>NC_135232.1:691382977-691693477 GCF_051348905.1 Ranitomeya variabilis
CTGCATTATAAACTTCTGTGAATCACTTAATGGGTCAAAGTGCTCACCACACATCTAGATAAGATCCTTAGGGGGTCTACTTTCCAAAATGGTATCACTTGTGGGGGGTTTCAATGTTTAGTCACATCAGGGGCTCTCCAAATGCAGCATGGCGTCCCATCTGAATTCCAGTCAATTTTGCATTGAAAAGTCACTTCCGAGCTCTGCCATGCACCCAAACAGTGGTTTACCCCCACATATGGGGTATCGGCATACTCAGGACAAATTGTACAACAACTTTTGAGGTCCATTTTCTCTTGTTACCCTTTGTAAAATAGAACAAATTGGAGCTTAAGTAAATTTTTTGTGTAAAAAAGTTAAATGTTCATTTTTATTTAAACATTCCAAAAATTCCTGTGAAACACCTGAAGGGTTAATAAACTTCTTGAATGTGGTTTTGAGCACCTTGAGGGGTGCAGTTTTTAGAATGGTGTCACACTTGGGTATTTTCCATCATATAGACCCCTCAAAATGACTTCAAATGAGATGTGGTCTCTAAAAAAAAATGGTGTTGTAAAAATGAGAAATTGCTGGTCAACTTTTAACCCTTATAACTCCTTAACAAAAAAAAAAAATTTGGTTCCAAAATTGTGCTGACACTTGCGTTTTTGTCTGCAGCGTTTTTTGCACAAAAAAACGCATGCGTTTTTTCCCCTATATTTAACATTGAAAACGCATGCGTTTTTTGTACGCGTTTGGTCGCGTTTTGAAACGCATGCGTTTTTTTCTGCATGCGTTCATTTTCAAAAATGCAACCTGTAGTATTTTCTTGCGGCTTTTTTTTTGCCGCGAAAAAACGCATGCGTTTTTTCGCGGCAAAAAAATGCATTGCTGTCTATGTAAACGCATGCGTTTTTAAGCACATGCGTTTGTTTGCGTTAAAAACGCATGCGTTTTTATAGAAAAAAAAAACAGAAAACACACTGAAAAGCCACCCACCACCATCAAGGTGATAAAGGGATCCAAACTCTAACCCTAAGGCCGGGGTCACACTAGACCGTAATACGGACGAGTGCTATGCGATAAAAAATCGCATAGCACTCGGCCCAATGTTAATCTATGGTTCAGCTCCCATCATCCGATATTTTCTCCACCGTATTTCGGATCCGAGGGAACTCGCAGCAGGCTGCGATTGTCAGCGTATCTCGGCCGAGACTCGCCAATGCAAGTCTATGGGTGCGAGAAAAACTCGGATTACACACGGACCATGCGTGTGCATTGCGAGAAATACGCAGCGCTGCTCTATAGAAAAGCCGGTAATTCAATTGCCGGCTTTGCATTTCTCCTTCACAAACCCGACAGGATATGAGACATGGTTTACATACAGTAAACCATCTCATATCCCCCTTTTTTTTTGCATATTCCACACTACTAATGTTAGTAGTGTGTATGTGCAAAATTTGGCCGCTGTAGCTGCTAAAATAAAGGGTTAAATGGCGGAAAAAATTGGCGTGGGCTCCCGCGCAATTTTCTCCGCCAGAATGGTAAAGCCAGTGACTGAGGGCAGATATTAATAGCCAGGAGAGGGTCCATGGTTATTGGCCCTCCCGTGGCTAAAAACATCTGCCCCCAGCCACCCCAGAAAAGGCACATCTGGAAGATGCGCCTATTCTGGCACTTGGCCACTCTCTTCCCACTCCCTGTAGAGGTGGGATATGGGGTAATGAAGGGTTAATGCCACCTTGCTATTGTAAGGTGACATTAAGCCAGATTAATAATGGAGAGGCGTCAATTATGACACCTATCCATTATTAATCCAATTGTTTGAAAGGGTTAAAAAACACACACACACATGATTTAAAAGTATTTTAATGAAATAAACACAGCGGTTGTTTTAATAATTTATTGCTCTCTCAATCCATCAGGAAACCCTCGCTTGGCAAAACAATAAACACACAAGATACATACCTTCTCTGATGTCCTATCACGTCCCACGAGGTAATCCATCTGGAGGGGTTAACTAATATTACAGGCACGAGCTGCGATAAACCACTCGCTCGTGCCTGTAATCCCCGGGTGCTGAAAGGAAAGCAGTGATCTATACTTACATTCAGTCGCGGTGATGCGCCCCTGCTGGATGTTCTCATGAACTGCAGCCTGGGAACTTTTTCCCACGCTCCAGGTCATATGAGGACATCCACCAGGGGGCGCATCACCGCGACTGAAGGAAATGTAGGTCAATGACCTACATTTCATTCATTTGCCGGGGATTACAGGCACGGAGCACAGCTGCATTTGCAGGGCTCCTGCCTGTAAAATAATTAACCCCTTCAGATGGATTACTTCGTGGGATGTGACGGTTCAGCTGAGGGTATGTATCTTGTGCGTTTATTATTTTGCCAAGCGAGGGCCTGGAAATGGATTGAGAGAGCAATAAATTGCACGGGGGGGCCAATAACCATGGACCCTCTCCTGGCTATTAATATCTGCCCTCAGTCACTGGCTTTACCATTCTGGCGGAGAAAATTGCGCGGGAGCCCATGCCAATTTTTTCCGCAATTTAACCCTTTATTTTAGCAGCTACAGCGGCCAAATTTTGCACATACACACTACTAACATTAGTAGTGTGGAATATGCAAAAAAAAAGGGGGATATAACATGGTTTACTGTATGTAAACCATGTCTCATATCCTGTCGGGTTTGTGAAGGAGAAATGAGAAGCCGGCAATTGAATTACCGGCTTTTCACAGATATCGCGCTGAATGAAATATAAATACAGAATATATATATATATGTGTCTCAATGACATATATATATATATATATATATATATATATATATATATATATATATATATATATATATACATACTGTATATATGTTTTCCCGAACATTTGAGCACATAAATACATTAGATGTCTGTTTTGCAAGCTTGCGAGAAAATCTCGGCATACGGATGCCATACGGATGTCACACGGATCATTTGATGCGAGGAAATCGCATCCTCGCACTGCACACGGATCACTGTTTTTGAAACATTTGTGCGATTCTCGGCCGTGAAAAACGGACCATTTTTTTATACGTTAAGTGTGTCCCCGGCCTAACTCTACCCCTAACCTCACCCCTAACCGTTTAATGAACATTTTCTGACAGTCATAGTGCCACGTATTTAAGTGCCACGTATCACGTATTTAAGTGCCACGTATTTCAGTGCCACGTATTTAAGTGCCACGTATCACGTATTTCAGTGCCACATATCACGTATTTCAGTGCCACATATTTCAGTGCCACGTATCACGTATTTCAGTGCCACGTGTTTCAGTGCCACGTATCATGTATTTCAGTGCCACGTGTTTCAGTGCCACGTATTTCAGTGCCACGTATTTAAGTGCCACGTATCACTTATTTCAGTGCCACGTATTTACGTACCACGTATCACGTATTTCAGTGCCACGTATCACGTATTTAAGTGCCACGTATTTCAGTGCCACGTATTTCAGTCACGTTTAGGGTTAGGGGTAGGGGTAGGGTTAGGGTTAGGGCTAGGGTTTTCTTGTTTTTTCTTGTGTTTTCTTGTGTTTTCTTTTTTTTTCTATAAAAACGCATGCGTCTAAAAAACGCATGCGTTTTACCGCGTTTACATGCGTTTTTTCACACATGCGTTTTTTTTAAAACGCATGCAGATAAAAACGCAAGTGTGAAACCAGGCTTAAGTAGATATGTGGGAAATGTTACTTATTAAGTATTTTGTGTGACATATCTCTGTGATTTAAATGTATAAAAATTCAAATTTGGAAAATTGCAACATTTTCAAAATTTTTGCCAAATTTCCGTTTTTTTCACAAATAAACACAGGTAATATCAAAGAAATGTTACCGCTATAATGAAGTACAATATGTCACGAGAAAACAATGTCAGAATCACCGGGATCCGTTGAAGCGTTCCAGAGTTATAACCTCATAAATGGACAGTGGTCAGAATTGTAAAAATTGGCCCGGTCATTAACGTGCAAACAACCCTTGGGGGTAAAGGGGTTAAAAAAGCTGATAACATATCTGATCTGCAGAGTTGGGGGATCCCGTGTTGCAGAGATCAGCCTTGCGAGGACATGACTGGAGAAGTGAAACGACAAGTGAATTCACATTGTGGATTTGGTGCTGAATTTTCCATTGGTGAACTGCAGAACAATCTGCATTGAATTCATTTTTGAAGTGTATTATGTTGCAAACTTGCCTCAGATCTTACTCTTACCATTGCAAAAGGTGAAATCAGTGCCGATTCTGCACACAAAATTAACATGCTACAGATTTTGAAATCTGCACCACAGGTCAATTTCCGCACAGAAATTTTCGCCAACATTTAGATGAGATTTCTTGAAATTTCATCTACTTAGCTAGTGCTGTATTTTGCTCCATGGAAAATTTGCACCAAATACGCAACATTTCTACTTCGGCATGTACCCACGGGTTGTGTTTGATGTAGAACTTCTGTAGTGGTAATGTCCGCACTTAATTATAGCTACACTTTCCACTGCATTGTAAAGGGTGAATGAAATCTGTGGCGAATATCCAGTGTATAAAATGACAGGCCGCAGCTATCAAATCCAGATTACTGGACAATTTCTGCAGCTGGTTTTCTATGCACGTGAGGATGAGATTTCATAGAATTGACTATTGATTTTGAAACAGGGAGCTTTTGACAAGGAAGATTTGAAAACCGAGCTGCTTGTATGTGAATAGTTTTTGCTGAGTTTAACTGAGAGGAAACTCAAAGTTTTTGAGGAGTTTTGACTTTTCGAGGAGGATTTAAATATTTTCCACTTTGTGCAAACGGAGTCTTTTTGCAGAGGAAACTCTCCAAATGCTCCTCAAAAACGCAAAGCTCTTCAAAATCTTGGAGCTTCTTCTCAAAAGTCTCAGCAAAAAGACTTTGCCAGTTTCCAGTCTGAAAACTCTTCCAAAAAACAGAATGTAAACATACCCCAAAGTGGATTTCTCAAGAAATATGCATCAAACTTAAGACTGAACAAAAACTCATCAAAAATGTTGTTAAAAAAACCAAAGCAAAGAACTTCATAAATTCTGATATAGATTATTTTTTTCAAAACCACCTCTGATTTTACTGCCACAAAAAATACTCCATTTGAACATACCCTAATGGGATGTTTACATTGAGGTTTTTATGTTAATTTGTTTATGGGGTATTTTTCAGCTTCAGTTGACTCAGAAGTGAAATCTGGAACATTTTTTGTTTCAAGCAGGAGTGCCTGAAGAATTAATATAGTAACATAGTATTTAAGGTTGAAAGAAGACTTTTAAGTCCATTTACTTCAACCCATAGCCTAACATGTTGATCCTAACAGCCTAACATGATGATCAAGAGGAAGGCAAAAAAAATGCGGCAAACAGTACACTCCACATTGGGGGAAAAAAGTCCTTCCCGTCTCCACATACGGCAATCAGACTAGCTCCCTGGATCAACGCCCTATCAAGGAATCTAGTGTATATAACCTGTAATATTATACTTTTCAAGAAAGGCCTCCAGTCCCTTCTTAAATTTTAGTAGTGAATTGATATGCTTCTTCTTTATTTCCACATGGAAAAACGCCTGGAAAAAAAAATACACCATGTGCACTTATAGGTGTATTTTCCAACTGAAATGAACAGGAAGTTTATTCAAAGAGTATTTGAACCAGTTTTTCATGAGGATTTTTTAAAACAGAAGCTGATAAAAAAACCTCTGTGCCTACAATGGCCCCAATTCATCAAAGTTTTTACACCTGAAAAACAACCATAAAAATTTCACAAAGTCACAAAAATGTTGCGATTTTTCAAGATTTCACACTACTTTGAATCAGCAGTGACAACTTTGTAAGAGCTGGGAGGAGACAGGGCGGGATGAGGAGCAGCTACAAAAGATGCCAGGCTCCCTCTGTCTGTCTCATTGAGCTCTCCATACCCTACCCTTTTATCTGCCTTATTTTTTACGTGCATAATTTTTTACATGTTATATAGAAAAAAATTTATTGGAAACGACATAAAAAATTCACCAGTAGTAAAGAAAAATGTCACAAATAATAATTTGCCAATAATCATTGCTCATAGTGGATTTTAGATTTCACTGTACACTTTCTGTGGTTTAGCAGCAGCTGGCCTCAAAATTAAAATAAAACATACAAACACCAAAAATGCAAAAAAAAAAGGACAATTTTGTTAAAAAAAACCCTCTACCTTGTGAGGCTACCTTTCCAATTATTTTACTAAGGGCTGTCCCACACGTCCAGATAATTCCGGTACCGGAATAAATCGGTACTGGAGTTATCCGTGTCCGTGTGCCTGGGAACTCACGGAGGCCATACGTGCGGCACACGTGTGCCGCCCGTATGGCAAGTGGGTACCACACGGAGCGTGTGGTACCCACTCTGCATGGTGCTGAAGCTGCGATTCATATCTTCCCTGCAGCAACGTTTGCTGTAGAGAAAATATGAAGAATAGTGTTTAAAATAAAGATCCATGTGTCCGCCGCCCCCCCACCCCCTGTGCGCCCCCCCGCTGGTCAGAAAATACTTACCCGCTCCCTCGCTGCTTCCTGGTCTGGCCGCGGCTTCTCCTGTATGCGGTCACGTGGGGCCGATCATTTACAGTCATGAATATGTGGCTCCACCTCCCATAGGGGCGGAGCCGACTATTCATGATTGTAAATGATCGGCCCCACGTCACCGCATACAGTAGGAGGCGCGGCCAGACCACGAAGGAGCGAGGGAGCGGGTAAGTATTTTCTGACCAGCGGGGGGACGCACAGGGGGTGGGGGGGCGGCGGACACATGGATCTTTATTTTTAACACTATTCTTCATATTTTCTCTATAGCAAACGCTGCTACAGGGAAGATATGAATACCGGCTTCAGCACCATGTGGGGGGGACAGCGCTTACTGTAGCGCTGTCTCCTGCACGCACACGGACCCCAGACGGAGAATGTCCGTGTGAGGTCCGTGTTTTACGCGGACCCATTGACTCTATTGGGTCCGTGTAAAACGTGCGCTCCCACGAACACTGACATGTCTCCGTGTTTGGCACACGGAGACACGGTCCGCAAAAAATCAATGACATCTGCACAGATGCATTGATTTTTATGGGTCTACGTGTGTCAGTGTCTCCGGTACGTGAGGAAACTGTCACCTCACGTACCGGAATCACTGACGTGTGAAACCGGCCTAATGATGTTTTTAGGGAACAAACCTACCATTGCTAAAAAAAAAACAAAAAAAAAAAACATCATGTTGATGCTTATCAAAGAAAAAAAAAAAGCTGAAAATGCCATTTCTCCTCTTCGTGAGCTTCTATGAACTTCCCTTGAGGACGGGGATGATGTTAGTGTCAGAACATGCCAGTACTGTGCTGCTATTTGCGGCCCATCCATTTAGGCTGAATATGGCTATAATGAGTGTGTTCACATGACAAACTTCTAATGTGCAGGCCCCTGCAGGACACAACCAGAGCAAACGAGAGATATAAAGTGCATTTTTGTGGGAGACGACAGTGGATGTAATTATATTATTGCCTTTGGTTGCAAATGGGAGCGAGTACAAGCTTAAGGCTGCCCGCCAATCTAATGCACGGTGTTCAATTTCAGCCAGCAAATGTCTTCTCCTAGATACATGAGGCTGGCGGCAAATTCTGTTTAAATGCTGCCCTCTGTTGGCCAGAATAAAATTTACCTTTTCTTTTTTCTTTTTTGTTTTTCCATGCAGGGGATCTACAGAGCTGGCAAAAATTAAGAGACCACTGCAAAATGTTCAGTTTGTCTGATTTTTCTCTTCATATGTACATTTCTGAGTAAAATGTAAATTGTTCTTTTATTCTATAAACTACTGGCAACATGTCTCCGAATATCCAAGCAATAATTTTTTTTATTTTTTTTTTCTGAAAAGGAGAAAATGTGAAAAAAATAAAAATAAAAATTAAAAAAATAACCAGTGCTCTCAGACCTCAAATAATGCAATATTTTGTTGAATAACCATGAATTTTAATCACAGCTTTCATGCGTCTTGGCATGCTTTCCACCAGTCTTTCACACTGCTCCTGGTGCAAAAATGTAAGCAGTTCTTCTTTGTTTGATGGCTTGTGACTATCCATCATCCTCTTGATTACATTCCAGAGGTTTTCTATGGAGTTCAGGTCTGGAGATTGGGCTGCCCATGACAGGGTTTTGATGTGGTGGTCACTTAATTTTTGCCAGAGCTGTATATGACCCTCTACTGGAGTCTGGGGGGCTGTTCGCTACATACAGTGTCGGACTGGATTGGCAAAGGCCCACCAGTACCAGTGATTCTTGGGGTTCACTGTTCAGCTAGATACAAAAATAACCTGACCCGAGTAAACCAATTTACTTTTATGTCTATGTAATATTAATTTGTCTAGCTTGTTTATTGAATGATAAGATGATACTTTTTTCTGCATTACTCATTAGCACTTCTTCACAGGGGCCTACCGGAGGATTCTCCTGTTGGCCAGTCCAAGCCTTGCTACATACAAGTCTAATGCTCCCCTACACCAGGGTAAGTAATGGAACATGCAGAAAGACTGCAAAATGGTGCAAAAAAGTCAGTACAGCCGCACACGGCTTGTGTTATGGAGTTGTAGGTACATTGCATGCTGCTATTTGGAGAATAAGTAGGGTTCCATATTACTCAAGGTATTTTTCCATAGAAGTAATGCTTTTAGTGGAGAATACCTTGGTAGTAACTCTCAACTTAAAGGAGTTGTCCCAACTTAGATAGCTGATAACTTGAGAACAGGTCTCCTAGAAAATGAATATAGTCAGGGGTTGCAATAGCATCTGGGTCCTGGAGCCTTTGGTGGTCCAAAAGGTCCCTTTACCCCATAAGAAAGGACTACAACTATAAAAGAGCTGAGATAGGTTTGGGCTCTGTTGAAGATTTTGCATTGCGGCCCACGAGCTTCACGTTACACCACTCAGTATAGTGATGCACATGCATGGCCATAAAGAGATGACTGCACAAGTGCCCCACCACAATCTCCATTATCTACGGGACTGTCAGAGCCCTGTTCTTAGAAAAAGTGGGGGTCACCGAGCAATCAGCAGCTTTAGCTTATCAGCATAACCTGTTCAATGGGACAACTCAACATAATACTCTGTGCACCTGTACTATACCTTCATATGGGACAAGGTCTTTCAGAAGGTCATGAGATGCAAGAAGAAACCTGAGACTGACTGTACAAGTCACATAAACCGAACATTTTTGGGATATAAAACAATATATTAGTAAAGATTTGATCGTCTACAGCCCCTTACCAAAAAAAATTTAATACTACACTCCTCATATGGGACAAAAACAAAAAGGAGCAGCATCCAATCCAGGCGAAAAAGAGAAAAAATATTTATTCCGCCATGAAACGTTTTGACCAGAGTTTGTCTTTATCAAGTATATGGGAGAGACACCTTTCACTTGCACTTTAGGGCATGTCATGATCTCAATGGCAAGAGATCATAGCATCAGCAAATATAGGAACTAGCTCTTGGAAGATGGAAACTGAGCTGACCATGAACTAAACCTAACACACAACTAGCAGTGGCCGGGTAGCATGCCTACGTTGATTCTAGATGCCCAGCACCAGCCGGAGGACTAAATAAAACTAGCAGAGGAAAATATTAGTCCTAGCTCACCTCTAGAGAAATACCCCGAAAGGAGACAGAGGCCCCCCACATGTATTGGCGGTGAATCAAGATGAAATAACAAACGTAGTATGAAAATAGGTTTAGCAAATTTGAGGTCCACTTACTACATAGCAGAAGACAGGAAGGACACTTTCATGGTCAGCTAAAAACCCTATCAAAACACCATCCAGAAATTACTTTAAAACTCTGGCATTAACTCATAACACCAGAGTGGCAATTCCTGTTCACAAGAGCTTTCCAGACACAGTAACGAAACTACAGCTGTGAACTGGAACAAAAATGCAAAAACAAACATGGACAAGAGTCCAACTTATCTAGTAGTTGTCTAGGAGCAGGAACAAGCACAGAGAGGCTTCTGATAACATTGTTGACCGGCAAGCAACTAAAGGCCCCGTCTCACATAGCGAGATCGCTAGCGAGATCGCTGCTGAGTCACTAGTTTTGTGACGCAACAGCGACCTCCATAGCGATCTCGCTATGTGTGACACGTACCAGCGATCAGGCCCCTGCTGCGAGATCGCTGGTCGTGTCAGAATGGCCTGGACCTTTTTTTGGTCGTTGAGGCCCCGCTGACATCGCTGAATCGGTGTGTGTGTGCAGGGCCGCGCTTAGTAACCCGATGTTTACCCTGGTTACCAGCGTAAATGTACAAAAAAACAAACAGTACATACTCGCCTTCTGATGTCCGTCAGGTCCCTTGCCGTCTGCTTCCTGCTCTCACTGACTCCCGGCCGTACAGTGAGAAGTGAGAGCACAGCAGTGACGTCACCGCTGCGCTCTGCTCTCACTGTACGGCCGGATCTCAGTCAGAGCAGGAAGCAGACGGCAAGGGACCTGGACACCGAAAGGCGAGTATGTACTGTTTGTTTTTTTTGGTAACCAGGGTAAACATCGGGTTACTAAGCGCGGCCCTGCGCTTAGTAACCCGATGTTTACCCTGGTTACCCGGGTGCTGCAGGGGGACTTCGGCATCGTTGAAGACAGTTTCAACGATGCCGAAGTCGTTCCCCTGATCGTTGGTCGCTGGGGAGAGCGGTCTGTGTGACAGCTCCCCAGCGACCACACAGCGACTTACCAACGATCAGGGCCAGGTCATATCGCTGGTCGTGATCGTTGGTAAATCGCTTAGTGAGACGGGGCCTTAACAGAGCAGCAAGGTTATATAGCGACTCCCACATCTTGATGGGAACAGGTGAACAGAGAAGATGAAGACACCAGTTCAATTCCACCAGTAGCCACCGGGGGAGCCCAGAATCCAAATTCACAACAGTACCCCCCCCTCAAGGAGGGGGCACCGAACCCTCACCAGAACCACCAGGGCGATCAGGATGGGCCCTATGAAAGGCACGAACCAGATCAGAGGCATGAACATCAGATGCATTCACCCAAGAATTATCCTCCTGGCCGTATCCCTTCCACTTGACCAGATACTGGAGTCTCCGTCTGGAAACACGAGAGTCTAAGATTTTCTCCACAACGTACTCCAACTCACCCTCAACCAACACCGGAGCAGGAGGCTCAACGGAAGGCACAACCGGTACCTCATACCTGTGCAATAATGACCGATGAAAAACGTTATGAATAGAAAAGGATGCAGGGAGGTCCAAACGGAAGGAAACAGGGTTAAGAATCTCCAATATCTTATACGGGCCGATGAACCGAGGCTTAAACTTAGGAGAAGAGACCCTCATAGGGACAAAACGAGAAGACAACCACACCAAGTCCCCAACACGAAGACGAGGACCAACACGACGACGGCGGTTAGCAAAAAGCTGAGTCTTCTCCTGGGACAACCTCAAATTGTCCACCACCTGCCCCCAGATCTGATGCAATCTCTCCACCACAGCATCCACTCCAGGACAATCCGAAGATTCCACCTGACCAGAGGAAAATCGAGGATGAAACCCCGAATTACAGAAAAACGGGGACACCAAAGTGGCAGAGCTGGCCCGATTATTGAGAGCGAACTCCGCCAATGGCAAAAAAGCAACCCAATCATCCTGGTCAGCAGACACAAAACACCTCAGATATGTCTCCAGGGTCTGATTAGTCCGCTCAGTCTGGCCATTCGTCTGAGGATGGAAAGCGGACGAAAAAGATAAATCTATGCCCATCCTAGCACAGAATGCCCGCCAAAATCTAGACACGAATTGGGTCCCTCTGTCAGAAACGATATTCTCAGGAATACCATGCAAACGAACAACATTTTGAAAAAACAGAGGAACCAACTCGGAAGAAGAAGGCAACTTGGGCAGAGGAACCAAATGGACCATTTTAGAGAAACGGTCACACACCACCCAGATGACAGACATCTTCTGAGAAACAGGCAGATCTGAAATAAAATCCATCGAGATGTGCGTCCAAGGCCTCTTAGGAATAGGCAAGGGCAACAACAATCCACTAGCCCGAGAACAACAAGGCTTGGCCCGAGCACAAACGTCACAAGACTGCACAAAGCCTCGCACATCTCGTGACAGGGAAGGCCACCAGAAGGACCTTGCCACCAAATCCCTGGTACCAAAAATGCCAGGATGACCTGCCAACGCAGAAGAATGAACCTCAGAGATGACTCTACTGGTCCAATCATCAGGAACAAACAGTTTATCAGGTGGGCAACGATCAGGTCTATCCGCCTGAAACTCCTGCAAGGCCCGCCGCAGGTCTGGAGAAACGGCTGACAATACCACTCCATCCTTAAGGATACCTGTGGGCTCAGAGTTACCAGGCGAGTCAGGCTCAAAACTCCTAGAAAGGGCATCCGCCTTAACATTCTTAGAACCCGGTAGGTATGACACCACAAAATTAAACCGAGAGAAAAATAATGACCAGCGCGCCTGTCTAGGATTCAGGCGCCTGGCGGTCTCAAGATAAACCAAATTTTTGTGGTCAGTCAATACCACCACCTGATGTCTGGCCCCCTCAAGCCAATGGCGCCACTCCTCAAAAGCCCACTTCATGGCCAAAAGCTCCCGATTCCCAACATCATAATTCCGCTCAGCGGGCGAAAATTTACGGGAAAAGAAGGCACAAGGCCTCATCACGGAGCAGTCAGAACTTTTCTGCGACAACACTGCCCCAGCTCCGATCTCAGAAGCATCGACCTCAACCTGAAAAGGTAGAGCAACATCAGGCTGACGCAACACAGGGGCAGAGGAAAAACGGCGCTTAAGCTCCCGAAAGGCCTCCACAGCATCAGGGGACCAATCAGCAACATCAGCACCCTTCTTAGTCAAATCGGTCAATGGCTTAGCAATATCCGAAAAACCAGCAATAAATCGACGATAAAAGTTAGCAAAGCCCAAAAATTTCTGAAGACTCTTAAGAGAAGAGGGCTGCGTCCAATCACAAATAGCTTGAACCTTGACAGGATCCATTTCAATGGAAGAGGGGGAAAAAATATATCCCAAAAAGGAAATCCTCTGTACCCCAAAAACACACTTAGAACCCTTCACACACAAAGAATTAGACCGCAAAACCTGAAAAACCCTCCTGACTTGCTGGACATGAGAGTCCCAGTCATCCGAAAAAACCAGAATATCATCCAGATACACAATCATAAATTTATCCAAATAATCGCGAAAAATATCATGCATAAAGGACTGGAAAACTGACGGAGCATTTGAAAGACCAAAAGGCATCACTAAATACTCAAAGTGGCCCTCGGGCGTATTAAATGCGGTTTTCCACTCATCCCCCTGCCTGATTCGCACCAAATTATACGCCCCACGAAGGTCAATCTTAGAGAACCACTTGGCCCCCTTTATGCGAGCAAACAAATCAGTCAGCAACGGCAATGGGTATTGATATTTAACAGTGATTTTATTCAAAAGCCGATAATCAATACATGGTCTCAAAGAGCCGTCTTTTTTTGACACAAAGAAAAAACCGGCTCCTAAGGGAGATGACGATGGACGAATATGTCCCTTTTCCAAGGACTCCTTTATATATTCACGCATAGCAGCATGTTCAGGCACAGACAGATTAAATAAACGACCCTTTGGGTATTTACTACCCGGGATTAAATCTATGGCACAATCGCACTCTCGGTGCGGAGGTAACGAACCAAGCTTGGATTCTTCAAAGACGTCACGATAGTCAGACAGGAACTCAGGAATTTCAGAGGGAATGGATGATGAGATGGAAACCACAGGTACATCCCCATGAGCCCCCTTACATCCCCAGCTCAACACAGACATAGCTTTCCAGTCGAGGACTGGGTTGTGAGATTGCAGCCAAGGCAATCCTAGCACCAAATCATCATGTAGATTATACAGCACCAGAAAGCGAATAATCTCCTGGTGATCCGGATTAATACGCATAGTTACTTGTGTCCAGTATTGTGGTTTATTATTAGCCAATGGGGTGGAGTCAATCCCCTTCAGAGGAATAGGAGTCTCCAAAGGCTCTAAATCATACCCACAGCGTTTGGCAAAGGACCAATCCATAAGACTCAAAGCGGCGCCAGAGTCGACATAGGCGTCCGTGGTAATAGATGACAAAGAGCAAATCAGGGTCACAGATAGAATAAACTTAGACGGTGAGGTGCAAATGGAAACAGATTTACCAAGCTTTTTAGTGCGCTTAGAGCATGCTGATATAACATGAGTAGAATCACCACAATAGAAACACAACCCATTTTTCCGTCTAAAATTCTGCCGCTCGCTTCGGGACAGAATTCTATCACACTGCATACTCTCTGGCGATTTCTCAGTGGACACCGCCAGATGGTGCACTGGTTTGCGCTCCCGCAAACGCCTATCGATCTGAATAGCCATTGTCATGGACTCATTCAGACCCGCAGGCACAGGGAACCCCACCATAACATCCTTAATGGCATCAGAGAGACCCTCTCTGAAAGTCGCCGCCAGGGCGCACTCATTCCACTGAGTAAGCACAGACCATTTACGGAATCTTTGGCAGTAAATTTCCGCTTCATCTTGCCCCTGAGATAGGGACATCAAAGTTTTTTCTGCCTGAAGCTCCAAATGAGGTTCGTCATAAAGCAACCCCAAGGCCAGAAAAAACGCATCCACATTGAGCAACGCAGGATCCCCTGGTGTCAATGAAAAAGCCCAGTCTTGAGGGTCGCCCCGGAGCAAGGAAATCACAATCCTGACCTGCTGTGCAGGATCTCCGGCAGAGCGAGATTTCAGGGACAAAAATAATTTGCAATTATTTCGAAAATTCTGAAACCCAGATCTATTCCCCGAGAAAAATTCCGGCAAAGGAATTCTCGGCTCAGATACAGGTGCATGACAAACAAAATCTTGCAAATTTTGTACCTTCGTGGCGAGATTATTCAAACCTGCAGTTACACTCTGAAGATCCATTGCAAACAGGTGAACACAGAGCCATTCAAAGGAGAGAAAAAAAAAAAAATAAAAATAAAAAAATTTCAGCAGACTACTTATTTCTCTCCTTTCTCAGCCAAGGATTTTAACCCTTTAGTGGGCCGGTCAAACTGTCATGATCTCAATGGCAAGAGATCATAGCATCAGCAAATATAGGAACTAGCTCTTGGAAGATGGAAACTGAGCTGACCATGAACTAAACCTAACACACAACTAGCAGTGGCCGGGTAGCATGCCTACGTTGATTCTAGATGCCCAGCACCAGCCGGAGGACTAAATAAAACTAGCAGAGGAAAATATTAGTCCTAGCTCACCTCTAGAGAAATACCCCGAAAGGAGACAGAGGCCCCCCACATGTATTGGCGGTGAATCAAGATGAAATAACAAACGTAGTATGAAAATAGGTTTAGCAAATTTGAGGTCCACTTACTACATAGCAGAAGACAGGAAGGACACTTTCATGGTCAGCTAAAAACCCTATCAAAACACCATCCAGAAATTACTTTAAAACTCTGGCATTAACTCATAACACCAGAGTGGCAATTCCTGTTCACAAGAGCTTTCCAGACACAGTAACGAAACTACAGCTGTGAACTGGAACAAAAATGCAAAAACAAACATGGACAAGAGTCCAACTTATCTAGTAGTTGTCTAGGAGCAGGAACAAGCACAGAGAGGCTTCTGATAACATTGTTGACCGGCAAGCAACTAACAGAGCAGCAAGGTTATATAGCGACTCCCACATCTTGATGGGAACAGGTGAACAGAGAAGATGAAGACACCAGTTCAATTCCACCAGTAGCCACCGGGGGAGCCCAGAATCCAAATTCACAACAAGGGCATAGGTGAAATCGCATTCCCTAATTTTAAAGAGAACCAGTCACATTGCCCATAAAGTCCGATCTAGGGACAGCATGGTATAGAGAAGGAGAGGCTGGGCAGAATGATATAAAGGTTTATGGGAGAAGATTCAGCATAATTTGCATTTTATTCATTGAAATCCCTGGCGTTTGTATACATAGGAGTCTAGTGGGCAGAGCTTCTTAGAAGTGCAGTGGGTGGTCCTACCCAGGAGTCCAGTGGGTGGTCCTACTCAGTGATTGACAGCTATCTACATATGCACAGTCATACAGGGAAGACTGTCAGTCACTGATAGGACTGCCCACTTGACTTGTATACATACAAACATCAGGGATGCCACGGAATAAAATGCATTTTTACCGAACCTTTTCCCACATAAATGTGCATCAATCTGATCTGCTCCTCCTGCTCTTATAACATACCACCTGCAGATTAGATACTATTTTCCATATGACAAGTTCCCTTTAAGGCCCTACCAAATCTAACCTTGGGTGAAAAAGAAAAAAGTGTCAGGACTTTAAGGCCAACATTCAGGACCTCTGTGCCACTTCCTCTCTGGGTTAATGATTTGGCACATATCTTCCCATTTCCCTTTACCTGAGTAAGGCACAAAAAGCTCAAACAAATTGAGTGAAATTCAATAATCTCTCTGTCTAAATTGTAGTTCCTGGGGGCAATAAAAGCCACAACTTCAATAACAGATGATTATAATTATTATTATTGGCGGACGGTCAAATACAGGTGATTGGCTTATTGCTCTCACAATAAAGTACAGTGTTCTGTAAAAGCTGGAGAAATGGACGTATTGTTCCAGAATCTGTTCCAAAGAGATTTCTTCTCTATTTTCTTGACTTATTTTGTGCATGGTGAAACTATGAGCCATTGCTAAAAAGGTCTCAGTGAGTCTCCAGTGCCCAACTTGTGCATTGTTTTCCTAAAAATGAATGATGGAGGGTCCAACCTGGAAGGTTGTGAAATGATCCATTGATCAATCAGTCTGGAATATACATTTTGTTTTTCTGCTTTTTGAATGCAAGCAATTCAGTGGAAACCACACTAGAAGAATAGGTCAAGGTGACATCGGCTGACACTGACAAACTGTACAGTTCTGCCAATCACAGACCAACACCTATTCATAGGTGTCCAATAGGACCTATTTACAACTGACAAGACTAAGCTTGCCAAAGACCTACGAGAAAATCCTGACAATTAATCTTGTCCTTCCTAGAGATATGGTCCTAGGCATGAGACCTCAGTGTTTTGATTCAATGACAGCATATGGGCCCAACATGTCCTTCCTAGAGACATGGTCCTAGGCATGAGACCTCAGCTGTATTGAGTCAATGACAGCATATGGGCCCAACATGTCCTTCCTAGAGATATGGTCCTAGGCATGAGACCTCAGCTGTATTGAGTAAATGACAGCATATGGGCCCAACATGTCCTTCCTAGAGATATGGTCCTAGGCATGAGACCTCAGCTGTATTGAGTCAATGACAGCATATGGGCCCAACATGTCCTTCCTAGAGATATGGTCCTAGGCATGAGACCTCAGCTGTGTTGATTCAATGACAGCATATGGGCCCAACATGTCCTTCCTAGAGACATGGTCCTAGGCATGAGACCTCAGCTGTATTTAGTCAATGACAGCATATGGGCCCAACATGTCCTTCCTAGAGATATGGTCCTAGGCATGAGACCTCAGCTGTATTAAGTCAATGACAGCATATGGGCCCAACATGTCCTTCCTAGAGATATGGTCCTAGGCATGAGACCTCAGCTGTATTGAGTCAATGACAGCATATGGGCCCAACATGTCCTTCCTAGAGATATGGTCCTAGGCATGAGACCTCAGCTGTATTGAGTCAATGACAGCATATGGGCCCAACATGTCCTTCCTAGAGATATGGTCCTAGGTATGAGACCTCAGCTGTATTGAGTCAATGACAGCATATGGGCCCAACATGTCCTTCCTAGAGATATGGTCCTAGGCATGAGACCTCAGTTGGATTGAGTCAATGACAGCATATGGGCCCAACAGCACTGGATTGTACCAATCCCCTTCTTGTCTTTTTGGACTCTGTCTTATCTACCTGATCAGGAATAACTTTAAAGGGAATCTGTCACCAGGTTTTTACTATGTAACCTTAGAGCGCTATGATGTAGGGGCTGAGACTCTGATTCTACCGATATGTCACTTGCTGGACTGCATACTGTCATTTTGATACAATTCCTGTTTTCTCTGCTGTAAAGGTAGCAGAGCTCTGAATGCTGAACCTTGTGTAACTGTAAGGAGGATGCCCGGGCGCGGGTATCTGTATTGCGCCGGGTCCAGAACTGTCGAGGCTGCGTCCCATGTTGCCCGGGGGAAGGAATAGGGGACCGTATAGGTCCCATAACCTGGAAGGAGGAGGCCTGGGTGAACCGGAAGCTAAGAGGAAAGCGCGCAAAGTGGCAGAGTTTCCCACCATCAGGGAGAGTGCAGGAGGGTGAGCAGCGCGATCCGAGTGCCGGCACTGCAACGGACTGCAGCTGACATCTCCCGGTACCAGTAGTGTAGAGAGCGCCACGCGCCCAGTGAGTTAATACCACGTACGTGAAGAGAAGCGAGGGCCGGTTATAGGACAGTAGGCCGTGGTCCTTTCTGCCGAACAGTGCACATCAGCCCACGTTTAACCCCAGGTAAAACTGGAGACCACCAGAAGTTGGTCCGTCATCTGTGGGACCCCATCTGTGGATACAACCCCCAACGGAACATCTGCAGTGGAGGAACATAGGGACAGGATAAGTTTGATAATTGGACTGCTGTCATCTTACATTTTCTGTTTTCAATTTAACTGTTCATCTCCCTGCAAGGAGTGTCTCTTTTGTGTCAATTCAATTGTTATATTGTGAACCCCTGCTCTGCCTCCCTTGCGTCACTGCATCCCGCTTACATAGCCTCACTCACACCCCTGATTGACTGCTTTGTACACTGTACATTGACAGAAAGCTGCTAATCAGGGGTAGGTACGTGGTTAGACCAGGAAGCACGAGACAACTAGTCCTGTAGTGATAATCTCCTCCTAATAAAACACTGATTTTATTGAAAAAGCGACATACAGCCTCTCTTGACAAGGCTGCAATAAAGGTCTAAACCTCTACATCATGCTGCTCTCAGGTTACATAGCAAAAAACCTGCTGACAGATTCCCTTTAAGAAAGTTTGTCAGCACAGACTACTTAAAGTCACCCTTAGCGTGGCTGAGAAGTTTATTGCTCCTTCCTACTTACTTGTTTTCCATCTGTCTCTTCCCTCCTCAGGCTCGTGTAATGTCAGAGCTGTCAATGAAGGATGACGAGGGTGAAGATAGATGGAGGTGGGAAAGAGTACTGAACAAGTTAACGGTGCATCAAGCCAATGTGCTTGGTTTGAACAGTTATTTTGTACAGACAGAAACCCTTTAAAATTATTGTGCAGCATTAAAAAAAAAACACGGCCTCTTTCTTTCAAAAACCGGCACCATACCTTCCACCAGTTCTAGCTCAGCCCCATTCACTTTAATGGAGAATTGCAAAACAAGATCCAATTCATGGGCAGGAGTGGCTTATTAAGTAAGCAGCTACGCTTTGCTTTTAACTATGGCACTGGCTTTCCTTCTATCTATCCCTTCCTCAAACCCTGCAGATTCAGGAGTAAGAGTCTTCACGTCTTCGAAAATGGACATGTCTCTATATTTTGGTTTACTATTCCCACCATACAAGAGATGTCCTCATGTACCTGTCTGTTCTGCATGTGACTTCTTCAGCTATGTGCAAATAATAACCAACTGGCTGTGGCTCAACTTATCTTGGGCATTATGACATCAGTTGCATGAGCTACACTTGGATACTTGTTTTACTCCTCACTCGATCACCTCCTATTGCTGGAACTTTTACTTAGTTTTATCGTTGTACGGTGAAGGTAGTAGGAGTTGTTGCTCCCCAGAAATCTATCACCTGATTTGATACAAAAGGGTCTCCATTGCTCTTTCCACCGAGATCCCTGTCTTCTAACATCTCACCTATGACAATGTACCGTGGGAATATGACTCTTAATCTTTCAACATGGTCTTTAATAGTTGTCATGTCTATTTATATTCTAATTCAAAGCTAATTCCTGGAATCGCTTGGTGCAGGACTTTGATGGTAGATAAGTGACAGCAAAATCACTGTGCAAGTGAGTGGGATAAGCAAACATGTTGATAAACCTGACAATCCTCCTAGAGCTGTTGTCCAATGTGGTCATATAACTAATGGTTCTTAAGGGCTTACCTTCAAGAGCATACGCATTCTATGTTGGATTCAAGACATATTATTACAATTTTTGCACTTTAGGTTAATAATATGTTAACCAAGTCTGGACCGCCAATAAAAATCTGAGCAGACCATACTTTATTCTGCACTGATGCCCTAAAATGTCAGAGTAAGCTGCTTGTACACAATCGTGCAGCAGAAGTGGAAAGCCTGCCAGGGCCATGGGGTACTCGGCACCCTGTCCGGTACTTAACGGGATGTGTTACAGTGGCGGCGACCCGGTCCGTGGCCCTGGGCGCCCATGTAAAACGGAATTGAATAAAGTTTGTGTTCGTGACGCCACCTGTGGTATTCGGTCAGAGGGGACCGACGCTGCTTAAAGAGGTCGACAGGGGTGATGTTATGGCAGCTAAGATGGTACAACTTCCCACAGGTGAAGTATAACCACAGGGCTTCCCGGTGATGAGATAAGGATGGTGAGTGGTGCAATAAAGAATGGAGGACACCGGTTTGCAGTCTCTTTACCTGGTTTAATGAAGACTTCAGGCAACCACAGTCCAGGGCACCAGATCACAGGTACAGGCAGGGTCCAGCTAGCTTGAAAGCAAATTCGGAGTCCCCTTTACCAGGTGGAGTTAAAAGCCTTCCTTCTAGCGCAGTGGTTTCTGTCAAGGTCCTCACAGTTCTCTGTTCTCCATAAAGGTGGGACACAAACCCATATGGCAGGTGGCTCGAGCCTTTTTACAGGGTCTCTATCACGACACCGGCTCTATGCGCCACTGTGCCTCCTGGGTATTAGGGCGGACAGGTGACATGTAGTCCAGCTGTCCTGCCGGTTTCTGCTGTGCTCCCTAGACTGTTCCAGTCTGCTGTCTGGCACTCACTGTCTAACTTTCCCTCCAGACCAGAATATATATAGGGAAGTTCCCCTGAAAACCAGGTTCAGAGCTCCCCCTTCTGACCTGGAGTGTGAACATGTTGCATGTTTGTGTATACCTGATAGAGAAGATCTTTCTTCACTTCCAAGCATGACATCACTCTACCCGTGAGGAAAGAAATGTCACTGTGACAACCAGGACCCTGGGGTGTCACAGAAGGAGTGGGGAGCCAGCTTCCCACAGAGAAGTCGGCGAGGCTTTATTATCATCTCGGCCTTCCAGATCACTGTATATACAGTGCTGAGTAAGTGCTGTATGTATAGTATAGAAAGAGCTGACAGTGCTTCTCCTCTGGACCCAGTTATCATGGGGTCACTGAGTGTAGAAAAAGGTAGCAGACTGAATTTTCTCTGTAACTGAAGCTAATATACCAGACCCAGTTACAGGGGAAATCTGCAATAAATAACTTGTGTAGGATGCACGTCCCCAGAGGAACTGTGCTGTTAGCAGTGGAGTGGATAATCAGCTAAAAGGTCATGGAAAGAAGGCTGAGGTTGAAACAATCACAGGGCCATTATGTCCTGAGTGACGAAACATAGCAGAAGGGCAAGTTTAATTTTTGGCATTGGACACTCCCTTTGTATGCCACAGTACATTAAAGCACCAAACATACTTCTTATTGATGTCTATGGGGAACCTTCCGAGCTATGTTTGGAGGAAGGGGCACTGGGGAGTGGTGTTGTTTATCATTGGCAAACACAGAAGTGAGAGAGCCCCATGGTTTGCCCTAGAAACAAAAGGTCCTAGAGTATGTTTTTCCTTTCCTTAATATTTGGCCAATTAACCAACCCACTGTTTGCAGTTCCTCTGGACATAGGAGTCCTGCATAAGTTTTTGGCATCCAACAGCAAAGAGAGTGTAACCAACACCCCTCCCTGCAGCACATGGTTTGTCTCTGCGGTATGTATTCCCTTGGGTTTTCTTTGCCTCCGCTGAAAATTCATTGACATATTCATGTTGTGGCACCTGTCTACTTCGTTCCAACGACATGGCTTGTATACAAGTTCACATTCTTGTAGTTGACCCTCTAACTTAAATACTGGTAGGATTCAATCTCGCACGTGTAGTTTTGGTCCATTTCCCATATTCCTATGCATTCTTTAAATGACACTGTAAGGATAAATTCTCCATAATGACTTGTAACTACAATTATTTCTCGTTTCATGTGTTCACAGCGTCTGCAAAAGAAGGCCAATTTATAGAATATTTGCCGCGAACACACAAAAAGTCAGGCAGGAAAAGGCAGGTGAAGGGAAAATGTTTAATAATGCATTTACATACTCACACATCCTATCATATAAGAATAAACCATGCAAGCAGTAGATTGATATTTGCAGCTTCCAACGATACACTGAATAAAAGGTAGCATCGTCCATCAAAGGCAATAACTACAAAGTAAAATAATGTGCATATATTCGTTTACAAATGTAAACTGTGCATATTTTATTGCTTTTCAATTGATGTAATCAAGAACAGAATAGCGCCACCCAGTGGACTAATAATGATGAAGTTAGTTAAAATACGTTTTTAAAAATATTTGAACATATTCTATTGCCAGTTGGTACTTTACGCCACCAGTGATCTGTTGTAAATGTCCGTTTCAGTCCATTTTGGTGATAAGTGGTACAATAAACAGTCCAGTCTAGAGTAATGCAATCTATGAATGAAATTCATTATTACAAATATTTCCCTTCTGTAGTTTGGGGCAGTTTTCTTCCAGTGTAAATACATGTTTCAGTCTCTAATGACTGGGGTAAATTCTACAGTTGAATCCTTAGTGAGGTGAAACCGTAGTAATGCAGGAAGCTGCAAAGGCTGGATGACAGCTGGAGGAACAGACTCTGTAGTGGACCACAAGGAAGCCAGAGATTCAGTGAATTTGCAGAATTGTGTGATGTAGCAGGGCCTAGCGGAACAGAAGAGCTAAGTACTCCAGGAGACTCACTTATAGAATGTAACAGAGACCAGCAGAACTGTAGAGTTGGGTATGTCCTGGTACACATTTGTAATGATGTAGCAAATCCCAGTGGAACAGAAGAACCAGGCGGGCCAGGAGACTCACTTGTAGTGATGCTGCAGAGTCCAGTAACGTAGCAGAACTGGGTATGCCAAAAAAACTCATGAATGAAAATGCAGCAGAGTTCTATGATGTAACAGAATGGCATGCACAAAAACTACCTGAATACTCAGGTGGCATACCGCCGCCTGAACTTGGCCTGTTAGGTTTTAGAGTGCAACCTCAGAGGAGTTATAGTAATCCGACATGCATAGGAGGAGAGTGAGGATGGAAAGCAGAACACTGAAGCCAGGACAAGTGAGTAACATTGTGATTGTTTTTACACCTAATAAAGTTAGGTGCAGACAACTGTGTATTCTCTCATCTGAGAGAATGAGGAAAAGATGAAGGAAAATAATTCTTCATTTTCTCCATTCTGCCGTGGAAATAGGACTGTACTCAGATGTTATCAGATTGTGGTCTGATGTTTTCCACAGACTCATTGACTTTCATGGCTCAGTGCGGTTTGAATAGTGGATCAAACTCTGGCATGCAGATCATCAGACCAACACGGCCCCATAGGATTACATTGGTCAGAGTGCAATTCGATGTTTTGTCCGATCACACTTGGATTGAAAATACAGCCATGTGCACGAAGCCCATCTTGTGAAAACGGACTTAATGGAGAATTCCAATATAGTGCAACAATATCAAACAACTCAAAAGCTGAATTGACCGTGGAAGTCAATGGGACTAAACATCTTTATTGGTCGCTATGGTGAACCCCTTAGTTTTTTTTCCTACATTCTTTTTTAAAATTCCACTCTGTAGTGCATAATTGCACAGCTCTGCTGACATTTTATTTAGCCAAAAACTGAAAAATCTTGATTCTAAATTCCCCACCTACATCCCTTCATGTCTCTATTTCTATTTTTATTAATTATGTTTCCACCAAATGAATGGTTTTATTATTAAATCCTCACAAATGTAGCAATCTGCTCTCTGAATGAAAATACACCAGATGGCAACAGCTTGCAATGAAAAAATTCATTTATTATCATTATTTTTTTTTTTACTGAAGTGAAATTTGCTTCTATATCCGTTTCAGGTTTCATACAGTGTGTGTCTGAGATGTATTACATAGATGCATGCACATTACATATGTAGATTGTATGAAGAGTATGATATGAATAATGGAAAGACCTAATGAGGAAAACCCAGTGGAAATCCCGACCATGTTTGAAGCCTTTCAAGAGATGAAAGAATTGACTCAAATGTAAAACGCAATAAGGAATTCAGGAGGGAATATAAAATACAAACGGCATAATATAACCGTGCTGCACTGTGCAAAACATCAGCATTTTCTTCTGTGGCTGCCATTATTCCTAATTGTCTGCCTCAAAACACATAGTGAATTCACTGTGCTGCTCTGACTAATGGGGTAGCGCAGCCCAGCACAACATATGGCACACCGGCCCATTGGGGTCCACAAAAGATTTCTAATATCGAAAGATTGACCGTCACTTCCAAACAAAAAAAGACAAGTGTGAACAGGTGCAAGCTAAGAGCTCCAACTCCATATGTGACTAACAAATTAAAGCTGCACTTTTTTAACGCTGTAATACGTAAACATTGAATATATGAAATTGGAACTGCATTACTGCTGTATAAAAGATGTTACAATACTAAAGTACTTTGCGCACAAATTGGCCATTTCGTGTGAGCCCAACAGCCAGTGAAAAAGCGTACCACTTTGTTGGGACCCTAAACTTAACATGATGCCTCTCCTGGGCTAAAAGCCAATTTCATATATTCAATGTTTACATATTATAGCGTTACAGAGTGCAGCATTAATTTGTTAAAGAGTGGCTGTCACGACACAGCTGTCGAGTGACCTGGGATAAAGGGCTCCTTTCCTGGCCCTAACACTAGGGGGAGCCCTAGCTCGCCCTGTTCCCCTGGATACTTCAAATGGCGAAGACGCCGGGGCCTCCTCCCTTGCCTCATCTCCTAAGTTAGCGCTTTGCCTATCCCCTTCCCACACCCAGGGAAGAGAGGGCGCTACTGTGCACTGCAGTACACCAACCCAACAAACAGGGCAACAAAAACAAGGGGAAACTGAAAACTCAACACACACAAAATATTCACCCACATGTAACAGAGGAATCCACCAGGGTGTGCAGGAAGGGGGAGAAAGCAAAACAGGGAAGGATAAGGGATTATCAAGCGTACAAACCAAACAGTCGCTTATAACTTCTCTAGCATTCCTTCTCAAACCAACTTCTCGCCCTCCTTTTGTCATGCAGCAAGAGGTAACTCTGACATGGACTTGGTAACAGAGCCCAGATTTTATAGGGAAAAGGAGAGGCTAACCGAGCACAGCTGAACACATGGATTTCCAATATGGCCGATTAACACCTTTTCTGCTGGAACAAATAAACATGTTTAATAAACCAGAGAAGTGCTTCTCTCAGCGGTTGAGTAGGAGTAACCAGGCGTTGCAGTCTTCTGTCTCCACGCCGTTTCTGTAACCCCGTGACAGTGGCTCTCTTAGCTTGCACCTCTTCACACTTGTCTTTTTTTTGTTTGGAAGTGCAAGTCAGTTTTTTGATATTTGTAGTACAGTGTTTCCAAGTGCTGCTTTAATTTGTCACCAAAAGATTTCTGTCTGCCAGATCGGAGAACTGGTGGAAGGCCCATTCCCTTCTTGCTGCACTCAATTGTTTTCACGTCCTACAGACACAAGAACCGGGGAGAGGAGCGCTGATTAGCTCCACACCCTGATGTTCATCTGCATGAGGAGGTCACTTTGCTGCTTCTCTCACTGCTGCGCCGAAGAGGAATGAAGGTAAGTGCTCTATGGAGCCAAACACTGTACAGAATTTCATTGTAGACGGGGGAGTACTAGTTGGAGGGCTCAGTTTGATGGGGGCAGTCTGCTGATGTTGCTTCTGGTGAAGTATAAGAAAGGAGGCTTAAGCTCAAAGGCTTTGATGCTATAGCTAACCCTAGCATGGAAACCGCACTATTTGACCTCTGTTTTATACTTACCTAAACAAACTAGATTGTACATCCGTCGGGCTTGAGCCTCCTTTCTTGTACTTATCTTTCTTGCTGTGGCAAAGATGCCTCCCTGCTTCAGACTCAATAGGAAAGTTTCACGAGCTGGAAATCTCTCCTTTTGTATTCTGGTGAAGTATTCATGTACTGACAGTGGTTCTGGTGCTGTATTCATGTAGTTACCCCATTACTTTATTTTGTAAAGGTTGTGCACCCCTGTGGTAGGGGGACATTATTGGAGTCTTTGTGTATTCACCTTAAAATGCCCTCTTAGAGCTTTGGACTTTAGCAAAGAGAATCCCTGGTCACCGATATAACAAGTTAATCAATGCTATTAAAGAACCACTCCCATCAAAATGTATATCCTCTTAGTATATTGTAATCATCCTATTATATAGCACTGTGTACTTACAATTGCTCATTTTGCCCTTGTATCCAGCTAATTCTTCTCTTTTCCATTAGGTCTATTACATCACATGATTGAAAATTGAATTAGTTGGGCAAAATGAGCAATTGTAAGCATCATGTGCTCCAGCCCCAAGTATCCCAGGGCCTGCGCACATGCAGGTCTCCTAGCAGCATGATTATGGTGCACACTCCCTGGCTCTTAAAGAGACAGCATACACCTGATGTGTCCTCAGCTAATAGCTGGGAGGCACTTAGTACTTAAGGCACCTTCACCTGCTGGAAGGTGCCTGAGCAACTTTAGGACATTTACAGTTTGTACTTGCTTCTTTGCTGTTGGGTCCTGCCTGATCTTTATCTTGTACTATCCTGTCTGAACCTGTTCTTGTACCTGACCTGTGAGTACCTATTCCCAAACCTGAAACTGCCTTGTCCAGTCCTGTCTTGTATCCTAAAGCCGCACAGTTTGAATCCATACCAGTGGCTGCGTTATCTTGTGTCCAGAAGCCACCCAGTCTGAACCCATACCAGTGGTCATCCTGTCTTCTATCAAGAAGCCGCACAGTCTGAACCCGTACCAGTGGCCGTCCTGTCTTGTATCCAGGTGCCACACTGTCTGCACCTGTAACCGGCCCTGCATGTTACCCCGAACCTGAGTTGACGTCCTTGACCCTTTGGCACCAGTTGCTACAGTTCTGGACACTGCCCTGGAATGGCACCTGGAGGCTACCTGCAGCTCAAGTCAAACCTCACCATCAAAGGCTCTAGTGAAGACCAGGAATCCTATTAGGTATGCCCGTAAGCCCAGCCCGTGGCACAGTGGGACCCCAATCCACCAGCATGACAGTCTTTTTCTGCCTTATCAATCTGCAATATTTTTTCTTTCCGAAGAAATATCTACTAGGGTCAGTGCAAAATGTCTGAAAATGAACGATCCTTCATGTGATCGTTCATTCCCCATACAGTTACATATTGTTCGAGGCATATCCCATGTTTGCACAGGGAGAAGTCCTTCCGAAAAAGATGAATGTTATGTTGCATAAACAGTGAGATCAGCAAATACTCGTTCGTCAACTGCCATGTTTACACTAGCCAATAATCTGGAACAAGCATTCTTATGGACACTTTTTCGGTCAATCAGGCCCATGTAAAGAAGCCTTTATCCTCAGGCACAAAAGCAATTGCTAGAAGAGTGCACAATTCGGCAGATTGCCATTTTTACAATGCACCATGTAGCAAAACCAAAAATATATTCTTAATTGTCATGTCAAGTCCTCCTTGAGGTTGTACATTTTGTTTCAAACGCCAGTATGTTGCATATTCATGCACTTCTGCTGCGAAATTCATTAAAATGTGGATGAAATTGAACAGAGATGTCACACTTACAGAGCATTTCCCCTATAATCATCATGTTATGATTAAATATAAGACCCCTACTGCCAAGTGTTGGTAAATATTCCATTGTCTATGGATTATGGATCTCTAATGCACTACATTGTGCAGTAATTACAATAATTCATTGCACTAATGGTTTCCATTAGGCTGCCGTCACACTATCAGTATTTGGTCAGTATGTTACATCAGTATTTGTAAGCCAAAACCAGGAGTGGAACAAACAGAGGAAAAGTATAACAGAAACATATGCACCACTTCTGTATTTATCACCCACTCCTGGTTTTGGCTGAGAAATACTGATGTAAAATACTGACCAAATACTGATAGTGTGACGACGGCAGCCATAGGCTACTTTCACACTAGCGTCGGGAACAACCCGTCGCTGTGCGTCGGGCCGACGTTCCCGACGCTAGCGTGGTCTCCGCCGTACAACGGGGGCAGCGGATGCATTTTTCCCACGCATCCGCTGCCCCATTGTGAGGTGCGGGGAAGTGCGGGGAGGTGGGGGCGGAGTTCCGGCCGCGCATGCGCGGTCGGAAAAAGCGGACCGTCGGGAGCAAAAAACGTTTACATGTAATGTTTTTTTCTCGACGGTCCGCTACCACACGCCCAAGCGTTGCAAAACGGACGCGACGTTTGGCAATGCGTCGCTAATGTTAGTCTATGACGAAAAAATGTATCCAGCAAGAACTTTTGCTGGATGCGTATTTTCGGCAAAACGACGCATTTGCGACGTATTGCAGTTAACGCTAGTGTGAAAGTAGCCTTAGGCTGTGCTCACACAGCGCAATGCTTTTTTTTTCCCCGTGATGGCGGTAAAACGGAACGACAGTCACAATTTGTGAATGCAGCCAAATAGTTGTTACCCAAGCGATAGGAAAATGACTTTTTATTTAATAGAAGGGACAACCCATGATCTTTGGCACGGGATATAGTGATACAGCTGGCATTATTGGGGGGCAGGACATTTCTGATGCTTACATAGAGGAAGAATATAATGGCCATCCCTTATACTCGTCATTCACTTCCTCGTAGTAGTGAATAATAGAAAACCTTGGAGTGATTCATACTACGTGTGATGGAAGGAAGTTGGCTCAGTGTGTAAGTGTGAGTGAGACATTAAGGGATCGCAGGTGTGATCACATCCTATGAATACAGGAGCACGTTGTCATACTACAGTCATGCTGTCATTCCAACGCTGTGTGTTATAAGGCACAATGATGATTTATTACCTTGAAGGTGTCCTATACATTTTCAGTTAACATGATCAACCTTTAAAAATTAATTTATTTAGGTGCATTCACTGCAGCAAAATATACATAGCTTTCTGAGTTGTTCAAATCAAGAACTTTTAGGGTTTGTGCACACGCGACGCCGTTTTCAGGCAGGTCCGCTTTGTAAGCCACATGAAAAAGCGCTAAACAGAATGAACATATGCATAGCAATGTAAAAATGACACTGTTCATATATTTTTGCTCCGAACGCTGCTATTCAACCATTTATATGCAGCTGTCATTCAGCTGGGCTTTATTGGAGACCATTCTTTACACTAAGTATTGCAATAATAGCATATAATGTCAGAGATCAAACCATTGCAGGGTCAAGTCCCCTAAGGAAATTAAAAGCAGAGTGAAAGTTAAAAAATAAATAAATATGTAAAAGTTTAAGGCTACATCCCCACGGTCAGTAATCGGCAGCGCTTTGGATGCAGCACATGTCCGCTCTGTCCAGAGCACTGCCGGCTTTTGAACGCAGGTGAATCCGCATGTGTTCATTGAACCGTGCAGAATCATTGTGCCCAATACATTGCACTGGTGAAATTTATCTTGTGGAGACTGAGCGTCTTCGCAAGATAAATATACATGCTGTGGTCTGGAAAGATGCGCCGCATGTCCGTCTCTGCAGGGAAGCCGGAGGCGTCCATTCACGCATAGTAGAGATGGGATTTCTTGAAATTCCATCCACTTTGCGGTAACATCTGGACGCTGCGGATGTATAGAGCGTCCAACCCACAGTGTTTTATTGACCATGGGAACATATTCTAAATTGCCCCCATTTTTCTCTGTGCAAAAAAGAAAAATAAAAAATGTTTTTAAAGAAACACATTTGGTATCATTGTGTCTGTAAAAGTCCAATCTATCAAAATCTAAAATTATTTAAAAGGTGGAAAAAAAAAACTGGAACTCTAGAGTTGCCATTTTTCATGAGCTGTACTCCCCTCCCTAATTAAATGCAATAAAAATTTTTACAGATCCCAGAAACCGACAAGACAGACTTTTTTTTCCACAAGGTTCTGATATATTTTGTTTTTAACAGTTCAAAAAAAAAATGTTTGATATCGAGATAATCGTACTGCCCTGGAGAATCACAATGACAGGTTATTTTTACCACTTAATGATCACCATTAAAACAACCCCCCCCCAAAAAAAAAAAAAAAAATTGTTAAGGCCGGTTTCACACGTCAGTGGCTCCGGTACATGAGGTGACAGTTTCCTCACGTACCGGAGACACTGAAACACGTAGACCCATAAAAATCAATGCATCTGTGCAGATGTCATTGATTTTTTGCGGACCGTGTCTCCGTGTGCCAAACACGGAGACATGTCAGTGTTCGTGGGAGCGCACGTATTACACGGACCCAATAGAGTCAATGGGTCCGTGTAAAACACGGACCTCACACGGATGTTCTCCGTCTGGGGTCCGTGTGCGTGCAGGAGACAGCGCTACAGTAAGCGCTGTCCCCCCCCACATGGTGCTGAAGCCGCGATTCATATGTTCCCTGCAGCAGCGTTTGCTGCAGAGAAAATATGAATAATAGTGTTTAAAATAAAGATCTATGTGTCTGCCGCCCCCCCACCCCCTGTGCGCCCCCCCGCTGTCCTGAAAATACTTACCTGCCCCCCTCGCAGTGTTCTGTGCTGGCCGCCCCTTCTACTGTATGCGGTCATGTGGGGCCGCTCATTTACAATCATGAATAGTCGGCTCCGCCCCTATGGGAGGTGGAGCCACATATTCATGACTGTAAATGATCGGCCCCACGTGACCGCATACACTAGAAGCCGCGGCCAGACCAGGAAGCAGCGAGGGAGGCGGGTAAGTATTTTCAGAACAGCGGGGGGGCGCACAGGGGGTGGGAGGGCGGCAGACACATAGATCTTTATTTTAAACACTGTTATTCATATTTTCTCTGCAGCAAACGCTGCTGCAGGGAACATATGAATCGCAGCTTCAGCACGATGCAGGGTACCACACGCGTGGGTACTACACGCTCCGTGTGGTACCCACTCGCCATACGGGTGGCCTACGTGAGATCCCATGCACACGGACACGGATAACTCCGGTACCGATTTATTCCGGTACCGGAATTATCTGGACGTGTGGGACAGCCCTAAAATTGTGTGTGTGTGTGTGGGGGGGGGGGGGGTTCACCATTTCAGCCCCAGTTTGAATTTTTTTTTCTCCTCTTTTTCAGTAAAATACAGTGGGGCAAAAAAGTATTTAGTCAGTCAGCAATAGTGCAAGTTCCACCACTTAAAAAGATGAGAGGCGTCTGTAATTTACATCATAGGTAGACCTCAACAATGGGAGACAAATTGAGAAAAAAAAATCCAGAAAATCACATTGTCTGTTTTTTTATCATTTTATTTGCATTTTATGGTGGAAAATAAGTATTTGGTCAGAAACAAACAATCAAGATTTCTGGCTCTCACAGACCTGTAACTTCTTCTTTAAGAGTCTCCTCTTTCCTCCACTCATTACCTGTAGTAATGGCACCTGTTTAAACTTGTTATCAGTGTAAAAAGACACCTGTGCACACCCTCAAACAGTCTGACTCCAAACTCCACTATGGTGAAGACCAAAGCGCTGTCAAAGGACACCAGAAACAAAATTGTAGCCCTGCACCAGGCTGGGAAGACTGAATCTGCAATAGCCTACCAGCTTGGAGTGAAGAAATCAACAGTGGGAGCAATAATTAGAAAATGGAAGACATTCAAGACCACTGATAATCTCCCTCGATCTGGGGCTCCACGCAAAATCCCACCCCGTGGGGTCAGAATGATCACAAGAACGGTGAACAAAAATCCCAGAACCATGCGGGGGGACCTAGTGAATGAACTGCAGAGAGCTGGGACCAATGTAACAAGGCCTACCATAAGTAACACACTACGCCACCATGGACTCAGATCCTGCAGTGCCAGACGTGTCCCACTGCTTAAGCCAGTACATGTCCGGGCCCGTCTGAAGTTTGCTAGAGAGCATTTGGATGATCCAGAGGAGTTTTGGGAGAATGTCCTATGGTCTGATGAAACCAAACTGGAACTGTTTGGTAGAAACACAACTTGTCGTGTTTGGAGGAAAAAGAATACTGAGTTGCATCCATCAAACACCATACCTACTGTAAAGCATGGTGGTGGAAACATCATGCTTTGGGGCTGTTTCTCTGCAAAGGGGCCAGGACGACTGATCCGGGTACATGAAAGAATGAATGGGGCCATGTATCGTGAGATTTTGAGTGCAAACCTCCTTCAATCAGCAAGGGCATTGAAGTTGAAACGTGGCTGGGTCTTTCAAAAGGACAATGATCCAAAGCACACCACCAGGGCAATGAAGGAGTGGCTTCGTAAGAAGCATTTCAAGGTCCTGGAGTGGCCTAGCCAGTCTCCAGATCTCAACCCTATAGAAAACCTTAGGAGGGAGTTGAAAGTCCGTGTTGCCAAGCGAAAAGCCAAAAACATTACTGCTCTAGAGGAGATCTGCATGGAGGAATGGGCCAAAATACCAACAACAGTGTGTGGCAACCTTGTAAAGACTTACAGAAAACGTTTGACCTCTGTCATTGCCAACAAAGGATATTTTACAAAGTATTGAGATGAAATTTTGTTTCTGACCAAATACTTATTTTCCACCATAAAATGCAAATAAAATGATAAAAAAACAGACAATGTGATTTTCTGGATTTTTTTTTCTCAGTTTGTCTCCCATAGTTGAGGTCTACCTATGATGTAAATTACAGACGCCTCTCATCTTTTTAAGTGGTGGAACTTGCACTATTGCTGACTGACTAAATACTTTTTTGCCCCACTGTATGTGATAAAATAAACGTACAACTGTTCCTGAATAAAACAAGTTCTCATATGGCTACGAGTGTCAACAGAAGGATAAAAAAAGTTATGACTCTTGACAGAAGGAGAGGAAGACAAAATGAAAAAATACAAATGAAAAATTGCCAAAACATGAAAGAGTTAAAAAAAAGAAAAGAAATAAAGCTCTGATTGGTAGCTGTGAGAAAGAAGAGCAGATTTTCTTTCTGACAAATAAGGTTTGGAAAATTTAAGGTGCTTTTTTTTATGTGTCTTTGCGGGAAGGTTATTTTTTCTTTAATACATAACTGGAGTTTAGTCTTAACTTTTATTACTTCCCTTTACTAGAAAAATCAATAGTGTGCGGGTCACAGCGAGATCCAGTTTGGTCACTTTGGCCAAAAGTCACAGTCAGATGGTGCTTTCACCGTCGGACCCAATACAGCACGGGCCGCAGCCAGAGCGGAGCCTCGTTCCTTAGCAGCAGGGACACACATGATAAAATTAACCTCACAGCTTCATGATTAACTCGTTGCATGTAAATGTCAAGACAACAAAAGGCGGCGTAGAAAGAATGAGACTGCTGGGGAAAAGAAGAGAGGTTCTCCATATTTCACAGTGACTTGTAGCTGGCATCTGTTCCCTGAGCGTTTTGCGTTTTTAAGATGTCGCAATAAAAGTATTTCCTTGCTTTGTTCTCGGAGGTATTTTCACATGTCTTACACAATAACAAGTGTAACCTGTGGAAAAGCGGCGACTTAAAATATTATCATCTGAATACAGATGTTGGCAGGCAACGTGCAAACATGGGCAGTATACGTACAGTTTCTGGCACTGGACATTTTCAAGGTTATATATCTTGTGTGGAGGCAAATATGTACTCAATAGTTATAAAAATAAGCAACATCAAGGCATGTGCAGGGCCGCCTAAAGATAACATTAAAGAGGTTGTCTGGTGAAAATAAGTCACTGATCTACAGGATGGGTGAGAACTTGTTGATCGGTGTAGCTCTGACGGCTGGGATCCTCACCGATCGACAAAATGGGGAACAGTAAAATGGAGAGATAGAGTAAATGCCCGACTGCCGCTCCATTCATTCCGTAAGAGGCCACTGATGGTTCACAATTCTGTTGGATGATGAACGTCCATTACCAAATTTCTCCAGCAGTGGCCACTACAGAAGAAACTTGCTGCTGCTAGGAGTCAACTTGATCACAGCAGCTGCCAGAAATCAGTTAATTGCCAGATGGTGCTCTGTGTTACTGACTATGCTTCTTTTAGGCTCATGAGGAGCTTGCAAATAACTTGTATGAATATCAATATATAAAAAAATATATATATACTAGATGGTGGCCCGATTCTAACGTATCGGGTATTCTAGAATATGTAGGTAGTATATAGCACATGCTACGTACTATATTGCACAGTGATGTAGTATATAACACAACCAGCATAGTATATAACATAGCTACGTAGTATATAGCAGAGCTACGTAGTATATAACACAGCCACGTAGTATATAACATAGCCACATAGTGTATTGCACAGGCACGTAGTATATTGGTCAGCCACGTAGTATATAGCAGAGCCACGTAGTATAGTGTAGAGCCACGTAGTATATTGCACAGGCATGTAGTATATTGCACAGCCACGTAGTATATAGCACAGTCACGTAGTGCATTGCACAGCTACGTAGTGTATTGCACAGCTATGTAGTATATTGGTCAGCGACGTAGTATATAGCAGAGCCACGTAGTATATAACATAGCCACGTAGTATATTGTAGAGGCACGTAGTATATTGCATAGCTACGTAGTATATTGCACAGCCACGTAGTATATTGCACAGTCGACGTAGTATATAACAGAACCGACACAGCCACATAGTATATTGCACAGCTACATAGTATATAACACAGAGCACGTAGTATATTGCACAGCCACATAGTATATTGGACAGTCACATTGTATATTGCACAGTCACATTGTATATTGCCCAGCTACATAGTATATAGCACAGAGATGTAGTATATAACAGAGCCCACGCAGTATGTAACACAGCCCATGTACTATATAGCAATGTGGGCACTATATGTGCAGCGCCCCCACTGCCGCAGGGCCGAGGGGTACCCGGTACCGGGCCTCTGAGTCTCTGCTCTGGGGTTGTCATGGTGGCTAGACCCGGTCCGTGACCCTGCTGAGGGGCGCCCAAATAATAGGTGTGCGTGATGGTGATGATGTTGTGGTGGTGCGATGCAGGTTGCAGTAAATAACGAGGACACCAGGTTGCAGTCTCTTTACCTCTTTACTGAAGGCTTCAGGATCCTCAATCCGGAATACGGTTAACCGGGCTGCGCAAGCCTGGCCGGTCCGATGGCACCTCCAGAGCGCCCTTTGCAGGTGGAAATCTGTGCCTACCTTCTAGCGCTTGTGTGTTGTGGTTCTCCCCTGCTGTGCTTACGGGATAGTCCCCACAACTGTTGTGTCTGTTTCTCGTGTTCCCTCACAACTCGATTCTGATGTTCTTCCACGTCCCCCAGATCTTATGGTTAGGACGCACCCGTATGACGGGGAGGCTCGGAGCTCTTCCGGGACTCTAGCGTCGCCCCACTCCTGTTGTTACCCCCCTGTGTCTTCCTAGGTCAATTGGGTGAGACAGCCCGCCTATAACTGACTGTCCTGCCGTAGGTTTGAAGTTTGGCCTGGAGCTCTATACTTCCTCGGCGTTCCGGCCACCGGTTATGCGCCTCAGTAGGATGTTGCCTCGTCTTACAGCACGACTCCTACTGGTATTCTCCTTGTTGCGTTGATCTCGTTTCTCACTCAGCACAATAAACCTCGCTTCTTGTCCTTTCTTGGGGTACCGCCGCTATATCGTGCAGGCACGGTCCCGTAACGTTCTCTCTGGTTGCTAGGCCTCTGTCAGGATCCCACCCCTGACAGGGACCCCCCTGAATCTTCCCCTACAACACCCTCTGCCACAAGGTGTTGCCTGGTTCCAACCCAGTCAGCTCTCTGCCTAACTTTCTGCCTAACCCCCAGTTTTACCAGACTGTGAGGAGTGGCCTAATACATAGTACCCTTAGCTCCCCCTGGAGGCCAGACTGTGAAGTGTATTGGTGTCTGTGATACCTGGTCAGATGAACTCCTTCAGTGCCATCAGACGTACCATAGCCCCCCTTAGCTGCGGAGCATCAGTACTGCAACGACCAGGACTCTGGGGCACTGCATATGCGTGGTTAAAAAAGACTTAAAATAAAAAATAAACATATACTCACCTTCCGAAGGCCCCTTGAAGTTCTGGCGCCTGTGTGCGGTGCACGCGGCAGCTTCCGGTCCCAGGGTTGGTATGAGCGCAGGACCTGTGATGACATCGCGGTCACATGACCGTGACATCATGGCAGGTCCTTCTCGCATAGCATCCTTGGCACCGGAACCTGTCGCTTGCACTGCCGAGGACAGTGTGCGACGTCGGAAGGTGAGAATAACCTTTTTTTTTAATTATTATTATTTGTAACATTAGATCTTTTTACTATTGATGCTGCATACGCAACATCAATAGTAAAAAGTTGGTCACACAGGGTTAATAGCTGCGTTAATGGAGTGCGATACACTGCGGCATAACGCGGTCCGTTAACGCTGCTATTAACCCTGTATAAGGGCTGACTGGAGGGGATTATGGAGCGGGCACTGACTGCGGGGAGGAAGGAGCGGCCATTTTGCCGCCGGACTGTGCCCGTCGCTGATTGGTCGCGGCAAAACAGCCACGACCAATCAGCGACTTGGGATTTCCGTTACAGACAGACAGACAGAAAGACGGAAGTGACCCTTAGACAATTATATAGTAGATATATATATGTGTGAGGTGTTGACTCACGGATGGCGGATTTTACCCAGGACTTGCAGTTGTCCACAGCCTCTAGGCGTGTTCTTGGAATGCTGCCCACATTCAAAACACCATGTGTGAGGGGTGCCCTCTCTCAGCTGCTTCCCGAGGTAGACACAGGAATGCTTCTTGTGGTAAATCACCTGCTGGTTTATTGTGGAATGGCATAAAGCATAGCAGGGTTGAGCAAAGTAAACATGGCCTTTCTGTCATAGCGGCAAAACAAAAGGATAACATACAGCAAAGTGTATATGTCTGAGGGATTCACCAGCTCAGACCACCATGTGTCTTCAGCTCCATCTGGAGCCACCGTTTGGAGTCTTTCTTCTCCAAAACACAACACACCGACTGCCTCTCAAGCCCAGCTATTTAAACCCAGACCATGCGACTGATCACATGACTATGACATCACATAGGTCCTGTCAGAACACAGTAGTGTCGGCTCTGCAGGTGGAGATAAGGTGGACATCTTTCCACCCACTCTATAGATGTCCACATCAAACCAGCCCATGAATGCAACTTTAACTTAACCCTCACAAAACGTAGTGTGCTGGAGAAAAATACTCTGGTTTCACAGCACTGAATATACAGGGTGGGCCATGTATATGGATTCACCTAAATAAAATGGGAATGGTTGATGATATCAACTTCCTGTTTGTGGAACATTAGTATATGGAAGAGGGAAAACTTTTCAAGATGGGTGGTGACCATGGGGTGGCCATTTTGAAATCGAAAATTTTGGATCCAGCTTTACTTTTTCCAAAGGGAGGAGGGTCATGTGACACATCAAACTTATTGAGAATTGCACAAGAAAAACAATGGTGTGCTTGGTTTTACCGTAGCTTTATTCTTTCATGAGTTATTTACAAGTTTTCTTGTTTACAGCAATTGACATGTCGCAGAGGTTAACACGTGAGGAGCGGATAGAAATTGTGTTGATGTCTGGTGAATCCATATCCAGGTCATTGCAGCAAATTTCAATGCAAAACACCCTAAGCAAGAAAGCTTTCACTTTCACCATTTGCCTCATCACTGAAGATAATGTTCTGTGTAAACTGAGGGTCCTGTTCCAATTTTTGTTTTGCCCTTTCTGCAAATTCAGCACTCCGATCAGGCATCAGTCGAACATCCCTTCGGCGGATATCAGCTACTCACAAATGGCACCCTTACAAAAATCCACTGCAGCATCTCAACGAGGATGACCCAAATCGGCGCTCTGATTTTTATATATATATATATATATATATATATATATATATATATATATACACACACACACAGGTAGTCAAAAACTTGATGACAGAAAACCCCACAATGGTTGCAGAAATAACTTGAATCTGACAAAAGTAATACTGAATAAAAGATCTATGAACGTGAACAAAATGAAAGTTAGACATTGCTTTTCAACCATGCTTCCACAGAATTAAAAAAAAATAAAACTCATGAAATAGGCCTGGACAGAGATGATGGTACGCCTGAAAATAATGTGACAAAAGGGACATGATAAATCGCGGTGCGTCCACTAACTAGCATCACAGGTGTCTACAATCTTGGAATCAGTGCGTGGCCTGTATATAGGGCTACAGATACTCACTGTGCTGTTTAGTGACATGGTGTGTATCACACTCAACATGGACCAGAGGAAGCGAAGGAAAGAGTTGTCTCAGGAGATTAGAAAGAAAATTATAGGCAAACATGTTAAAGGTAAAAGTTATAAGACCATCTTCAAGTAGCTTGATGTTCCTGTGACTACAGTTGCACATATTATTCAGAGATTTAAGATCCATGGGACTGTAGCCAACCTCCCTGGACGTGGCCGCAGGAGGAAAATTTATAACAAATCAAAGAGACTGATAATACGAATGGTAACAAAAGAGCCCAGAAATACTCCTAAACAGATTAAAGGTGAATTTCAAGCTCAAAGAACATCAGTGTCAGATCGCACCATCCATCGTTGTATGAGCCAAAGTGGACTTCATGGTAGACAACCAAGGAGGACACCATTGTTGAAAAACAATCATAAAAAAGCCAAACAGCAATTTGCCAAACTACATGTTGACAAGCCACAAAGCTTCTGGGAGAATGTCCTATGGACAGATGAGACAAAAATGGATTTTTTTGGCAAGGCACATCAGCTCTATGTTCACAGATGGAAAAATGAAGCATATCAAGAAAAGAACACTGTCCCTACTGTGAAACATGGGGGAGGCTCTGTTATGTTCCGGGGCTGCTTTGCCGCATCTAGCACAGAGTGTCTAGAATCTGTGCAGGGTACAATGAAATCTCAAGACTATCAAGGGATTCTAGAGAGAAATGTGCTGCCCAGTGTCAGAAAGCTTGGTCTCAGTCGTAGGTAATGGGTCTTGCAACAGGATAATGACCCAAAACACACAGCTAAAAAAAAACACTCAAGAATGGCTAAGAGAAAAACATTGCACTATTCTGAAATGGCCTTCTATGAGCCCTGACCTAAATCCTATTGAGCATCTTTGGAAAGAACTGAAACATGCCGTCTGGAAAAGGCAACCTTCAAACACAAAACAACTGGAGCAGTTTGCTCTTGAGGAGTGGGCCAAAATACTTGCCGAGAGGTGCAGAAGTCTCATTGACAGTTACAGGAATCGTTTGATTGCAGTGATTGCCTCAAAAGGTTGTGCAACAAAATATTAAGTTAAGGGTACCATCATTTCTGTCCAGGACTATTTCATGAGTTTTACTTTTTTTAAAATTCTGTGGAAGCATGGTTGAAAAGCAATGTCTGACTTTAATTTGTTCACAAAGAAGAACTGCTTAAATTTTTGCGCCAGAAGCAGTGTGAAGACTGGTGGAAAGCATGCCAAGATGCATGAAAGCTCTGATTAAAAATCATGGTTATTCCACAAAATATTGATTTCTGAACTATTCCTGAGTTAAAACATTAGTATTGTTGTTTCTAAATGATTATGAACTTGTTTTCTTTGCATTATTTGAGGTCCGAAAGCCCTGGGTTTTTTAATTTTGACCATTTTTCTTTGTCAGAAAAAAAATGCAAAAATTATTGCTTGGAAATTCGGAGACATGTTGTCAGACGTTTATAGAATAAAAGAACAATTTTTACATTTTACTCAAAAATATACCTATAAAGAGAAAAATCAGTCAAAATGAACATTTTGCAGTGGTCTTTTAATTTTTACCAGAGCTGAGGAAGGGGTGAGCCTGGTCGAACACCACTAACACTAAAGACAGCTAGGATACACAAAACAAGGGGGAAACTTAGCTTGAGTAGATGCAGAGAGAAACACAGTCATCCTTCAAACTCCAAAGAGGACACTAGCCGGCTGCTGCAGCTCCAAGCCTCAATAGGGAAGTGCAAATACAAAATATCACCCGCAACTTCCAACTTGGGAAGTTATAAACACCCAGATCCAGGTGTGACCATTAGAGCCGGGGGAGGTGGCCACTGGGTCCTAGCATCAGAAGAACAAGGCAGAAGTCTGTAAAGCAAACTGTTGAGACCTTCTGCAGATGCAGTGCAACAGTCTTCAGCCTCTGACACATCTGTGGTAGCGTTATTAATTATAAATACTTTTCAGAAATAGTTTTTTGGGTAGCGGATAAGAAAAACAGGGCTACTATCATCGGACAACAGCACCACACCTGTCAACAGGTCGTGTCTGGTATTGCAGCTCACTACATTAAATAAAACTAACCTTTGCTTTTATTTTTCCTTTATCTTCGTTTGCATTGTTCTCTATTTCTTCTTTTATCTGTTTGAAAATGTAAAGAAAAAAATTAATAAAATACAAAAAAAAATACATAGAAAAGAAGATGCATAAGTGACGGGATTAGACCCTTCCTTTGGTTTCATCTACACATTTCACAGTCCTCTGATTTACATTGATGTTTTTCTTTTTTTTTTATTTATTACTAAGAACACTGACTCTCATGAATATAAATTATTATAGAAAATGAGTAAGACTGCCTAGTGCAATCGAAACACGTCGACTGGGTCATGTCGACCATGTACATTTTTCCTTTGTATGCACTATAATTTCTTTTGAAAAAGAAAAGGAAAATCCAATCCTGTTGAGCCAGACTCCAATTTTTTCTATTTTCCTTGATGCGAGGCCAGTGTCTGATCCCCAGGTGGATGAGCATAGAGCAACTGGGTGAGCTGGAATCAAGTTTCTATAAATTATTATAATCGGAAACATTTTTCTTTCTTCCCGGTGATGGGATAGAACTTGCCGTTCTTCTGTATGGACAGCTTTGAACACGGGGCAACAGCTGCTGAAAACAGATCAGTGTTTCTGTAAATATTCAGGATATCTCGGCATACTACACATAACTTTGGCTGCTGTTGGTTCGACATTTCAAATCGTATTTCCAGCGGAGATCATCCTGGACTGCAGCACGTGTTTACATAACCTGCACCTCTCTTATATAATACATGGGGGTCCTGTGTGGTTTATACAACAGTTCAAGAAAGGCTTCAACCCTGTAATGTTCCCTACTGAGAAGAGAATTAGGAAGATTCAATGTCATGTCATCACTTTACGCCATTAGTAGTTTTGCATCAGCAATACCCCAAGTCCCTAGTAAATCTAAGCTTGTGTTTTACAGGTTTTTTTTCTATACATTATAGTTTTATTTTGCTCATTTTTAAGTTCATTTTTACTTTTCATCATTGTTAGCTCCTGTTGATGGATCTCATTATGGTTCTGTTTACTCCTAATAAATCCATATTTAGATTTTTTTTTCTTGCAAAACTAAGACCGGTTTCACCCTTTCAGCAGTCATTTTCTGAGAACAGAATGTGATGTCCGATCCAGACCAGCTGCTGGTCTCCTGACCCAAACTCAACAGCCTCAAAGGCATACATGACGATGTGTTCAGGTCAGGAGACCCGCGGCCGGTCCGGACATCGCGATCCTTACAACAAGCCACTGAGTAAGCCAACATGAAATGCGCGTTGGGATTGTGGGCGTACATCTTGGCACATAAAGTAATGGGCAAGCAATAATATGGTTGATAGTGTCATATGCAGAGCTCGAGGTTTTGACATACTAATCTGACATTTTTATGGTTTCTGTGTGTGGTCAAGGTCTTTGAGCATTTAGTAAATTTATAATTTTGTACTTCTCATTTATATGGATTTATGACTTCTGAATCTTGTAGGAATTATATTTATCTTTGGCATTTTCCCTTATACGTTGTTGTATAGTTTTTGGGAGGTCTGATGACCCATAGTTACTCTGTATGACTTTCCATGTTCCGATGACTATAACAGTATATATGAGGCTGAGATCAGGTTAGGAGACCAGCGGCCCGTCCGAACATCGTCTGAGTGTCGGATGCGTCACATCGGCCTCAGCAGCACACATTCAATTTTGTAATCCATACCACCAGGAGAAAGTGCCATCTTATTACAGCAGCCTGGACAATTGCTCACACTTCATTACTAGAGATCCCTCTGGCAACGTTCTGAAACCTCCTAATGTGAACTGGTAAATAGAAGACTGGAAGGAGGGGGATGCAGCTCCTTTCTCAGTGTTTGGGCAGGTTCAGACAATCATATAAAAAATTATTCAGAGTTTCATCTAGAAAAGTGGGACAGTTATTTTTCTCACTTGTCATCCGTTCACGCGGTCATGTGAACTGCTGTCATACGATCATGTGAACGAGCCCTTTTAGTGCAAAACGTGTAATGGGCAATCTACACTATGTTCCAAATTATTATGCACATGACATTTTTCTCGGATTTTCCTAAATGGTCAATGCAAATGACAGTCAGTCTAATAAAAGTCATCACCGGTTAGATTATACATCGAATTTTATTGAAGAAACCTCCCAATGATAACAGTATAATCTCTAAAATGAATAAAAACTCAAAATGCACTGTTCCAAATTATTAGGCACACTAGTATTTCTAAACATTTGATATGTTTTAAAGAACTGAAAATGCTCATTTGTGGAATTTGCAGCATTAGGAGGTCACATTCACTGAACAAAAAAGCTATTTAACTCCAGAACCTCCTAACAGGCCAAGTTACATGTTAACATAGGAACCCTTCTTTGATATCATCCTCACAATTCTTGCATCCATTAAACTTGTAAGTTTTTGGAGAGTTTCTGCTTGTATTTCTTTGCATGAAGTAAGAATAGCCGCCCAGAGCTGCTGTTTTGATGTGAACTGCCTCCCACCCTCATAGATCTTTTGCTTGATGATAATCCAAAGGTTCTCTATAGGGTTGAGGTCAGGGGAAGATGGTGCCCACACCATGAGTTTATCTCCTTTTATGCCCATAGCAGCCAATGACTCAGAGGTATTCTTTGCAGCATGACAGCATGAGATAGTGCATTGTCATGCGTGAAGATGCTTCTGCTCCTGAAGGCACGTTTCTGCTTTTTATACCATGGAAGAAAGTTGTCAGTCAGAAACTCTATACACTTTGCAGAGGCCATTTTCACACCTTCAGGAACCTTAAAGGGCCCTACCAGCTGTTCTGGACCAAAACATGACTCCTCAACCTCCTTGCTGATGTCGCAGCCTTGTTGAGACATGGTGGCCATCCACCAACCATCCACTACTCCATCCATCTGGACCATCCAGGGTTGCTCGACACTCATCAGTAAACAAGACTGCTTGAAAATTAGTCTTCATGTATGTCTGGGCCCACTTCAACCATTTCTGCTTGTGATCACTGTTTAGGTGATAGTAGGTTTATGCACCAAAGCAAGCCTATGAAGGATCCTACACCTTGAGGTTTGAGGGACTCCAGAGGCACCAGCAACTTCAAGTAACTTTTTGCTGCTTTGTAATGGTATTTTGGCAGCTGCTCTATTAATTCAATGAATTTGTCTGGCAGAAACCTTCCTCAATATGCCTTTATCTGCATGAACTCTGTTTCATTCATAAATCTCTTCATAGTATGATGATCACTCCTTAGTTTTCGTGAAATATCTAATGTTTTCAAACCTTGTCCAAGGCATTGCACTATTTAACACTTTTCAGCAGCAGAGAGATCCTTTTTATTTCCCATATTGCTTGAAACCTGTGGCCTGCTTACTAATGTGGAACATCATTTTTAAGTAGTTTTCCTTTAATTAGAATCACCTGGAAAACTAATTATCACATGTATTTAAGATTGATTTCAGTGATCCATTGAGCCCTGAGACACAATACCATCCATGAGTTTATTTGAAAAACAAAACGATTAAATCTTTATGACACTTAAATCCAATTTTCATAATAATTTGGAACACAGTGTAATTAATTCAGAGACTGTGAAACTTTCTGGTGGATGTAGCAAGAATATACTGCTAATGCCAAAATGAAAGTAGCCTTAGGGGTTGTCCCACGAAAATATATTTATAGCATATGCTGAGGTTATGCTTGTAACTCCCATAGCAGTGATGAGCTGGCACGTGCGCAGACGCCTCTCCTGGTACTGTGGTCAGGCACCAGTTTGACTTGGGAATCAGGAGACCTTATGTCTGGAGAAAGGTGTGGGACCTGCATCTAGTAGATATTTATGGCATATCCGGCAGGTATGACATACATGTCTTTCATGATACGTCCTCTTTCATATCTAAAATCAAGCCATTAACTTTCCAAGTCCTGATGGAGTGATAATTTGGTGAGTAACCTGCCTTACTCAAACAGCCATGATGGCTGCACTTATAGCTCTGTCTAGTAGTAGCTGATGCACGCACATGGCTGTTTTACCATTCTGTGCAAACTTATACAGCATTTGTATGGAGCTGTCATACTGCACTCAGACTTTTATAGTGCCTTACTGTATGCTACAAAGGACACATATATAAAATTATGGATGCTGTGCTGTAGAGGTTTTCTCCTCTAGAAGCATTGTGGATGCACCATATGGCAGCACAGAGAGCCTATCAGCCATATGATGAGACCTAATGGAGTATATAATGCAGACTCTATATACTATACTAAAATGAAAAAAATGAACTGGAGTATAAGTTGGTATGCATGCAAAATAGGATCATGTTCACATTGGCCATTAGTTTTTTCTATAGACACATTGGCCATTAAACAGACAAAACCCGAAGACAAACAAAATGAACATATCCCCTGCTGTAAGTAAATAAGTAAAGGCAATAGTGCATAGAAATAATATATGGTACTTAGTAAACACTAATTTTGATTAAAAAAAGCATAAAAGCCATCCCACTAGCGCCAATGTGTACCACAATTGGGATGGCCCTAAACACTAGTATTGAAGGAACCTGTCAGCAGTTTTGGCCGATATAAGATACGGCCACTGCCTTTCAGGGCTTATATACGTACAGCATTCTATAATACCTGTAAGAGAATAAAAATAAGTTTTATTATACTCACCCGGGGGGGCGGTCCGGTGCTGTTACGGTCCAATGGGTGTCGCAGGTCTGGGGCCGGCGCCTCCCATCTTCTTGCGATGCCGCCCTCCTGTTGCTTCATCGTTCCCCGGCATCGCTCCTGTGCAGGCGTACTTCTCTGCCCTGTTGAGCACAGACCAAAGTACTGCAGTGCACAGGACCGGGAAAGGAGAGGCCCAGCACCTGCGCACTGCAGTACTTTACTCTACCCTCAACAGGGCAGAGAAGTACGCCTGTGCAGGAGCACGATGCTGGGGAGCGATGATGAAGAAGCAGGAGGGTGGCATCACAAGCAGATGGGAGGAGCCGGACCAGAGCCTGCAACACCCATAGGACCGGACCGTACCGCCCCCCCGGGAGAGGATAATAAAACTTATTTTTCTTATTTTTCAGGTCGGACCGGGGGCTTATCTACAGTAATATAGAAAGCTGTAGATAAGCCCTGAAAGGCAGTGGCCATATCGTATATTGGCCAAAACTGCTGACAGGTTCACTTTAAAACCTTATCATGTGTCAAAGTGAATAATTTTGTCAAATGTGAATAAGGGCCGAGCAGGATGGGGCCCGATTATGGACACCCAGAAAATGGGAAGCTATATAAACAGGAGCCGGCCCTATTAGGGCTCTTATTCACATTGGCATCACTTTGACACATGGTAAGGTTTTGATGGCAGAGGTTAGGACAGTTCCAATTGTGATACACCTTTGCGCTGGTGGTTTGGCTTTTACGCCTTTTTCATCAGTGTTTACTAAGTACCCAGTGTTATGTATATGCATTATTGCTTTTACTTATTTACTTACAGCAGGGGATATGTTCATTTTATTTTCGGTCTTAGGTTTTTCCATGACTGTACTTGCCAACACCTTCTGGGATACGTGTCCCTATTTCATGCAACGTTCCTCTATGCCTCTTCCACATCTCCTAAATGTGTGCATGGTATCCACCTTACAGTATAGTGTCCCTTAAAAACCTTAATACAGCATTTATTGCTGGAAGGTTTTGGCAGGCTTAGCTGGTGCCCTGAAGATTTGCGAATCTTTTGGAAGTGTAGGGGAGCTCCACTTTACCAACAGCCTCCCGGAAAATCTGGTAGAGTTTAGGTAGGCCCATGACCCCGATGCTACAACATAGAGGTGCTAATATACTGCCGTTATGTAATGTCCTGGGTCCAATGATATTTTAGAGGAGAACAATCCCCTATTAAACTTTTTCTTATCAGTAAAGAAGAGATGTCCATGAAAAAAGACAGATCGTTAAATGCTCAACTGTTGAGATAATTTCGGCAATGGTTTAAGCAAACTGTTTCAATGAGCAAATGTTCTCACAAGATCCCAGATACCACAGCAACAGAGCTGCTCTTCATGGTTATTTGCAAACCAGCTAATAATTGACAAAAATACAGACTGAGAGGTGGAGAATTTCACCTGAGTACACAGAGGATGAAAATGTTCCACTGATCAGGCAAGGTTTTATTAAGAAACCTAACATTAGGTCCAGTGTCAGCCAAATCCGGCTGAGCATGAGGAATGTCATGGACAGTGAGGCAGACAATTACAATTTATCCACCATGAAACCAATTCCTTGTGTACAGCAATGAATGCTATTAGAGCAAATGTTACTTATTTTATCAAATGCTGTAAAATTTAGTTTAAAGAGTAATCATTGTTTACATTGTTTTTCTCATAAATCAATAGCACTAAACTTCGTAATCTAACTTATCAGATAAATATGCTTCTTTTTCCTCCAAGACTCATCATTCATTCTCAAAATTCTCAATTCACAGGTAAAAATGTCTTAACTGAATACAGACTTTTCCATTACTGAGACAGATGATAGTTGATGTTCATAAAGTTCTTTGGAACTTGCATTACAATATCTGCCTCTGCCTCTAGTTCCTCTCTCCATAGACTCTTATGAGCAGCAATGATCACCTCCTATCTCAGTAATGGAGAAATCTGTCTTCACTGAAAGCAGATTTTCCTCTCTCGTCGCTACTCCTCTTTATAAATCCCTTCATTGGCTTCTAATTCTCTAACATATCCAGTTCAAACTACTACCATTGATCTACAAAGCCGTCCATAATCTGCCTCCTCCACATATCTCCAAACTAATCTCCCCAAATCTTCCATACTTAATCTCCAATCCTCCCAAGACCTCCTTCTCTCCTCCACAATTATTCGTTCCTCACCCAATCACCTCCAAGACTTTTCCCGAGTATTCCCCGTCCTGTGCAATTTTGTGTCCCAACACGTCCAATTCCATCACATTTGGAAACTTCAGACGGAACTTGAAAAACCATCTCTTCAAGGAATTTACAGCCTGCAATGACCCCGCTGTCACCTCACCACCACCGAAGCTGCCACAACCCCCGACCTACTGTCTCCTTCCCCATCACCCTGTAGACTGTAAACCTGTAAGGACACGGCCCTCTGCCCTCTCTACCATTCTGTCATTGTTAGTTTGCTCACTGTAAGTTTTATTTGTATCCTATATGTAAACCCCTTTTCACATGTACAGCTCCATGGAATCAGTGGTGCTCTAAAAATAAAGAATAATTTTTCAGATTTTATCCATGAATTGAGAGTGAACGTTCAGTTCAGGAGGAAAATAATCTCTCATAAGATATACTACCAAGTTGCTTATTTTCATGTGTACTATTGGTTTATGAAGTACAAATTGAAATGGCGGTTACGCTTTAAGCATTACACAGCTCATTACTAATATAAAGAGGTTTTCTGAAACTTTTTGGAAACTGGTGACTCATAAACGAGCTGCTTAATTTGTCCCCCCAAAGAAGTGATTGCTAAGGTGTAACACACAGGTGCCTGGACGCATTGACACAGAAGCGCAGAGCAGGGGTTAACTATTATTTAATTGTTCAACAGAAATGAACTCCTCGCAGGGAGATAACAGGAGAAAAGAGATGCAAAATAAACTGTATAACAGTGTATAAGGGCAGCACGGTGGCTCAGTGGTTAGCACAGCAGCCTTGCAGCGCTGGAGTCCTGGGTTCAAACCCCACCAAGGACAACATTTGCAAGGAGTTTGTATGTTCTTCCCGTGTTTGCGTGGTTTTCCTCCGGGTTCTCCGGTTTCCTCCCACATTCCAAAGACATACTGATAGGTAATTTAGATTGTGAGTATTCGTAAGCCCGCACTTTGTGTATGCTTATTATCGGCCGGCAAGCTACAAGAGGTACTTGGTCTTATATGTTCTTCCCTGATACCCCAAACAGGTTTTTTTTAGAGAATGGTGACCTGATGTAAAAGTGCTGCTCCAAACTAAAATGGATTTATTTCCTCAACTGACGGAGTGAGATCATAAGAATGAAGACACCTGGATTTCTGCTGAAGTTACATCCTTCCTGACTGACTGAATACTTCTGCCAAGGGAACTTTACATCTTCAAAATCAGTCACTCTGGTTAAAGCCTGCTAAATGGAACAGATTGCAGAACTTAATCCATGAATACATGGGACGCTCATTTTTTCCGGTCCATCCATGCGCTATTACAAGACAATTACATGGCTGCCCACAACTTCCAGCAGCAATAACAGCTGATATTGTGGGATTTCTTAATCCAGACCTGGAGGAATCAGCTGATCACTAGGGCATTTGATGGAAGTGGACACAGACGAGGACCCCTGTGCAAGAACAATATATGGACCTTGTTTTGGAGGCAGTAGTGGCCCCCTTACCTCTTGGGCCTGTGTGGTTGCACAGGTTGCACCAATGGTATGCACGCCCATGGCACTTGAGTATTATTGCCCATGGGCCCAGACCTCTGTCATACCTCCCTTTCTTACAGAGATCAGATGCATTAATTTACATGATGTTCCTTTCTAACCTGAGGTCATGATGTCAACCACACAAATGTTCCTCCATCCAGCCAGAGAGTAGTAATGGATGACCCTTAGGGTATGTGTCCACGTTCAGGAAACGCTGCGTTTTTGACGCAGCGCTGGGCCGCAGCATCAAAAACGCAGCGTCCAGATGTTACAGCATAGTGGAGGGGATTTAATGAAATCTCGTCTCCACTGTGCATTAAAAAACGCATGCGTTTTTCCTGCAAAAATGCACATGCGTTGCGTTTTTTCAGAACGCAGCATGTTGCTACAATGAGCAAAACACGCAGGAACACCGCAGGTGACCTGCCAGTGACCTCAGGTGCATTTTTGGTCAGGATTTTACCTGCATAAAATCCTGACCAAAGCCTGAAGCAAACCTGAACGTGGACACATACCCTTAGAAACTCATCAACAGCAGAGGCAACCTTGTATCTGTGAGTGAAGGCAACTTGCTACCACATAGAATCACTTAAAGGGGTTGTCCTGTATAGGAGAGGTTTTCCTGATATGTAGAAATCATCAAGGAAAAAAAAAGGTTGTACCCATCCTGTTTGGCTGCAGTGGTGACATCATGTGGACATCGCTACAGCCAATCACTGAGTTCAGAGGCTCCTCCCTTGCAGCCGTCATGAGCTGCCGAGCTCAGTATATGGCTGCAGTGATGTTGACGTTATGTCACTGTTGCAGTCAAAGAACTGCCACGGCAGCAACGGAGACCCTGGGGGAAAAATTACAGCATAGTTTGGGTTGTTTGGGTTGTTTTTTTGGCAACGAACTGTACTTATCAGGAAAAGTTTTATAAAAATGGACAATACTTTAAAAATGAGGGCAACACAACCTCAATCTGACCTAACCAAAACTACCAGCACCTTTGTGGGTGATCATGATGCTACCACTATCTTTCATGGAATCAAGCTATGGGAGGCATCCAGAAAAAAAGGAGATTCAACTGATTAGTGCAAGACACAACAGGATGGGCAAAAATTTGCTGCATGTCCTAAACTTCACTGGTGTGGTAAAGATTGTTGATGCAGAATCAGAGAAGCGCAACAAATCTGCCACTTTAACCTCTACGTACCGAGCTGTGCACCTCTCCATCACCGTGATCTTGGAAGCCATAAGGAACTTATACAGTATAATTGGAAACTGTGACAGGGTATTTATGAAACTTAGTACAATTAGAGACACACTCTCAGGTATGTTTGTAAATTGCAGCACATTGTGACTGTTTATCTGTATGGACTCATATCTGTCAACTAGACATAAGCAAAACCAGGATTAAAGGAAAAAAAACACAGCAAGTCTTGCCTGCCATCTAGTGGTCATTTTGGAGTAAGCAGTTTAAAGGCATTGAAGGGATCATTTCCTATCAAAAGTTTCTCGTAGATCTCCAACTTGGCTCCCAATGTCTGTGGTCTCCAGTGCTGATGTCCCATCGACAGTGCAGCAGCCCATCAGTGAGCTCAGTGGCTCTAAGCAACTTGTGGTGGCTACATCGGCACAGCGGCTGAGATGAATTGTCAGTGCTGTTGAGAATAACAGATGCCAGGAGTCGTGGCAGAGACTCAGCACTGGACCCAGGAGGGGAAAATAAAGCACAGTTTGGTTTTTTACTACTAAAAGAACTTATAGAAAGTACTTTCCTGAAAGGGGACAACCCCTTTATTGGAAATGGAGGGGTTATTCCCAGAATCAAAAGTTATCCCTTATCCATTTGATATTATTATTGATTGCTGGGGTTCGAATGATTGGAATCCCAAGCAAACTCACCGAAGCATGGGGCTCTGGATCCTCAAAACCAGGTCATTAAAAGGCATGTGTCACCAGGTATTTGCCACATAATCTAAAAGCAGCATAATGTAGAGGCAGAGACCCTGATTCCAGTGATGTGACACTTACTGGGCTGCTTGCTGTAGTTTTGGCAAAAATTACTGTTTTATCATTAGAAAATAATCTACAGAGGAATAGTAAACCTTCTGAATATAGTCCTCCATATTCATGAGTTTTGCATGAATCCGCCCCCACCGGTGATTGGCAGTTTTCTGCCTATGCACAATGTAGACAAGAAGCTGCCAACCAGTCACGAGGGTGGAGTTATACCAAGTTCAGCATTCAGACAGCTCATAAATCTGTAGCAAATAAAATGGGAATTTGTCAAAATTACAGTAAGCAGCGCAGTAAATGACACATCGCTGGATTCAAGGTCTCTGCAGCCAACATCATGGTGCTCTCAGATTGCAAAAACCTGGTGACAGATTCCCTTTAATTAAGCAGAGGTGTGAATGCTGGACCTCTGATGAAGTCATCTACGGCAAAGTAGAACCATAGACAATGAATGAAGCCAATGTCAATCTTATGCTCTTTTACTCCATTTAAAGTGAGGCTCTGCAGAGCTCAGTTCCTCGTATTCAGAGCCCCATATTATGGTTTGCTGGGCATCCCAGGGGTCAGATCCTAGCTATTAATAAGCTATCCCTATCTTATGGATAAGGGATAACTTTTGATTCTGGAAATAACCCTTTAATGCACTCCTGCAGTTTTACTCTTTACTGTGTGTTTTGGCAGAAAATGCTCCAGAAGTGCATATTGAAACCAATTAAAGACATTTTGTCATGTGCTTTGTTGAGGTGTGCACCGCTCTACTGCCTCCTGGCTTCCTGCTTACTGGGGGTAGTGTCAGCTTGATGATTGACAGTTTGAACCAGTGTAAGGGTCCCATGCTGCCCCAAACTCTGTGCTCTTCCACAGTACGGTGGCTCAGTGGTTAGCACTATTGCTTTGCTGCTTTGGATCCTTGGGTTCAAATCCCACTAAGGACAACATCTGAAAGGAGTTTGTGTGTTCTCCCAGTGTTTTCCAGTATCATAGAGTGGTAGAGATGGAAGGGACCTCCAGGGTCATCGTGTCCAACCCCCTGCTCAATGCAGGATTCACTAAACCATCTCAGACAGATGTCTGTCCAGCCTCTGTTTGAAGACTTCCATTGAAGGAGAACTCGCCACCTCTCGTGGCAGCCTGTTCCACTCATTGATCAACTGTCAAAAAGTTTTTTATAATATTTAATCTGTATCTTCTCCCTGTAATTGCCTCACACACTCCATAGACATACTGATAGGAATTTTAACTTTTTTGACCCTCAATGGGTTACTGATAACAATGACTGCAAAATATAATGGAACAATATAAACAAGTAAAATAATAATAAAATAATATCTGCTAGCAGATGCAGTTTAGCCTGTGCAGCATCAGAGGACAGTAGGTGAACTTTGTAATCAAGATGAGACAATTAAAGCACCAGGGTTTGGGTGTGAAGCTACCTCTGCACTCCACGGGCTATGCCTGTTGCATAGTTTGGTCGCAAAAGAAACTTGTGTGAGTAGATTATATGGGGTAATTCAACTTTTATCTACACAGAACATGAGGTACATGCATCAGATTCTTAACATAGCATAACAGGAAGTCTGAAAGACCTTTTACCAGAGAGAAAGTGAAACCAAAGTACAGCAAGTATATGCATTACATTCAACTAAGCATATAACAGTAGCAACATCGCCATCTACTGTCAGAAAAGTGTAAACTCTTCCTGCACACAAATAAGTCTGTATCTGTTGCATATCTCAAACACACACAAATAAGTCTGTATCTGTTGCATATCTCAAACACCCTTTCTCAACAGTAAGGACTAGTGTTGAGCATTCCGATACCGCAAGTATCGGGTATCGGCCGATATTTGCTGTATCGGAATTCCGATACCGAGTTCCGATATTTTTGTGATATCGGAAATCGGAATCGGAAGTTCCCAGTGTATGGTTCCCAGGGTCTGGAGGAGAGGAGACTCTCCTTCAGGCCCTGGGATCCATATTCATGTAAAAAATAAAAATAAAAAATATGGATATACTCACCCCTCCGGCGGACCCTGGACCTTAGCGATGTAACCGGCAGCCTCCGTTCCTAAGAATGCAGTGAGTGTAGGACCTGCGATGACGTCGCGGCTTGTGATTGGTCGCGTGAGCGATCACATGAGCGGCCACGCGACCAATCACAAGCCGCGACGTCATCGAAGGTCCTTCACTCTGCATTCTTAGGAACGGAGGCAGACGCTTGGACCGGTGAGAACCGGGGCCGTCCGAGGGGTGAGTATATCAATATTTTTTATTTTTATTCTTTATTTTATACATGAATATGGATCCCAGGGCCTGAAGGAGAGTTTCCTCTCCTTCAGACCCTGGGAACCATTCCGATATTTTGTGTCCCATTGATATGCATTGGTATCGGGTATCGGTATCGGCGATATCCGATATTTTTTGGGTATCGGCCGATCCAATCCGATACCGATACCTTTGCATATCGGAAGGTATCGCTCAACACTAGCAAGGACTTATTCAGTTAAGCCTAATTTCTTCATCAGCTTCTGATGTCTTCCAGCATTCAATGCCTGTGTGAAAAAATCTGCTGTCATATCTTCAGTTGGGCAGTACTCTAAATTTAGGATTCATTGTTCCTGGTGATCTCTCAAGAAGTGAAACTTTACATCAATGTGTTTAGTTCTTGGATTAACTCTTTCCATCTGAGCAAGAACTACAGTAGACATCCTTGATTGTCCTCATATATCTTTGTTGGTCCCAATTGTTGTCCTAAGTCTGGTAGCAGTTGTCTTAACCATAGAACTTCTTGACTGGTATGTGCTGCGGTGACATATTCTGCTTCTGTCAATGACAGTGCTACTATAGATTGTTTCTTACTAGTCCAACTAATTGGTCAGCCTGAGAGCAAGAAAATATAGCCATTGATAGATTTCCTGTCAACTGGATCTCCAGCCCAGTCTGCATCAACAAATCTGGTTAAAATGCATTTCTTACTTGCAGGTAGTTTCAGTTTAACACTGCTAGTCCCTTTCAAATAACGGATTACCGTATTTTTTGGACTATAGGACACACCGGACTATAAGACTCACCCAGGTTTTAGAGGTGGAAAATAGGGAAAAAAATATTTGAAGCAAAAAAAAAAAATGTGGTAAAATTTAATAACATACTATTATATGTGGTGTTATTATATATAATAGTATGTTATGTTGGAAGCTGCAGGTAGAAGATGGCGCTGCGGGACCAGTGTGGTGGCTCTAAAGTACTATATGAAGACGCTGGAGGGTGAGTATAAGAATGGGGGCACAGGGCTTATATTTAAAGCACCACTTCAGCACTGAAAAATAACACTGGAGTGCTGCTTTAAGATCCCATTGGGAGAACTATAACTCCCAGCATGTCCTGCAGATCCTATGGCATGCTGGGAGTTATAGTTCACCACAGGAGTGGCAGAGTGCTTTATTGTGTGTTGTAAAGACTAACCTTTTAGTTGTGGCAGCCAACAGGAAGCCAGCAGATTCTAGTGGGGAGTCTGAAGGACCTGTGATGACATCAGAAGAGGGAGGGCTCTGTGCTGCCATGTGATGCTCCAGCCCGCCCACTTCATGACATCACACAGGTCCTTATGCCTCAGCATCCAGCACAGCCCAGGCAGGTATGCAGCGATCTTGTCCCCTCTGGCCCCTGCTGCTGCCCCCTCCTCCCCGGACACACCCGATCTCCCCAGCTGCTACAGGAATCCAGCGCTGGAGAAACCATGTGTTTCAGTGAAGGACTATTCATTTTCTGCTCCCTGCTCACTGCTATGAGCTGACAGGTGGGTGGGGAAGTGGCTAATGAATATTCACTGCACTTTAATCATGGGGACCACTGGTTTCCCCAGCACTGGATTACAGGCAGCTGGGACATTTTTTTGCCTCCTGCAAGTGTGATCACAGTGCGATCCCACTCACTGCTGCCCCCTCCCCACATGCTACATTCCGACCATAAGACGCACCCACACTTTCCTCCCAAATTTGGAGCAAAAAAGTGCGCCTTATGGTCAAAAAAATATGGTAGGTACTGTGTCACATTTCCTAGATCTTTGATCTCGAAGTGTTGATCCAAAGTTTTCACTATCTCCGCTTCATCCCTTTCTTTTTCAAAACCAACTAAAATATCCACATACAGTATATCAGCACATAGATCCATGTGTCTGTAAGTCTCTTTGTATATATAGCAAGGATCCACTTTGCTTTTTTTAAAATGTTGATTTATGAGTAGTGTTGAGCATTCCGATGCTGCAAGTATCGGGTATCGGCCGATACTTGCTGTATCGGAATTCCGATACCGGGATTCCGATACTCTTGTGGTATCGGGTATCGGGTATCGCAACAACATTAATGTTAAAATGTGTAAAAGAGAGAATTAAAATAAAAAATATCGCTATACTCACCTCTCCGACGCAGCCGGGACTTCAGCGAGGGAACCGGCAGCGTTGTTTGTTTAAAATTCGCGCTATTACTTGGTTACGTGAATTCCCGGCTTGTGATTGGTCAGGTCGGCCATGTTGCCGGGACGCGGACCAATCACAGCAAGCCGTGACGAAATTACGTCACGGCTTGCTGTGATTGGTCCGCGTCCCGGCAATATGGCCGCCCTGACCAATCACAAGCCGTGACGTCACGGGAGGCTGGACACGCGCCCATTTTAAAATGAGCGCGTCCAGCCTCCCGGCTTGTGATTGGTTGACCGCGGCGCAACCAATCACAAGCCGTGACGTCACGGGAGGCTGGACACGCGCCCATTTTAAAATGAGCGCGTCCAGCCTCCCGGCTTGTGATTGGTTGACCGCGGCGCAACCAATCACAAGCCGTGACGTCACGGGAGGCTGGACACGCGCCCATTTTAAAATGAGCGCGTCGAGCCTCCCGGCTTGTGATTGGTTGACCGCGGCGCAACCAATCACAAGCCGTGACGTCACGGGAGGCTGGACACGCGCCCATTTTAAAATGAGCGCGTGTCCAGCCTCCCGTGACGTCACGGCTTGTGATTGGTCAGGGCGGCCATATTGCCGGGACGCGGACCAATCACAGCAAGCCGTGACGTAATTTCGTCACGGCTTGCTGTGATTGGTCCGCGTCCCGGCAACATGGCCGACCTGACCAATCACAAGCCGGGAATTCACGTAACCAAGTAATAGCGCGAATTTTAAACAAACAACGCTGCCGGTTCCCTCGCTGAAGTCCCGGCTGCGTCGGAGAGGTGAGTATAGCGATATTTTTTATTTTAATTCTTTCTTTTACACATTTATATGGTTCCCAGGGCCTGAAGGAGAGTTTCCTCTCCTTCAGACCCTGGGAACCATCAGGAATACCGTCCGATACATGAGTCCCATTGACTTGTATTGGTATCGGGTATCGGTATCGGATTGGATCCGATATTTTGCCGGTATCGGCCGATACTTTCCGATACCGATACTTTCAAGTATCGGACGGTATCGCTCAACACTATTTATGAGTACTTCTGTGATTTTATCGTTCCATGCTTTAGCGGCTTGTTTTAAACCATATATACTTTTCTATAGCTTACACACCATGTTTGGTTTCCTTTTATCCTTGAATCCTGGGGTTGTTCCATGTAAATGTCTTCTGTTAAGTCTCCATTCAGAAATGCTGCCTTTACATCTAGATGTTTCATCTGCATTATGTTTTGTTGCTGCAACTGCAAAGTTCTGATTGTGGTGTGTTTGACAATTGGTGCAAATGTCTCATCACGGTCTTCTCCATATTTCTGAGAAGAGCCTTTAGCTACGAGTCTTGCTCGATATCGATCAGCTGTGCCGTCTGCTTGGTATTTTACTTTAAAAACCCATTTACATCATATAGACTTTTTTTCTTTTGGTAGTTCTGTCAGTGTCCATGTCTTTGAATCATGCATGGATTTTATTTCTGTTTCTGCAGACTTTATCCGTTTGTTGGCCTCTTCTTCTGAAAGTTGAGATATGTCCTCCCAAGATGTAGGTTCATAAATTTTCTTTTGTACTTGCCTTGTATGAAAGATGTTGAGGTGGTCTTCCCTTGTTTTCTCTTCTTGAGCGTCTTGGTTCTGTGTCTGTATGGAGCTGTATCTCTTGACTTTCAGTTTTTTTATTTTCGATATCCACTTCTTTCTCATCAGATGTTCCTGCAGCTATATCACTGTCGTTTCTCTCATTTTTCGTCTCCAGTGATGTCATTATGTCATAATTTAGATCCTCAATGAATGTTACATTGTTGCTCTCTGTGATTCTGTGTCTTGGAATCTAGGATTTTGTATTGTTTGCAATTCATAGAATCATAGAATGGTAGAGTTGGAAGGGACCTCCTGGGTCATCATGTCCAACCCCCTGCTCAAAGCAGGATTCACTAAATCATCCCAGACAGATGTCTGTCCAGCCTCTAAAAAATTCCATGAAAGGAGAACTCGCCACCTCTCATGGCAGCCTGTTCCACTCATTGATCACCCTAACTGTCAAAAAGGTTTTTTCTAATATCTAATCTGTGTCTCCTCCCACTCAGTTTTATCCCATTGCTTCAAGTCTTTCCTTATGCAAATGAGAATAAAGATGATCCTTCTACAATGTGACAGCCCTTGAGATATTTGTAGACAGCTATTAACTCTCCTCTCACTCTTCTTTTTTGCAAGCTAAACATTCCCAGATCCTGTAACCATTCCTCATAGGACATGGTTTGCAGACCGATTACCATTCTGGTTGCTCTTCTCTGAACTTGCTCCAGTTTGTTGATATCTTTTTTTAAATGTGGTGCCCAAAACTGGACACAGTATTCCACATGAGGTCTGACCAAAGAGGAGTAGAGGGCAATAATGACTTTGCATGATCTAGACTGTAAGCTTCTCTAATACATCCCAGAATTGCATTTGCCTTTTTTGCTGCTGCATCACACTGTTGACTCATGTTCAGTTTATGATTAGTATACCCAAGTCTTTTTCACATATGCTGTTGCTTAGCCCTATTCCTCTCATTCTGTATATTTGTTTTCATTTTTATTTCCCCGATGTAGTACTTTGCATTTTTCCTTGTTAAAAACCAATTGTTACTATATCCGACAAATATTCCTTCAATGGCTCTGTTTTGAAGTTTGGAGTGTTTTTCTTCTGGAATAAACACAAAAACTTTGCAACCAAAAACTCTTAAATCATTCACACTTGCCTTTTTACCTTGCCATAGTTCATATGGGTTTTTTTCAGTGTTCTTGAAAAAAAGTCTGTTTTGCAGAGAAGTAGCTGTCATTGCTGCTTCACCCCAGTATTTCTCTGGTAGTTTGGAGTCTGATAGCATACATCTTATCATTTCAGTCAGAGTTCTATTTTTCCTTTCTGCTACCCCGTACCTGTTCAGGTGTGTATGGAACAATCTTTTGATGCTCTATTCCATTCTGTCTTAAGCAGTTTTCTATTTGGTGTCCTGTAAATTCACTTCCATTATCACTTCTGATGATGATTGGCTTCCTCTGAAACTTGTTATTTGACTTTGTCACATTGTCTTCTAATTTTTCAAAAACTTCACTTTTGTTCTTTATCAAGTACACTACCGTCCAAACAATTTCGTGTTTTCCATGAAAACTCATAATTTTATTAATCAAATGAGTTGCCAAATGAATTGAAAATCTAGTCCAGATATTGACAAGGTTCGAAAAAAGGATTTTTATTTGAAATAATAATTTTCTCCTTCAAACTTTGCTTTCGTTAAAGAATGCTCCCTTTGCAGCAATTACAGCATTGCAGACCTTTGGCATACTAGCAGTTAATTTGCTGAGGTAAGAAATGGAGAAATTTCACCCCATGCTTCCAGAAGCCCCTCCCATAAGTTGGTTTGGCTTGATGGGCACTTTTTGCGTACCATATGGTCAAGCTGCACCCACAACAGCTCAATGGGGTTGAGATCTGGTGACTGCGCTGGCCACTCCATTACAGGTAGAATACCAGCTGCCTGCTTCTTCCCTAAATAGTTCTTGCATAATTTGGAGTTGTGCTTTGGGTCATTGTCCTGTTGTAGGATGAAACTGGCTTCAATCAAGCGTTGTTCACAGGGTATGGCATGGCGTTGCAAAATGGAGTGAAAGCCTTCCTTATTCAAAATCCCTTTTACCTTGTACAAGTCTCCCACTTTACCAGCACCAAAGACCATCACATTACCTCCACCATGCTTGACAGATGGTGTCAGGCACTCTTCCAGCATATTTTCAGTTGTTCTGCATCTCACAAATGTTCTTCTGTGTGATCCAAACACCTCAAACTTGGATTTGTCTGTCCATAACACTTTTTTCCAATCTTCCTCTGTCCAATGTCTGTGTTCTTTTGCCCATATTAATATTTTCATTTTATTAGCCAGTCTCAGATATGGCTTTTTCTTTGCCACTCTGCCCTGAAGGTCAGCATCCCGGAGTCACCTCTTCACTGTAGATGTTGACACTGGCGTTTTGCGTGTACTATTTAATGAAGCTGCCAGTTTAGGACCTGTGAGGCATCGATTTCTCAAACTACAGACTCTAATGTACTTGTCTTATTGCTCAGTTGTGCAGCGGGGCCTCCCACTTCTTTCTGCTCTGGTTAGAGCCTGTTTGTGCTCTCCTCTGAAGGGAGTAGTACACACCGTTGTAGGAAATCTTCAGTTTATTGGCAATTTCTCACATGGAATAAGAAGAATAAGAATAGAACAGAACAAGAACAAGAATAGACTGTCGAGTTTCACATGAAAGTTCTTTTTTTCTGGTCATTTTGAGAGTTTAATGGAACCAACAAATGTAATGCTCCAGATTCTTAACTAGCTCAACGGAAGGTCAAGTTTATAAGTTCTCTAATCAGCCAAACTATTTTCAGCTGTGCTAACATACTTGCACAAGGGTTTTCAAGGATATTCTAACCATTCTTTAGCCTTCTTACTCAGTTAGAAAACATAAAATACCATAAGAACACTGGAGTGATGGTTGTTGGAAATGGGCCTCTATAGACCTATGAAGATATTGCATTACAAACCAGACTTTTGCAGCTAGAATAGTCATTTACCACATTAACAATGTATAGAGTGTATTTCTGAATCATTTAATGTTAGCTTCATTGGAAAAAATTGTGCTTTTCTTTCGAAAATAAGGAAATTTCTAAGTGACGCTAAACTTTTGAATGGTAGTGTTGTTGAGGGAGGATCTGGAGTGACCCTTAACGGTTGACTCAGTAATTTTCAAATTGATCCACAGAGCGTTGCCGGCAACTGAAAATGACCAGACGGTGACGCGTGTCTCTGTTTGGGAGGATCGAGCAGATCTCTAAGCCCTGTTTATTGCGTCGCACTTTTCATAATCTTAGCAAGTTACACTTCAACCAATCAACATAAGAACACGCTCACAGTTCTTAACCTATAAGAATGCAGGAACAGCCTGTATGTCAAGGTCTCGTAAAACAATACACCTTCAGTCTCATGCTCTTGTTCAAACTAGAACAATCAAGGTCTCATAACAACTATAAACTTAACCCTAGTAACAGAATTTATCTCAAAACAGCAAGTTGGAGTCAAAAAGCACAAAATGAAGCCCGCTTTAATTTTTCTTAGTTTAACCCTTCACAGTGTACGTGACTGTATCTTGAGTAGTCATCTATGAAGGTCACCATATATCTATTACCTCCTGATGTGGTCACTTTCATGGGTCCACATGTATCAGTGTGTACCAAGTCAAGTGGTTTTGTGCTTTTTGTCTCACTCTCTTTAGGTATAGATACTTTTGCAGCTTTAGATTTGATACAACAATCACATTTTACGGTAATTGAGCAATCAGATATCAATAGGTCTTTTGTCAAATTCTTCTTTTGTAACACCATTATACTCTCAGGATGTCTGTGTCCTAGATGTCTATGTCACATGTGAATACAATTCTGGTGATCATGTGTACATAACTTCATCTGTTCCTTTAATTTGTCTAGATGATATAATTGTTCACCTGCTTTGACATTAATTATTGCCTTATCTTCTGCTATGATTGTACAATTATCATCTTTGAACTTTACAGTAAGTCCTTTGGTTGTCAAACGCTTTACGGATAACAATCCTCCTTCTAGTCCTGGAACATATAACACATCCTTTACTAGTAATTCTGAATTATGCCCAAATCAGGCCAGATTAGTATTCCTTGTCCAATACCTTCTGCGGTTATCTTACTCCCATCTGCAAGATAAATTGCTTCCTTCTTATTTTCATCAAGTTCAGTAAAGAAGCTTTTATCACTGGTCATGTGACTTCTTGCTTCTGAGTCAATAAACCAGTCTGACGATGACACAGTCGTACACAGTTCAGGATATCCTCCGGATAGCAGCCGGGCACCATATCCACCTGTTTGCAATCGTTGCACATGCTAGTCCTCTTTCAGGCACAGGACATCCACCTCCGGGCACAGGACTGTTCACATCCAACTCCTTCGGGCACAGGACATCCACCTCCGGGCACAGGACTGTCCACATCCGAGACCAGTACCATGGATGACTTGCATCTCTGTGTACGCTGCGGGTGCCAGGCTATTCAGCTGCCCTGGGTGCTGGCTCTGCTGGCCTGTGCCTCCATGCACTCTGCAGCCCAGCACACACCAGACTGACACTGACGTGCACCTCGCACACCTGACACGGCCTGACACACCCATACCCCTTAATGCAGGGTTTTTAAACACACACAAACCTGTGGCCTTCAGCCACCTGGAAAACCCGGACCGGAAATCCGTGACTCTCATGCACACCTATGGACTTCATCCATCTGCATGCACATTCTGGGGAGAACAAACAGCGCCCGCTAGCTGTATCAGAGGACACAGCCTCACAGGGGGTAAATGATTTTAATATCAATGGCATTTGTTATTAAAATATAGTGTCTGCTGTGTGTTACTGTAATTGTAATATTTACTGCTGCTCTTCCAAAACTTTCTTTCATGTTTCCAGAAATAGGACTTGTAGTGATGTGAGCTATCGTTAGTGTCCATTAATTGAATAACGCCAAGTTAACTGCATGAGGTCGCAAGTTACACGCTATTTACCACTTATGGAACGGTAAGAAAAAACAATTGTACTATCTTCAAAAGGGAAATATCAAAAAAAATAAACGGAAACAATGGCTCTTTTAGACTAAAACCTTCTAAATATATGTATAATACAAGTGTATAGTAAAATTAATCACAACCTGCGTTGGACACACAACAAACACCCTGGATCCGTGCCTCATGTGTGCCACCGATAATCAGGATGCATCCTGCATATGCACCATTCACACCTAGGACACGACTCAGAAATGGCAGGACACACACAAAACACATGGGACAAAGCGCCCCTCACAGACGGCATAGGTGATTGCACAAGAGCCACTAACTTAGCACTAAATACTCTGACCACTTACATTACACATCAACGACACTTTACAGGTCTCCTTTTCCAATTTCTGAATCTAGTAATATTACTAAAGGCTGCCTGCAACACAAATCAGCCTTCAAGTATGTCAAGACCTGCTATTTCCGACATCGACAAGGAAACTTTTTAAAACTCTGGTCTCTTGCAAAATTAGCCTCTGATCCCCTGCTATGACAAATGTGGCACCCCAGGGGTCTGGATGCTGCAATGGTATTGTCTTGCTCATAGGGGGAGGTGATGGTGGAGCACCCCCAGAAGCAGGGCCGCGGGGTACCAGGCCTCTCTGTCTCAGTTCTGGGGTTGAATAGTTGAATTTCGTATTTTCGTATTTTCTTTTTTTCTACAGCGAACACGTGACAAAGGCTCTGGTTGAGCCGAAACGTTGTTTATCGCATATACTGTAATATTCTGTTACGCTCCCAATAAACTAATATAATCCTTGCATAAACCAATCCACATGAGTGTGCGGTGAAATTCAACTATTCTGCTATTGAGACCACTGCACCAGCACCTCACCTGTACTCAGGCTGAGTGCACACCAAATAAACCCTTTCAGTTCTGGGGTTGTCACGGTGGCTAGACCCGGTACGTGACCCTGCTAAGGGGTGTCCAATGAAAGTTGTGATGGTAGTGCGTGGTGTGAGGCGCGATGAATAACGAGGACACAGGGTTGCAGTCTCTTTACCTCTTTACTGAAGGCTTCGGGATCCTCAATCCAGAGTACTGTTAACAGGGCTGGCTGAGACCGGCCGGTCCGAAGGCACATCCAGAGTTCCCTTTGCAGGTGGAAATCTGTGCCTACCTTCTAGCGCCTGTGTGTTGTAGTCCTTCCCTGCTGAGCACCACGGGATAGTCCTCACAACTGTTGTGTCTGTTTCTGATGTTCTTTCTCACAACTTATATTTGTTCTGATGTTCTTCTCCATCCCCCAGATGATATGGCTAGGACGCACCCGTATGACGGGTAGGCCTGGAGTTCTTCCGGGACCCTAGTGACGCCCCTCTCCCACAGTTGCCCCCTATGTCTGCTTAGGTGATTTAGGTGAGACAGCCAACCTATAATTTACTGTCCTGCCGTTGGTTTGAAGTAATGCTTGGAGCCCAATACTTCCTCGGCGTTCCGGCCACCGGCTACGCGCCTCAGTAGGATGTTGCCTCGATCTTACGGCACGACTCCTACTGGTGTTATCTTTTTTGCTGTGATCTCGTTTCTCACTCTCCATAATAAACCTCGCTTCTTGTCCTTTCTTGAGATACCGCTGCAATGGCGTGCAGGCGCGGTTCCTTAACGCTCTGTCTTGTTCGCTAGGCCTCTGTCAGGATCCCACCCCTGACAGGGATCCCCCTGAATCTTTCCCCTGCAACACTCCCTGCCACAGGATGTTGCCTGGTTCCAACCCAGTCAGCTTCTAACTAACTTCCTATCCAACCCCCAGTTTTACCAGATTGTGAGGAGTGGCCTAATACATAGCGCCCTTAGCTCCCCCTGGTGGCCAGACTGTGAAGTGTATTGGTGTCTGTGATACCTGGTCAGGTGAACTCCTTAAGTGCCATCAGACGTACCATCACTCCTCTTAGCGGCGGAGCATCAGTACTGCAACGACCAGGACTCTGGGGCGCTGCAATGGCATACCTGGAAATAAGGAGGGATCCCTTAATCAGGTAATACTGACATGCAACACCGTCCTAACTCAAGACCAGAAGGGGGAGCTCTAAACCCAGTTTCAGGGGAACTTTCCTATAAATTCTGGTCTGGGGGAGGGATTAGACAGTCTTTTAGTGAGTCTGTGTGAGGTACAATGAAAGGAGCGGAGGCAAAGCACAGAAGCCTGGGGTCTGGAGCTGCGAGTGGGCTCACCCCATAGGAAAGAACCAAAAGACCGGACACCGGGGTCCGTGGTGGTGTGGGAATTGCAGACCCAGCCACTGAACCCGGAGGGCAGGAGATTGCAAGTCTCCTGTCCCATCCAACACCTGCAGGTACCACAGCAAGTGAGGAGCCTGGGGCTGCCGGAGAAAGGACAGTGCCCATGAAAGGTTCAAGCTGTCAGCCATACAGGTTGAGAATACAGACACTGAGAGGACTCGTCCAGAGCATCAGGCAGCAAGGGTCAGATATACAGCGCAGAGGGAAGGCCTCCGAACCTACCTGGATAAGTGGATAGCAAGCTGTTTTCAGGCTGCCCGGACCCCACCATCACCTGTTACCTGTACCCTGGACTGTACCCGAATTCTACCAGTAAAAGGTCAAGGAAACTGCTATCCTTGTGTCCTGCAACTAATTCCTGCACCCTCAGTCCTGCACCCCACTGCCAATCATCACTCTTACCAACTACACCGGGAGCCCTGGGGGACCTGTAAACTGTGTGATAACCGGCATTGCTGCGCCATGTGGCGCGTGAGGAGAAAGAGGAGGAGTGTCTTCGTGGGCAGAGCTAAAGGAAAGCACGCGAAAGGAAGCTGTGCTCCGTGCTCTGCGGTGTATGGATGAAAGACAGGAGGCCCCGGGCTTGAGGACCGGAAGGAGCATGGTCCAGATCGCCGGTAGAGCAGCCACTCACACCAGTAATGGAACGGGGGGCCTGGCTGAGGTTAACTAAGGGAGGAGAAGGAACATGTCCAGCCCGGGTGGAGATGCAGCGCCGGCAGCAGCTGCAGCCGCAGTCCCCATAGCGCCGCAAGATTTAGTGGCAGACACAGCCGCAGCCCCCATAGTACAGCAGAACCCGGCGGCAGACGCAGGCGCAGCCTTCAGAGTGCAGCAAGATCTAGCAACCACCGCCGCAGTCCCCATAATGCCACTATCAATGCCGTATAGGAGCGGCCTGGTTACCACAGTATTCAGGGGAGTCACACACCCTGAGTGACTTTAAAGAGAGACTCTGCAGTTTGTTTAAAGTGTACCCCGTCTGAGGAGCAAAAAGTCAACATCCTCATTGGTCAGTTAACTGGTGTGGCCCAGAGGGAATTAAAGTACTGGTCGAACACTGAAAGGGACTGTCAAAAAAATCTTGGCCGGGCTGAAGGACACTTTTGACAATCGCGCTACAGCAGAAATAAAAATGAGATTCTTTGGATGTAAACAAAGGGTGCCGGACAGTATACGGGACTATGCCCTTAATCTCCAGGAGGCACTGCGGGCCATTAAGCAGGTTGACCCTGACAGAGTGCAAGATGGGGACAGATTGTTAAAGGAGCAGTTTATTGAGGGACTCCTGTCCAGCGCCCACAGGACACAGCTGTGCATCCTTGCCCTGCAAAACCCTGACCTGGACTTTGCACACTTTAAAGATAGGGCCATCCGGGTACTGCATGAGCCAAATTCCAGCCTGACAGCTCCCCCTGGGTGCCCAGCAATTACATACCACCAAGAAGCGGCATCCTTTCCACAGACCCTCATGGAAGCTGACGCGCAGACCCTGGATAATGACCCCTCTGCAGAACTGCGTCTCCAGATCCAGGAGCTGACCAAAAGTGTAGCTGCACTAGCCAAAACCATGCAGTCCCTGCAAGAGTCCCCAAAGGAGAAGATCCAGCTGGCTTCCAGTCCAGATGACGTCCGGAGGCGGCGGCAGAAGAGGATCCCACTGACCAGAGAGAGAGACGACCCCTACGACCAGAATGGATGACCCATTTGTTGCCACTGCACCAAGGCGGGACACATTGCAAGATTCTGCAATTTAAACGAGCAACCTCTAGGGCAGAGGGCCCACCCCCAGGAGTAAGACAACCAGGTCCACAAAGCTGGCAAGACAAGTACGTCGGAGGACAACCGGTCCTCCCAATTGTGATTGATGGCATCCCGATGAACGCTTTACTGGACACCGGCTCTCATGTGACGACTATGCCATATATTCTTTACAAATGGTACTGGGCTGTCTCAGACATTACTCGTGGCCCAGATAGTGATTTGACAATAGTAGCCAGCAATGGTCATCCTTTGCCACAAGTGGGGTACAAGGAGGTGACCATTAAGTTGGGGCGGGTAGAGTTTAAAGCCCAAGGTCTGGTAATTGTAGATATTGATTGACGAGAATGTAACCCAATGATGACCTAAGGTACTAATGTAATAGAAAACTGTCTTGGCGAGGTTATTGTGTTGTTGCAACAGGTGGCCGAAACTGCTGGTTCCAGTGAGCAGTGTGTCCTGCAGAAAGAGATCAAAGCACTGATGCAGAGACAACAGGTAGAACTGTCTGGTAGAGAAGACGGCAGCGTCAGAGTGAGTGACCCAATGCCCATTGCAATACCCCCCAGAAGTGAAATGCTAATCTAGTGTCGAGCAGCAATAGGCCTCAGGGGTCAAGACTACCAGGCCCTGGTAGAACCCGTGTATTCTGATAGTAGCCCAGCATCCTGACAGCCAGAGAGGTAGTTGATGTCCGCAAGGGAAGGGTACCAGTACGCATCCTGAATTGTGGGGGAAAGAGGTCCATTTACCCAGGTATGCCACCCTTGCTTAATTGTTTACTGTTCAGTAACAATGCAATACAAGCAACAGAACCATTGGTCTCTTCTGACCAGGCGGAGGACAATGGCTCTGCAGGACAGTTGGAGGATTGGTGTCAACTAGGGTTGAGCGACTTTTACTTTTTTAAGATCGAGTCGGGTTTCGTGAAACAAAACTTTCTCAAAAGTCGAGTCGAATGAAAACGGCCGATTATCGCGAAAAGTCGAGGATCGACCGAAACACGGAACCCAATGCAAGTCAATGGGGAAGCATAGTCGGCAGTGAGTGGAGGCCAGGAAAACACCTACAGTGCCCATTTTAATGGCAAAAACATCCATTCTTGTTACTGAAGCTTGTCAATCTTAATTTACTTTATAATAATAGTTAGGCATTGGAAATTGGGGGTCATTTGGCTAAAGTTGTGGGGGGTAGGGCTGGTTCAAGTTTTTAGTGGGCCCAGGAACCGTTGACTACGTCACAGCGGTGGAGCAGGGAGAGGTAAGTATTTCAACTTTGCAAGTGCTGTGATCCTGAGCAAGCAGGGGGGGCCCACTTGTTCGCATTGGCACTGGCACAGGGCCCCTCAAAGTACGGCGGTGTGTTTGCACGGCGGGGGCGCCTCCCACCGGCAGCGACACTTTTGCGTACTATGAGGGGCCCTGTGCCCGTGACGTCACCAACGAGTATGCCCCCCCACCTGATGAAGGAACCTGCACTTTCATCTGCACCTTCCTCTTTGTCCCCATGTAAGGTGGTATAGTATGCGGGAAGGGGAACCTGACTTTCAGCAGGGTCAGATTCTGGCTGTGTAGCATGCAAGGGGAATGTAGTGGTCTGGGTCAATGTACCAGCAGACTCATCTAGCACTGGCTGGGCAATGGGCAGGATGAGGAGGAAACACAGATATAGGCCCAAATAATAAAGTGGGCTAAATGCAGTTCAAAATTGGTAACAGGACTAACCAGGCGGCATTGCTTTGTTCAGTGGAGGACAACTGTAATGAGAGGCTGACACAGTGAGTAGGCCCAAATAAGTAAGTAGGCTAAATGCAGTTCAAAATTGGTAACAGTAGTAAACAGGAGGCACTGCTTTGTTCAGTGGAGGAGAACAGCAAGGAGCGGCAGACACCGTTAGTAGGCCCACCCAAACTAGTAGCCCAAATGCAGTTTAAAATTCTAAATACAGGCCAAAAGCCTGAAGATTGAAGCTCAGGAGAAAAGCACAGGAGAACACCAAGGCGCGGCAGACACCGTTAGTAGGCCCCAACCAAACTAGTAGGCCTAATGCAGTGTTATATTAACAACTAATTAATGAGAGCCTGAAGATTGAAGCTCAGGAAAGTAAACCTGGAGAACACCTTGGAGCGGCAGACACCGTTAGTAGGCCCCAACCAAACTAGTAGGCCAAATGCAGTTTAATATCTGATATAGGCCGAAAGCCTGAAGATTGAAGCTCAGCTTTGTTCAGTGGAGGACAACACCAAGGCGCGGCAGACACCGTTAGTAGGCCCCAACCAATCTAGTAGGCCTAATGCAGTGTTATATTAACAACTAATTAATGAGAGCCTGAAGATTGAAGCTCATTAAAGTAAACCTGGAGAACACCTTGGAGTGGCAGACACCGTTAGTAGGCCCACCCAAACTAGTAGCCCAAATGCAGTTTAACATTCTAAATACAGGCCGAAAGCCTGAAGATTGAAGCTCAGCTTTTTTCCGTGGAGGACAACACCAAGGTGTGGCAGACACCGTTACTAGGCCCACCCAAACTAGTAGCCCAAATGCAGTTTAAAATTCTAAATACAGGCCGAAAGCCTGAAGATTGAAGCTCAGCTTTTTCAGTGGAGGACAGCGGTATTGAGTGGCGCAGACAGACAAAGGTAGTTTGTGTTAAATAAAAAAGTTGTCTCTATGCAGTTTTAAATTAGTTACAGGGGTACACAGGCAGCATTGGTGTGGTCAGCGGAGGACGATTGCAAGGAGGGACCGCAGACAGACTTCCTAGGCCTAAAATAAAAAAGCAGGCTCTATGCAGGTTTAAATAGGCTACAGGGGTACACAGGCAGCATTGGTGTGGTCAGCGGAAGACGATTGCAAGGAGGGACCGCAGACAGACTTCCTAGGCCTAAAATAAAAATGCAGGCTCTATGCAGTTTTAAATAGGCTACAGGGGTACACAGGCAGCATTGGTGTGGTCAGCGGAGGACGATTGCAAGGAGGGACCGCAGACAGACTTCCTAGGCCTAAAATAAAAAAGCAGGCTCTATGCAGGTTTAAATAGGCTACAGGGGTACACAGGCAGCATTGGTGTGGTCAGCGGAGGACGATTGCACGGAGGGGCAGACACAGTTAGTAGGGCCAAAAAAGTAATAGGCAAAATGCAGTAAAAAATCGGTTACAGGAGTACGCAGGCGGCCTAGCTTTGTTCAGTGGAGGACAACTGTAAGGAGTGTCTGACCCAGTTAGTAGGCCAAAATTATAAAGTGAGGTTAATGTGTTGCCATAAAAAAATTTCACAAATAAACAGGTGGCATACCTAGGTACAGGGGTGGGCTCCTCTGCTGACTTGCAGACAGTGGTAGTTGGCGCAAAGTATTAACTGATGTAAATGTAGGACAGGGCCCCTGAATATTTTTAATAGCATCAATCATGTCAAGAAATTGTTATTGGCAGTGCCATTGAAGGATTTAACAGCACAGACTAAACAGTGGTGGAGCAGTGAGAGGTAATTTTGCAAGTGGTAGAGCACTGTTTGAGCTGGGGGGGAACACTCTCTTGTGGGCGGCGGTACTGGCCCAGGGCCCCTCATGTTACGACGGTGTGTCTGACGTTGGGTGTGCACCACCACCGCCAGAGACACTTCATTGTACTATGAGGGACCCTGTGCCAGTGCCGTCGCCCAAAAGTGGGCACACCCAGCTGTTCAGCCAAACGGCACTCGTACGGGTGCTTGCGCCAAGGGGTGACAACGGCCCCGTGGGCCAAATCAGCCCATTTAGGGAGGTGTAAAAATGGCATATGGTGGACATACAGCAGCTGCAAATGGAGAAATTGGAGCAGTCAGTAAGATGAGACCAAAAGCAAGACCTTTTTACAGGAAAGCTAGGTGTCAGCAGGGAAAGGTGAGGCAAAATAATTAGAAATCCAAGATTGGTTCATTTTAATGAAGGTTAGATCATCAACATTTTGGGTAGTCAGACGAGTCCTTTTTTTGGTCAGTATTGAACCAGCAGCACTGAATACTCTTTCTGATAGCACACTAGCAGCTGGGCAAGCAAGCTCCTGTAATGCATATTCTGCCAATTCAGGCCAGGTGTCTATTTTGGATGCCCAGTAATCAAATGGGAATGACGTGTGAGGGAGAACATCGATAAGGGAGGAAAAATAGTTAGTAACCATACAGGACAAATGTTGTCTCCTGTCACTTTGAATTGATGCTGCAGTACCTGTCGTGTCTGCGGTCATTGCGAAATCACTCCACAACCTGGTCAGAAAACCCCTCTGTCCAACGCCACTTCTGATTTGTGCACCTCTAACACCTCTGCCATGTTGCCCCCTGCAGCTCGTGTGAGAACCATCACCGCCGCTGTGTGCTGGGAATGCCTGAACCAAGCGGTCTACAAGAGTTGCTTGTTTGGTAGCCAATATTTGCTCAAGGTTCTCATGTGGCATGATATTTTGCAATTTCCCTTTATAGTGTGGATCCAGGAGGCAGGCCAACCAGTAATCGTCATCGGTCATCATTTTGATAATGCGGGGGTCCCTTTTTAGGATACGCAAGGCATAATCTGCCATATGGGCCAATGTTCCAGGTAACAAGTCACTGCTTGTGCTGGGTTGAGGAGCACTTTCTTGCAAATCAACATCACTTGTCTCCCTCAAAAACCCTGTACCTGACCTTGCAACGCCACCAGTTTCTATTGCCCCCTGAGAAGCTTCTGCAGCGCCCCCACTGCCGCAGGGCCGAGGGGTACCCGGTACCGGGCCTCTGAGTCTCTGCTCTGGGGTTGTCACGGTGGCTAGACCCGGTCCGTGACCCTGCTGAGGGGCGTACAATGATAGGTGTGCGTGATGGTGATGATGTTGTAGTGGTGCGGTGCAGGTTGCAGTAAATAACGAGGACACCAGGTTGCAGTCTCTTTACCTCTTTACTGAAGGCTTCAGGATCCTCAATCCGGGATACGGTTAACCTGGCTGCGCAAGCCTGGCCGGTCCGATGGCACATCCAGAGCTCCCTTTGCAGGTGGAAATCTGTGCCTACCTTCTAGCGCTTGTGTAGCGCCCCCACTGCCGCAGGGCCGAGGGGTACCCGGTACCGGGCCTCTGAGTCTCTGCTCTGGGGTTGTCACGGTGGCTAGGCCCAGTCCGTGACCCTGCTGAGGGGCGTACAGTGATAGATATGATGGATGATGGTGGTGGTGGTGCTGTAGTGGTAAATAATGAGGACACCAGGTTGCAGTCTCTTTACCTCTTTACTGAAGGTTTTAGAGTCCTCAGTCCAGAGCGCTGTCAACAGGGCTGTCAGAGACCGGCCGGTCCAAAGGCACATCAGGAGTTCTCTTTACAGGTGGGAATCAGTGTCTACCTACTAGCGCTGTGTGTTGTAGTCCTTCCCTGCTGAGCTCCCGGGGTAGTCCTCACAACTGCTTCTGTCTGTCTCTGATGTTCGTTCTCTCCGTCCCCCAGATGATATGGTAGGACGCACCCGTATGACGGGGTAGGCCTGGAGTTCTTCCGGGACCCTAGAGTCGCCCCTCTCCCACAGCTGCCTCCGTTGTCTGCTTAGGTGTTAAGTGAGACAGCCAACCTATAATTGGCTGTCCTGCCGTGGTTTGCAGTAGTACTTAACCCCTTCCCGACATCTGACGTTATAGTACGTCAGATGTCGGGTCCCCTGCTTTGATGTGCGCTCCGGCGGTGAGCGCACATCAAAGTCGCGACATGTCAGCTGTTTTTTACAGCTGACATGTGCGCGCAATAGCGGCGGGTGAAATCGCGATCACCCGCCGCTATTAACTAGTTAAATGCCGCTGTAAAACGCAGACAGCGGCATTTAACTACCGCATCCGTCCGTGCGGCCGGATATGAGCGCATCGCCGACCCCCGTCACATGATCGGGGGTCGGCGATGCTTGTACATTGTAACCATAGAGGTCCTGGAGACCTCTATGGTTACTGATCGCCGGTGGCTGTGAGCGCCACCCTGTGGTCGGCGCTCACAGCACACCGGCATTTCTGCTGTGTAGCAGCGATCTTATGATCGCTGCTGCATAGCAGAGCCGATCGCGTTGTGCCTGCTTCTAGCCTCCCACGGAGGCTATAGAAGCATGGCAAAAGTAAAAAAAAAAAAAAGTAAAAAAAAATGTGAAAAAAATAAAAAAAATATAAAAGTTTAAATCACCCCCCTTTCGCCCCAATCAAAATAAATCAATAAAAAAAAAACCCAACCTACACATATTTGGTATCGCCGCGTTCAGAATCACCCGATCTATCAATAAAAAAAAAGCATTAACCTGATCGCTAAACGGCGTAATGAGAAAAAAAATCGAAACGCCAGATTTACGTTTTTTTGGTCGCCACGACATTGCATTAAAATGCAATAACGGGCGATCAAAAGAACGTATCTGCACCAAAATGCTATCATTAAAAATGCCAGCTCGGCACGCAAAAAATAAGCCCTCACCTGACCCCAGATCACGAAAAATGGAGACGCTACGAGTATCGGAAAATGGCGCAATTTTGTTTTGTTTTGTTTTTTGCAAAGTTTGGCATTTTTTTTCACCACTTAGGTGAAAAATAACCTAGTCATATTAGGTGTCTGTGAACTCGTACTGACCTGGAGAATCATAATGGCAGGTCAGTTTTAGCATTTAGTGAACCTAGCAAAATAGGCAAGCAAAAAACAAGTGTGGGATTGCACTTTTTTTGCAATTTCACTGCACTTGGAATTTTTTTCCCGTTTTCTAGTACACGACATGGTAAAACCAATGATGTCGTTCAAAAGTACAACTCGTCCCGCAAAAAATAAGCCCTCACATGGCCAAATTGACGGAAAAATAAAAAAGTTATGGTTCTGGGAAGGAGGGGAGCGAAAAACGAAAACGGAAAAACGGAAAAAGCTCCGGGGGTGAAGGGGTTAAAGTCTCTTACTTGCTCGGCGTTCCGGCCACCGACTGTTTGCGCCTCAGAAGGATGTTGCCTCGGTCTAACAGCACGACTCCTTCTGGTCCTAATTCCTCTTTACTGTATTCCCGTTGTGCACTGGTTAGTTCTGCTCTGAGGAGTCTGCCAGGATCCCATCCCTGACAGGTCCTCTCACTAGCTCTTCCCAGCTACTTCTCTTTGTCTTCCTGTCCAACCCCCAGTTTTACCATAGTGTGAGGAGTCGCCTACTAGATAGGACCACCCCCCCTGGTGGCCGGAGTGTGAAGTGTAGTGAGGTGTTACCTGGTCAGAGAAACTCCTTTAGTGCAATCAGACGTACCATAGCTCCCCATAGTGGCGGAGCCACAGTACTGCAACGACCAGGACTCTGGGGCACTGCACTCCCCCCCGGTTAAATCCAGTACTCCCGGACTGGGAAAACAAGAACAGCAATACATGTTAACAGGAAACACACAAAATTTTTGAAATAGCATAACAATTAAACATAACAGTGCTTCCTTTTATGGGAGGTGAGAACTCTTGAACGTTGCGAAAGTTAGGTCATGCACAGTTTATGACTCTCAGTCCAGTGGTTGAAACAGCGGGGACCCCGGGTAAACAAAGGGGTCCCACCTTTGGAAAGTTTTTGAGCAATTCACCGTCCATTACTCTATTGTTATTTTACAACCTGTAACAAAAGATATGTACACAAACATTTTCAACTAGATAGCAGCCCTTATCAATACCTCCAAGTTTTGTAGCGGAGGGGAGTTTGGTTCTGAGTGCTGCGTGTGGACCTTCGCAGCGCAGGGGTTGCTATTGGCCTAACAGGGCCCGCTATGCTTGCTACCGCTGGTGTAGTGCACTGTCTTCTAGCTACACTTCTAGTGAGTCTGGGTAGCACTGGCAGGTTGGGGCTCTCTGAGCTGCTGCTATCAACAGTGGGTACAGCAGATTCACCGATAGCAGAGGGAGGATTTGCCGGTTCGACGGTTGGCATGGCATCTTCAGGTAGGGCTTGTTGAGGTTGCGGGGCCGGATGATCTGGTACCACCATCGCTTCTGGTGGGTCCGGCTGTTCAAACGTTAGAACAGGTACCACGATGGCCTGATTTATCTGAGTCCAGGACTGGGGAAAGTCACCAAGGACGGTATGGATCATCTTCTCCTTTTCCACCGGCGGGGAGATTCTTGGGGCCGTGTCCCTCTCTCTCAACTTATCGGGGCAGACCTTAAGGTGATCCCTGGATACCGCTGTCGAGGTCTCCCCTCTGTCCTTGCTGATGAGACAGACCTTCGTGTTGTCGAAGTCGGATGGCAGGATGGTATACGGCTCCGCTTCCCATTGGTCATCGAGCTTGTGTAATCTCCTCTTTCGTTTAAGTACTTGCTCACCAGGTGACAGGGGAATCGCAGGGGCGTGTTGGTTGTAGTCCCTTTCTTGTTTCTGCCTAGCCTGGGCGAGACTTCTTTCTACACACTCCTGTACTTTGCGGTACCTTCGCTGCCTTTCTACATCCCAATCTGCATCCGGCGAGGTATCTTCGGGTACCAGGACCCCCATGTCCAGATCAACGGGTAACCGACTAGATCTTCCTCGCATCAGGTACGCTGGAGTACAGTTGGTGGAATTTACTGGGATGTGATTGTACATATCCACCAAGTCAGGCAACTTTATCGGCCACAGGTTCCGTTCCTCCACAGGCAAGGTCTTCAATAAATCGATTACCACTTGGTTCATCTTCTCGCACATCCCGTTGGTTTGAGGATGGTACGGTGTGGTTCTGATCTTCTTACACCCGTACAGTTGGCAGAATTCTTGGAACACTTCTGCTTCGAATGCAGGTCCCTGATCGGTCAGTACCTTCTCTGGGTAGCCATGGGGCCTACAAAAGTGCTGCTGGAAGGCCCTGGCGGCAGTCCTGGCCGTTAGATTCTTGACAGGTACAACCACCAAAAACCTGGAGTAGTGGTCCACGATGGTAAGGGCGTAGATATAGCCCGACCGGCTAGGTGTCAGCTTCACATGATCCAGCGCGACCAGTTCGAGCGGCCGTTTGGTGATGATAGGCCGCAGGGGAGCCCGTTGACTGTCATGGTCCTTCCTGCGCAGACTACATGGACCACACTCCCGACACCACTTCTCAATGGTTCTCTTCATGCCAATCCAATAGAACCTCCCTCAGAGTAGCCTTTCTAGCTTCCTCCATCCGAAGTGTCCGGCTCCATCATGGTAGGCTCCCAGAACCATGGGCGCATCTCGCCTTGGCACCACTATCTGCCACACCAATTCATGAGTACGTGGGTCGATGCTCCTCCTGCACAGCTTGCCATCATGGATAAACAGTTTGCTTCTCCCCTTCCACAGCTGTTGGGTTTCTTGTGGATCATCTGGGCCGGGATGCAACCCTGCCTGCGTCAAGAGCTCTTTCACCCGACGGACCGCGGGGTCACCATCCTGGGTTTCTGCCCACCCGTGATGAGGCAGGGGATTCAGCGTGGCATCTGGTTGGTTCCTGTGCCTGTTCTTCACATGATGGGAGTTCTGAGTGGCTTTGGGGCGATGGAATGCAGGCAGCTCCACCTCTTCAAGTGCCTCCGGGTCTTCTCCCGTTTCTGGCAAATTGGGCATTCGGGACAAGGCATCGGCATTGGCATTCTTGTGTCCTGCCCGGTACTTGATGGTGAAATCGTAGTTGGACAGCCGGGCCATCCATCGCTGTTCCAAGGCCCCGAGTTTGGCAGTATCCAGATGCGTTAGTGGATTGTTATCCGTAAAGACGGTGAATTTCGCGGAGGCCAGGTAGTGTTTGAACCTCTCTGTCACTGCCCAGACGATGGCAAGGAATTCCAGCTTAAAGGAACTGTAGTTGTCAGGGTTCCTTTCCGTGGGACGGAGTTTCCTGCTGGCGTAAGCGATCACCCTTTCTTTGCCTTTCTGGACCTGGGACAGCACGGCTCCTAATCCCACATTGCTGGCATCTGTGTACAGCACAAACAGTTGATCGTATTCGGGGTAAGCCAGTACCTCTTCTCCCGTCAGTGCCGACTTCAAACAGGTGAAGGATTCCTCCAGCTCCTCGTTCCAATCAAAGGGGTTGTTCCTCCCCTTGGTCTTCTTTGGTTGGCCCACCAACAGGTTTTGCAAGGGTGCGGCCTTCTTGGTGAAGTCCTTAACGAACCTCCGGTAGTAGCCTACCAACCCGAGGAACTGCCGGACTTCGTGGAGGTCACTAGGCTTTGGCCAGTCCTTGATCACTGTGACCTTGTCGGGGTCTGGGGCCACTCCTTCAGCGCTCACCACATGGCCCAGGTACTGCACTTTAGGTTTCAGCAGATGACACTTGGACGGTTTCACCTTTAAGCCGAAGTTGGACAGGGCTTCAAACACCTCAGCCAGGTGCTTCAAATGGTCTTCGTAGGTCTTAGAGAAGATAATGACATCATCCAAATACAGCAGCACGGTTTCAAAGTTCATGTGTCCCAGGCAGCACTCCATCATCCTCTGGAACGTCCCGGGAGCATTGCACAATCCGAAGGGCATGTAGTTGAATTCGCAGAGACCCATTGGGGTCGTGAAGGCTGTCTTCTCTTTGTCCGCCTCTGCCACAGGAACCTGCCAGTACCCACTGGTGAGATCTAAGGTAGAGAAGTAGTTAGCAGATTTTAAGGCAGCCAGAGACTCCTCTATCCTGGGCAGTGGGTATGCGTCTTTATGTGTAATGCGATTCAACTGCCTATAATCAACACACATCCTCATTGTACCATCTTTCTTTTTAACAAGGACTAACGGAGCTGCCCAGGGGCTACAGCTGTCTCTCACCACCCCAGCCTCCTTCATTTCCCGCAACATGTCCTTGGCACACTGATAATGAGTTGGGGGTACAGGGCGATATCTCTCTTTTATGGGTCGGTGATCTCCCGTGGGGATATGATGTTGGATACCTTTCACCTGCCCAAAATCTAAGGGGTGTTTGCTGAATACCTGCTCGTACTCGTGTACCACCCTGTAGGCCCCCTGTTTTTGATGGGACGGGGTAGAGTCAGTGCCCACATGCAATTCCCGACACCAGTCTTTCGAGTGCTCTGCAGAACCTTTGTTCTCCGCCACGTTTGACGGGACCAAGGGTTCAGGTGTCTGTATCACACTATTATTGACAGTGAACATTTTGGCGAGCGTGGTATACTTGGTGAGATGAACCTCTTCCTCCCCACAATTGAGGACACGTACGGGCACTCTCCCCTGGCGGACGTCGACCACCCCCCGGGCTGTCAGAACAGTAGGCCTATTGTCTGAATATACGGGTTCTACCAAGGCCTGGTAGTCCTTACCCCTGAGGCCTATGGCTGCCCGACACCATATTAACATTTCACTCCTGGGGGGTATCGCGATGGGGTTTGAATCACTCACAGTGACACGACCAATCTCACCACCAGTCAGCTCTACCTGCTGTCTCTGCATCAGAGCTCTGATTTCCTTCTGCAGGGCACGTTGCTCACTGTGGCCAGCGGTTTCTGCCACCTGTTGCAACAAAACAATAACTTCTGCAAGACAATTTTCTATAACATTAGTACCAAGAGTCATCATGGGATTACATTCTCGACGATCAATATCAACAATCACAATCCCTTGGGCTTTCAATTCCACCCGCCCCACCTTGATGGTGACCTCCTTATACCCCACTTGTGGCAACGGCTGACCATTACTGGCTATTATGGTGAAATCATCGTCAGGGCCACGAGTAATATCAGTGTCCTCCCAATACCGTTTATAAAGCACGTAAGGTATAGTCATCACCTGAGAACCGGTGTCCAGCAAAGCGTTCAAGGGGATTCCATCAACCACTACAGGGAGGACTGGTCGTCCTCCAATATACTTGGTTCTCCAATGCTGCGGGCCTGACCGTCCTACTCCTGGGGGTTGGCCCTTTGCCCCAGGGGTTGCTCGTTTAAAGGACAGTACCTTGCAAGGTGGCCCACCTGGTGACAGCGGCGGCAGATGGGTCGTCCGTCCTGATGGAAGCGATCGCTGTCCCGGCCTCTGGTCGGTGGGGTCCTCTTCTGTAGCGTCCAGGGGACATCTTCTGGTCTGGAGGCTGGCCGGATCTTTTCCTTGGGGGCCTCCTGAAGGGACTGCACCGTCCGGGCTAGGGCAGCAACGCTCTTGGTCAGCTCTTGCATCTGAAGACGGAGTCCTGCAGGGGAGTCGTCCTCGAAGCTCTGGGCGTCGGCCTCCGCGGCAACTGGGGTATCCGATGCCACCTCCTGGTGGTATGTGAGAGCGGGGCGCCTGGGTGGTATTGCGCGGCTGGGCTGTCGCTCCTGCAATGCCTGGATAGCTTTATCTTTGAATTGCGCAAAAGTCAAGTCTGGATTTTGCATGGCCAGGAAGTGCAATTGGCCCCGCTGGTGACTGCACAGGAGCCCCTCAATGAACCGCTCCTTAAGGAGTTTATCCTCATCCTGCATGCTGCCGGGGTCACTCTGCTTAATGGCCCGCATCGCCTCCTGGAGATTGAGGGCATAGTCCCGTAAGCTATCCTGCGGTCGCTGTTTGCATCCATAGAAAGTCAGTTTAATTTCTGTAGCAGTGCGAGTATCAAAGGTGGCTTTAAGCTTTGCAAAAATCTGCTGTGCAGTTCCCTTATCCTCGGCGGGCCAGGACTTCAATTCTCTCAGAGCCGCCCCAAAGAGTTGGCCGGTTATCATATGAACCTTCTGAGGCTCTGTCAGGGGATAGAACTTGAGCAGGCTGCAGAGCCCTTCCTTAAAGTCAGTGAATGTATGCGACTCCCCAGAGTATCGTGGGAGCCAGGCCGCTCCGGGCAGGTACGGCATAGAGAAGGGCATTATGGCTTTTGTGTTAGCGGCAGTGTCCGAGTGGCTGATGGGAACAGCGGGTTCTGCGGCAACCGGTGGTGGTATTAGGGCCGCGGCTTCGCCCGCTGCGGGGACCGGAGCTGCCCCTGTGTCCGCGGCTGCGGCCGCCACCTCCTCTCCTCCCAACTCGGACATGGCTGTCCCTTCCTCCCACTAACCTGCTGGAGGTCGGAGTTCCTCTTCCGGGATTGGCGCCTTACCGCGCTTTCCGTTCCGCGCTTCTTTCGGCCGGTTCCGCCCACGAAGCTAAGGCTCCTCCCTCCGTGCGCGGCAATGGTGAATTTTGGCGGTAAATGGCAGTACACAGTCCAAGCACAATAAATCACAGTTCCAAGGCACACATGACCTGATTCTTCAGGCTTAAGTAGATCCTGTTCGTGACGCCAAGTTTGTAGCGCCCCCACTGCCGCAGGGCCGAGGGGTACCCGGTACCGGGCCTCTGAGTCTCTGCTCTGGGGTTGTCACGGTGGCTAGGCCCGGTCCGTGACCCTGCTGAGGGGCGTACAGTGATAGATATGATGGATGATGGTGGTGGTGGTGCTGTAGTGGTAAATAATGAGGATACCAGGTTGCAGTCTCTTTACCTCTTTACTGAAGGTTTTAGAGTCCTCAGTCCAGAGCGCTGTCAACAGGGCTGTCAGAGACCGGCCGGTCCAAAGGCACATCAGGAGTTCTCTTTACAGGTGGGAATCAGTGTCTACCTTCTAGCGCTGTGTGTTGTAGTCCTTCCCTGCTGAGCTCCCGGGGTAGTCCTCACAACTGCTTCTGTCTGTCTCTGATGTTCGTTCTCTCCGTCCCCCCAGATGATATGGTAGGACGCACCCGTATGACGGGGTAGGCCTGGAGTTCTTCCGGGACCCTAGAGTCGACCCTCTCCCACAGCTGCCTCCGTTGTCTGCTTAGGTGTTAAGTGAGACAGCCAACCTATAATTGGCTGTTCTGCCGTGGTTTGCAGTAGTACTTAAAGTCTCTTACTTGCTCGGCGTTCCGGCCACCGACTGTTTGCGCCTCAGAAGGATGTTGCCTCGGTCTAACAGCACGACTCCTTCTGGTCCTAATTCCTCTTTACTGTATTCCCGTTGTGCACTGGTTAGTTATGCTCTGAGGAGTCTGCCAGGATCCCATCCCTGACAGGTCCTCTCACTAGCTCTTCCCAGCTACTTCTCTTTGTCTTCCTGTCCAACCCCCAGTTTTACCATAGTGTGAGGAGTCGCCTACTAGATAGGACCACCCCCCCTGGTGGCCGGAGTGTGAAGTGTAGTGAGGTGTTACCTGGTCAGAGAAACTCCTTTAGTGCAATCAGACGTACCATAGCTCCCCATAGTGGCGGAGCCACAGTACTGCAACGACCAGGACTCTGGGGCGCTGCACTTGTGTGTTGTAGTCCTTCCCTGCTAAGCACCACGGGATAGTCCTCACAACTGTTGTGTCTGTTTCTTGTGTTCCCTCACAACTCGATTCTGATGTTCTTCCACGTCCCCCAGATCTTATGGTTAGGACGCACCCGTATGATGGGGAGGCTCGGAGCTCTTCCGGGACTCTAGCGTCGCCCCACTCCTGTTGTTTCCCCCCTGTGTCTTCCTAGGTCAATTGGGTGAGACAGCCCACCTATAACTGACTGTCCTGCCGTAGGTTTGAAGTTTGGCCTGGAGCTCTATACTTCCTCGGCGTTCCGGCCACCGGTTATGCGCCTCAGTAGGATGTTGCCTCGTCTTACAGCACGACTCCTACTGGTATTCTCCTTGTTGCGTTGATCTCGTTTCTCACTCAGCACAATATACCTCGCTTCTTGTCCTTTCTTGGGGTACCGCCACTATATATTGTAGGCGCGGTCCCGTAACGTTCTCTCTGGTTGCTAGGCCTCTGTCAGGATCCCACCCCTTACAGGGACCCCTCTGAATCTTCCCCTACAACACCCTCTGCCACAAGGTGTTGCCTGGTTCCAACCCAGTCAGCTTTCTGAACTAACTTCCTGCCTAACCCCCAGTTTTACCAGATTGTGAGGAGTGGCCTAATACATAGAACCCTTAGCTCCCCCTGGAGACCAGACTGTGAAGTGTATTGGTGTCTGTGATACCTGGTCAGATGAACTCCTTCAGTGCCATCAGACGTTCCATAGTCCCCCTTAGCGGCGGAGAATCAGTACTGCAACGACCAGGACTCTGGGGCGCTGCACTCCCCCCCCGGTTAAATCCAGTACTCCTGGACTGGGAAGAAAACAACAATACATGTCAGCAAAAAGACATACAATTTTGAAAATGCAAGTACAAGTAAACTTTTTAACAGAGCTTCCCTTTATGGGAGGTGAGGACACTTGAACGTTACAAACATGGTTAAATACTTTAAATAACATACTATAAATAACTTCTTTTACCCAACCGGGTATTCTACTTAGTGCAAAATTTTTGAATAATAATCTAACATTGCCTTTAAGGACGTACTCGCTAAATCCACTAAAGACCCTCTTATAAAACATTATAAGGCTAATCAACTTTTCTGCATTCTCCTTCTTTACATCTGCAGGACCGCCTGTCCTATCTGCTCCAGGCCTACTGCCTCTCCTTTCTGTTACAGGACCGCCCCTTTCTGCCCGGTCCTACTGCCTTTCTACTACTATACACGGTATAGAACTTATCATCCATCTTTCAGTTCAGGATTACTGAGCCATCTCTGTATGGCTCCTAGGAGGACTCACTGACTAACCCCGTGCGGGTTCACTTTCTGTCCTCATTCTTCTATCAACATCATTAAACATTTCTCACAATCAACTAGTTAGCTACATTTAACTTCTTCTTTCAAGACATTATTGCCATTTAACCATCTTAAGGCAACACTGTTCATAAGTGCAATATGTGAACATCCCCTTTAAGAGGGGACCAAGTCTCTATGAGGTAGTGCAACTTCTCAAGCTGCAAGTCTGTTCGCAGTAAGGACTCCGGTGCTGTGCAGTGTCTTTGCAAAGAGTCCTTTCCTTGTGTAAAACCAGTAGAGAGCACCTTTAAGAAGGTGCAAACTATGTACAAAAAGTTTGTAATCATGCATTGTTCATGATTCAGCAGTTCTTTCAATGATGAATAAACAGGAAACAAAAACAAAAAGCAAAAGAAGGGATCCTGGGTAAACAAAGGGATCCCTTTAAGAGTTACCCTGATCGGGTTGCAGCAATAAAGCAGGAAGACAAACAGTTAAATAACTATATACAGTTTCAGGTTTCTGAGGTTTACTCCTGCTCTGGCGGCCGTAGCTCCGCATAGACCTCGCTCGGCAAGGTGATCGGCGAGATCGGGGCCTTTAAGAAGTGCTCCATACCCGTGGCCTGATCCCAGGGTGTAAGGCGCTGGAGTCTACAGGTCCCAGGGAGAGGGGGTGCCGCGACAGGGCCCATCAGCAGGTCCTCTGCTGGCGGGGCAGGGTCGTTCTTCATACCTGCTTCAGATGCGGTCCCTCCGGTGCCGATCTGCTCTGTCTCCGCTGGGATCTGGAGCGCTGGTTGCGGGGCCTTGCGCTGCGGCGTTGTCATCTCCGTTTGCAGCATCTCGCTTTCCGGCAGTGCCTTGCTTTCTGGCTTCAGAGCGCTGGAACTTCTTTCTTGCTCCGGACCAGACGAGGCTGCCAACAGACGTCTGATGAGGCTCCCGATGAAGGTCTTCTTCCACCCGGCCTCAGTGCTCAGCTGCGTCTGCCGGAGTTGGTCGCCGAGCTCATCCACTCCGGCCTGCAGGAAGTCAATATCAGCGGTGGAGTCCTGGTTGCGGTGCCCCTCCGGGTAGCTGGGGGAGTCCTCTGCGCCTACCCCACGCTCCGGCTCCGGGTGGCTGGCCATGTCGTCCTCCATGTCGCTGACTTCTTCTTCCTGGTCCTTTTCCCGCTCTCTCCTTCGTGGGCGGTTTCGCTTTCGTTGTCTCCGCCCCCCATTGAGGATCAGTAGGCGGATCTCGGCTGCTGACGGACACGTCCTCAAGGGGCAGAAATATTTAGACTGGGCGGCCATTGTCTTTCGCGCTCTCCAGCTTGTCTACGCCCACTCCACGCCCTTCTTCTTCTCCTGCGCACTCCTTAGCGCTGTAATGGCGGCGGTTTTGGCGGGAACTTCTGGCGGCAAGTGGCAATACACAGTCTTTGCAATAAGTCACAGTCCAAGCACCCCTCTGAATCTTCCCCTACAACACCCTCTGCCACAAGGTGTTGCCTGGTTCCAACCCAGTCAGCTTTCTGAACTAACTTCCTGCCTAACCCCCAGTTTTACCAGATTGTGAGGAGTGGCCTAATACATAGAACCCTCAGCTCCCCCTGGAGGCCAGACTGTGAAGTGTATTGGTGTCTGTGATACCTGGTCAGATGATCTCCTTCAGTGCCATCAGACGTTCCATAGCCCCCCCTTAGCGGCGGAGCATCAGTACTGCAACGACCAGGACTCTGGGGCGCTGCACTTCCTCCTCCCATAAATATTCATCCCCATCATCCTCCTCGTCCTCCTCCTCTTCGTCCGCCACCTCGTCCAGGAGACTTCCCTGAGCAGACAATGGCTGACTGTCATCAAGGCTTCCCTCGTCCTCGGCTGCAGATGCCTGCTCCTTTATGTGCGTCAAACTTTGCATCAGCAGACGCATTAGGGGGATGCTCATGCTTATGATGGCATCGTCTGCACTAACCAGGGGTGTGCATTCCTCAAAACAGTGAAGGACTTGACACAGGTCTTGTAGCTTCGACCACTGCACACCTGACAACTCCATGTCTGCCATCCAACTGCCTGCCCGTGTATGTGTATCCTCCCACAAATACATAACAGCACGCCTCTGTTCGCACAGCCTCTGAAGCATGTGCAGTGTGGAGTTCCACCTTGTTGCAACGTCGATTATTAGGCGGTGCTGGGGAAGCTTCAAAGATCGCTGATGGTTCTTCATACGGCTGGAGTGTACGGGCGAACGGCGGATGTGCGAGCAAAGTCTTCGCACCTTCAGGAGCAAGGTGGGTAACCCCGGATAACTTTTCAGGAAGCACTGCACCACCAGGTTCAAGGTGTGAGCCAGGCAAGGAATGTGTTTCAGTTGTGAAAGGGCTATAGCAGCCATAAAATTCCTTCCGTTATAACTGACTACCTTGCCTGCCTCAAGATGTACAGTGCCCAGCCATGACTGAGTTTCTTGCTGCAAGAACTCGGCCAGAACTTTCGCAGTGTGTCTGTTGTCGCCCAAACACTTCATTTCCAACACAGCCTGCTGACGCTTACCACAAGCTGTTCCATAATGGGACACCTTGTGTGCAACACTGTCAGCTGCGGAAGGAGTGGTCGTGCGACTGCGGTCTGTGGACGAGCTCTCGCTTCTGCTGGAGGACGAGGAGGGGTGGTGAATGCCTACAGCCAACTGTTTCCTAGACCGTGGGCTAGGCAGAACTGTCCCACTGGGGCTGTCCCCTGTGGACCCTGCATCCACCACATTAACCCAGTGTGCCGTGATGGACACGTAACGTCCCTGGCCATGCCTACTGGTCCATGCATCTGTTGTCAGGTGCACCTTTCTACTCACAGATTGCCTGAGTGCATGGACAATGCGGTCTTTCACATGCTGGTGGAGGGGTGGGATGGCTTTACTCGCAAAGAAGTGTCGACTGGGTAGGTCATAGCGTGGTACTGCGTAGGCCATCAGGGCTTTGAAAGCTTCGCTTTCAACCAACCGGTAGGGCATCATCTCTAACGAGATTAGTCTAGCAATGTGGGCGTTCAAACCCTGTGTACGCGGATGAGAGGCTGAGTACTTCGTTTTCCTAGCGAGAGTCTCTTGTAGGGTGAGCTGGACTGGAGAGCTGCATATGGTGGAACTTGCGGGGGGGTGGTGGTGGACATGGCAGACTGAGAGAGGGTTGGTGATGGTATTCTTGCTGTTGGCCTACATACAGTGTTTCCTACCAAGAACCTGGTGATTCTCTGACTGCTTTGGCCTTGCGACGATACCTCCACATTTGCTGCAGGTGGTGTCGTAAACGGTGGGCTTACAGTGAGGGAAGGAATGTTGCGTTGCTGACTAGCTTCATTGTGAGCGGGTGCAACAACGTTACGGGACGTTTGGTAGTTAGTCCAGGCTTGCAAGTGCATGGCGGTTAAATGTCTACGCATGCAAGTTGTATTTAAATTTTTGACATTCTGACCTCTGCTAAAGGTCCTTGAGCATTTCTTACAGATCACTTTGCACTGATCATTCGGATCTTGGTTAAAAAAGTGCCAGACTGCACTCTTCCTACTATTGAATACCTTTTCAGGCATTGCACACTGTGCTACTTTAACTGGATGGCCACGCTGTCCTACAACTGTTTTTGGTTTTGACACACGTTTTTGGCCAGATACGGGCCTGCCAGATGAAAGCTGTTGCGATGTTGATGCCAGCTGCGGCTCCTCCTCCTCCGCTTCAGAGCTACTGCCAGCAGCACCCTGTTCCCCCAATGGCTGACAATCGGGGTCAACAACTGGGTTATCTATCACCTCCTCTTCTATGTCCTGTGCACCTTCCTCTGTGTCACCGTGTAAGCCGGTGCTATAGCGTTCGGGATGGGGCACCATAGTCTCATCAGGGTCAGATTCTGGCTCGGTACACTGCGAGAGCAATGTTGTGATCTGAGTCAATGGAACAGCATAATAATCTAGCTGTGGCTGTGCATCTGTGCACTGCATGTCCGATTCAGCTTGTAATGGGCATGGCCTGTTTACAATTTCCCTTTCTAACCCAGGCACAGTATGTGTAAAGAGCTCCATGGAGTAACCTGTTGTGTCGCCTGACGCATCCTTCACTGTTGTTTTGGGGGAAGGACACAAGGAATCAACTTGTTCCTGACCGGGAGCATCCACCGACGACTGGCTACTTTTCAATTTTGAACTATCCTAAGAGGAGGCGAAAGAGCTAGAGGCAGAGTCAGCAAGGAACGCCAAAACTTTTTCCTTCTACTCCGGCTTTAAAAGCGGTTTTCCTACTCCCAGAAAAGGTAGCGTTCGAGGCCTTGTGTAGCCGGACGATGACGCTGGCTCAACAACTCGAGACTTAGGTGCTATTTTGATTTTCCCCCTACCACCCGATGCTCCACCAGCACCACCACCACCACCATCAGCATTACCAGATGGCAATGACCGCCCATGGCCACGACCTCTTCCACCAGCCTTCCTCATTCTTGCGAAAATTTAACCAAACTAACAACCATTATATGGTACTGAAAAACAAGGTAGAAGGTGTATGTTAACTTGTTGTGAATATAAATCTCCCTTTTTATGTGTGGGTGAGTGCTGAATAAATCAGGCCCACTGTATGACAGTATAGTTTCTGTGGCAGAAAATGACTGACAGAGATACCACAGACAGGACTTCCACAGATGCACAGATTTGGCAATATTAATCTCCCTTTATTTTTATTTTTTTTTGGAGACTAGTGAATAAATCAGGCCCACTGTTTTACAGTATAGTTTCTGTGGCACAAAATGACTGACAGAGATACCACAGACAGGACTTCCACAGATGCACAGATTTGGCAATATTAATCTCCCTTTATTTTTATTTTTTTTTGGAGACTAGTGAATAAATCAGGCCCACTGTTTTACAGTATAGTTTCTGTGGCAGAAAATGACTGACAGATACCACAGACAGGACTGGCGCAGATGCACAGATTTGCCAATATTAATCTCCCTTTTTTTTTTTATATGGGAGACTAGTGAATAAATCAGGCCCACTGTATTACAGTATAGTTTCTGTGGTAGAAAATGACTGACAGATACCACAGACAGGACTGGCGCAGATGCACAGATTTGGCAATATTAATCTCCCTTTTTAGGTGTGGGACAGTGCAGAAAAATACAGGCCCACTGTTTTACACTACACAGTTTCAGGGGCAGAAATTGGCTTGAAGATATATAAAAAAAATAAAAAATAAAAAAAAGGGACTGTACTACAATAACAATCTCCCTACAATGATCTCAGTCAGGACAAGTATGGCAGCCAGCAATAAAAAGGACTGCTGCACACAAAAGTGTGGACAAATAAACAAGATAACTTGAAACGCGACTTTGGCACGAAGATCGCCGACCGCATGGCCGATCCCACACTGGGATCGGGTCGGGTTTCATGAAACCCGACTTTGCCGAAAGTCGGCGATTTATGAAAATGACCGATCCGTTTCGCTCAACCCTAGTGTCAACAGTTACACGTAGGCACTGATTCCACTCCTTCGCACCAAAAACATGGGGCCTACCGGGTGGTCCATGAGTATGAGCGGGTATTCAGCAAACACCCACTAGGCTTTGGGCAGGTAAAAGGGGTCCAACATCATATCCCCACTGGAGATCATCCGCCCATTAAAGAGAGGTACCGGCCTGTACACCCAGCTCACTATCAATGTGCCAAAGATATGTTACGGGAGATGAAGGACGCTGGGGTGATCAGAGATAGTTGTAGCCCCTGGGCAGCTCCGTTAGTCCCTGTTAGAAAGAAAGATGGTACCATGTGTGTTGACCACAGGCGAATTAACAGTATTACACACAAGGATGCCTACCCATTACCTAGAATTGAGGAGTCACTAGCTGCACTGAAATCCACTCACTATCTTCTCTCCACCTTAGATCTCACCAGTGGGTATTGGGAGGGTCTTGTGGCAGAGGTGGACAAAGAGAAGACCGCCTTCACAACACCAATGGGCCTCTCCGAGTTCAACTACATGCCATTTGGGTTGTCCAATGCACCAGAGACTTTTCAGAGGATGATAGAGTGTTGCCTCGAGCACAAGAACTTTGAGACCGCTCTGCTGTACCTGGATGACGTCATCGTCTTCTCCAAAACCTATGAAGATCACTTGAAGCACCTGGCCGAGGTGTTTGAAGCCCTGTGAAACTTTGGCCTGAAGGTGAAGCCGTCCAATTGCCACCTGCTGAAGCCCAAGGTGCAGTACTTAGGTCATGTGGTAAGTGCCCAAGGTGTGGCACCAGACCCTGACAAACTCACCGTTATCAGGGACTGGCCAAAACCCAGCACTATTCATGAAGTACGACAGTTCCTCGGGTTGGTAGGCTACTACCGAAGATTCAATAAAGATTTCACCAAGATAGCCGCACTCCTGCAAGACTTGCTAGTGGGCCAATCCAAGAAGACTAAGAACAAGAGTCCTCCGTTTGAGTGGAACAATGGACTAGAAGAATCCTTCACTCGGTTGAGTTTCTCGCCATAGTCTGGGCTGTAACGGAGCGCTTCAAGCACTACTTGGCATCAGCAAAGTTTACCATCTACATGGACAACAATCTGCTGACCAACCTAGAAAAGGCAAAACTAGGTGCATTGGAACAGCGATGGATGGCCCAATTGTCCAACTACGAGTTTACCATCAAGTACCGTGCGGGGCATAAGAATGCAAATGCCAATGCGCTGTCCAGGATGCTCAATTTACCAGAAGAGGGAGAAGATCCGGAAGCACTTGAAGAGATCGAGTTACCAGCCTTCCACCGCCCTGAGGTGACCCAGTACTCCGATTGTGTGAGGAACAAGCGCAATGACATGCGAGAAGTCATGCTGAACCCATTGCCCCACCATGGATGGGCAGAAACACAGGATAGAAATCCAGCAGTCTGCCTGGTAAAGGAATTGCTGGCACAGGCTGATCCACACCCTGGTCCCCATGCCCCACAAAAGACCCAACAGTTATGGAAGGAGAAGAGCAAGCTATTCATATATGAAGGTAAATTGTGTCGGAGAAACATCGATCCACGCACTCACGAGGCGGGATGCGCCAATGGTCTTGGAAGCATACCACGATGGAGCAGGACACTTAGGATGGAAGAATTTGGAGGTTCTACTTCTTGAAAGATTCTGCCGGATTGGCATGAGGAAAGCCATTGAGCCGTGGTACTGAGAATGTGGCCCCTGCAACCTGCGCAGGAAAGACTAACAGCCAGAGGGCTCCCCTACAGCCCATAGTCAACAAACAGCCACTTGAACTGGTAGCTTTGGATCATGTGAAACTGACCCCAAGCAGTTCAGGCTATGTCTACGCCCTGACTATAGTGGACCACTACTCAAGTTTCCTGGTAGTCATGCCGGACAACACTTTTGTCGACCACATGGTTACCCTGAAAAGGTACTCACCGACCAAGGCCCAGCCTTTGAAGCAGAAGTGTTCCAGGAGTTCTGTAACCTGTACCGGATGAAAGAAAATCAGGACAACGCCATATCATCCACAGACAAATGGCATATGTGAGAAAATGAACCAGGTGGTAATTGACCTATTGGAATCCATGCCCCTGGAAGAAAGAAACCTGTGGCCAAAGAAGTTGCCAGCTTTTGTAGATCTTTACAACCATATCCTAGTAAATTCCACCAATGGCAAGTTACCTGTTGACTTCGACATGGGAGTCTTGACACCTGAATCAACATCATCAGATGCAGATTGGGATACAGAGCGGCAGCAGCAATACCGCAAAGTACAAGAATGCATGGAAAGAAGTTTGTCCCAAGGAAGACAGAGGCAGGAGAGAAACTATAATCAGCACGCCCCTGCAGTTCCCTTGTCACCTGGAGAACAAGCTCTCAAAAGAAAAAGAAGAATACACAAACTAGATGATCAGTGGGAGGCTGAACCATCATGCCCTCAAACTTTGATAACACCAAGGTGTGCCTCATCAGTCAAGATGGAGGAGAAACCTCAACAGCTGTATCAAGAGATCATCTGAAGGTATGCCCTGATCAACTGAGAGACAGGGAGAAAGACAAAGATACACGTCAACCCATGGATGAGAAGGAAAAGAAAATCCATACCGTTCTTGGAGATTTTCCTCAGTCATGGACACAGGTAAACCAAGCCATCGTAGTACCTGTTCTGCTCTTTCCTCAACCTGCAGTACCTGAAGCAGCAGAGGCTCAAGATCAATCTGAAGACCAGCGAGCTGAAGCAGCAGATGCCACACGAGCAGCGGAGCAAGAGAATCCACCCCCTGCCAATGGTGAATCTGTCATGCCCACAGTGAGCAGGAGTAATCGCAGAAAATCGGGTATACCTGTGCTACGTAGAATCAACAGTAGCGTAGCTAATCATGAGCACACTACACCAGTGGTAGCAAGAATAGTGAATCCGGTCAGGACACTATCAATACCTGTACTGCGCAGATCTACCTGTAGTACCAGAGATCAGATCCCAGCCCGGTATAGGGACTAAAATGTCACTAAAATGTGTAAATAAGTTAAAATGTATAAGTTAGCAACTTGGGTATGTGCTCATGTCAGGATTTCTTGCAGAAAGTTTCCTGACAAAAACCGGACATTTCTGTCAGAAATCCGCATGCAGTTTTTTTTGCATTTTTGACGCGTTTTTTGTGCGTTTTTTTGCGTTTTTTCCCAATGCATAGAATAGCAGGAAAAACGCGGAAAATCCACAAAATTAATGAACATGCTGCTTTTTTTACCGCGATACATTTTTTTGTGGAAAAAAACGCATCATGTGCACAAAAAATGCAGAATGCATTCTAAATGATAGGATGCATAATGTATGCGTTTTAATGAGTTTTTATACGCGAAAAAACCTGAACGTGTGCACATACCCTTAAAGCATGAGTACCTACAGAGAAAACTGTATGAACTTTCAAAATTGCATAATAACCTGTTAAAGGACAATTGGGCCACTGGACTATGTGTGATCAGGACCCTTTTCTTGTACAAAGTTACACTGGTTTGGCCTAATAAATAAACCACCGGCGTGGCCGAAGATTAGGCCCACCAAGAGAGAGTCCTGTAGCCACACCTGGGAACGAAGCAAAGGTTGGTTGGGGCGGTTCCCACCTAGGCAACTCAAAAGTCTGGAGGGAGCACAAATGGACCAGTGTTGCCCCCAGTAACTTAATTGGTCAATCCTGACTGTTTGGTTTTTGTCATTTTTCCATTTTTGAAAAAATCTATGTAACCCTTTTACCATTGTTCACCTGTTTACATGTTTTCTTTTGCTTCCTCAGTCCGGGAGTACTGAATTGTACTAGGGGGGAATGTAGAACCCCAGGAGTCCGGATGCCACAATGGTATTGCCTTCCTCACGAGGAGGTGATAGCATGCCTGGAAACAAGGAGGGATCCCTTAATCAGGTAATACTGACATGCAACACCGTCCTGACTCCAGACCAGAAGGGGGAGCTCTAAACCCAGTTTCAGGGGAACTTCCCTATAAATTCTGGTCTGTGGAGGGATTAGACAGTCTGTTAGTGAGTCTGTGTGAGGGACAGTTAGAGGAGAGGAGGCAAAGGACAGAAGCCTGGGGTCTGGAGCTGCAAGTGGGCTCACCCCATAGGAAAGTGCCAAGAGATCGGACACTGGGGTCCGTGGTGGTGTGGGAATTGCAGACCCAGACACTGAACCTGGAGGGCAGGAGTGTTGTGAACTGTGTTTCTGGGCTCCCTCTGGTGGTCACTAACGGTATTGTGTTAGGTATGTCTTGTTGCAGGACTGAGCTCCAGCTGTGTCGTTAAGCAGCGGGTGTTTCCTATTTGAGTCTCCTCTGGACTCAGTCTCTTGCCTGGCATCGTTGTATCCAGACCTATTTGGTCTCCTCCGGATTCCTTTCAGTCTGCCTCATGCAAGAAAAGCTAAGTCTGTTTTGTACAATTTGGATCGTTTGCATTATTCAGTGTTTTTGTCCAGCTTGCTTTACATTTGATTTTTGACTCGCTGGAAGCTCTAGGGGGCTGATATTCTCCCTCCACACCGTCAGTCGGTGTGGGGGTTCTTGAATGTTCAGCGTGGATGTTTTGTAGGGTTTTCTGCTAACCGCATAGTCCACTATCTATTTTCTGCTATCTAGACTATTGGGCCTCACTTTGCTGAATCTAGTTCATCTCTACGTTTGTGTTTTCCTCTTGCCTCACCGTTATTATTTGTTGGGGGCTTTCTATATCTTTGGGGTTCAATTTCTCTGGAGGCAAGCGAGGTCTTATTTTTTTCCCTCTAGGGGTAGTGTTATGACCCCAATGGCGAGGGTCTCAGAGGAACGTGGAAGTCTGCAGAATACAAAAATCCAGCTCATAGGGCAGTGGTAACTGGGTTGACCATATATCTACTCCTAACGCCAACACTAGAAGTAGCCGGGGATCATTCCTACGTTGATTCTAGATGACACGCGCCAGCCGGAGAATCTAGCTACCCCTAGTAGAGGAAAACAAAGACCTTTCTTGCCTCCAGAGAAGGGGACCCCAAAGCTGGATAGAAGCCCCCCACAAATAATGACGGTGAGGTAAGAGGAAATGACAAACACAGAAATGAACCAGGTTTAGCACAGAGAGGCCCGCTTACTGATAGCAGAATAAAGAAAGGTAACTTATATGGTCAACAAAAACCCTATCAAAAATCCACACTGGAAATTCAAGAACCCCCGAACCGTCTAACGGTCCGGGGGGAGAACACCAGCCCCCCTAGAGCTTCCAGCAAAGGTCAGGATATAGTTTTGGAACAAGCTGGACAAAAATACAAAACCAAAACAAATAGCAAAAAGCAAAAGGCAGACTTAGCTGATATAACTGGAACCAGGATCAGTAGACAAGAGCACAGCAGACTAGCTCTGATAACTACGTTGCCAGGCATTGAACTGAAGGTCCAGGGAGCTTATATAGCAACACCCCTAACTAACGACCCAGGTGCGGATAAAAGGAATGACAGAAAAACCAGAGTCAAAAAACTAGTAACCACTAGAGGGAGCAAAAAGCAAATTCACAACAGTACCCCCCCCTTAGTGAGGGGTCACCGAACCCTCACCACGACCACCAGGGCAATCAGGATGAGCGGCATGAAAGGCACGAACTAAATCGGCCGCATGAACATCAGAGGCGACCACCCAGGAATTATCCTCCTGACCATAGCCCTTCCACTTGACCAGGTACTGAAGCCTCCGCCTGGAGAGGCGAGAATCCAAGATCTTCTCCACCACGTACTCCAACTCGCCCTCAACCAACACCGGAGCAGGAGGCTCAGCAGAAGGAACTACAGGCACAATGTACCGCCGCAACAAGGACCTATGAAATACATTGTGAATAGCAAACGACACAGGAAGATCCAGACGAAAAGATACAGGATTAAGGATTTCCAATATCTTGTAAGGCCCAATAAAACGAGGTTTAAATTTGGGAGAGGAGACCTTCATAGGAACAAAGCGGGAAGAAAGCCATACCAAATCCCCAACGCGTAGTCGGGGACCCACACCGCGGCGGCGGTTGGCAAAGCGCTGAGCCTTCTCCTGTGACAACTTCAAGTTGTCCACCACATGATTCCAGATCTGCTGCAACCTATCCACCACAGAATCCACCCCAGGACAGTCAGAAGGCTCCACATGACCCGAAGAAAAGCGAGGATGGAAACCAGAGTTGCAGAAAAAAGGTGAAACCAAGGTGGCGGAACTAGCCCGATTATTAAGGGCAAACTCAGCCAACGGCAAGAATGTCACCCAATCGTCCTGATCAGCAGAGACAAAACACCTCAAATAAGCCTCCAAAGTCTGATTGGTTCGCTCCGTCTGTCCATTAGTCTGAGGATGGAAAGCAGACGAAAACGACAAATCAATGCCCATCCTACTACAAAAGGATCGCCAGAACCTGGAAACGAACTGGGATCCTCTGTCAGACACAATATTCTCAGGGATGCCGTGCAAACGAACCACGTTCTGGAAAAACACAGGAACCAGATCGGAAGAGGAAGGCAGCTTAGGCAAAGGAACCAAATGGACCATCTTGGAGAAGCGATCACATATCACCCAGATAACGGACATGCCCTGAGATAGCGGAAGATCAGAAATGAAATCCATGGAGATATGTGTCCAAGGTCTCTTCGGGACAGGCAAGGGCAAGAGCAAACCGCTGGCACGAGAACAGCAAGGCTTAGCTCGAGCACAAGTCCCACAGGACTGCACAAATGACCGCACATCCCTTGACAAGGAAGGCCACCAAAAGGACCTGGCCACCAGATCTCTGGTGCCAAAAATTCCCGGGTGACCTGCCAACACCGAGGAATGAACCTCGGAAATGACTCTGCTGGTCCACTTATCCGGGACAAACAGTCTGTCAGGTGGACAAGACTCAGGCCTATCAGCCTGAAATCTCTGCAACACATGTCGCAGATCCGGAGAAATAGCTGACAAGATAACTCCATCTTTAAGAATACCAACAGGATCAGCGACTCCAGGAGCATCAGGCACAAAGCTCCTAGAAAGAGCATCGGCCTTCACATTCTTTGAACCAGGTAAATACGAGACAACAAAATCAAAGCGGGAGAAAAACAATGACCAGCGGGCCTGTCTCGGATTAAGGCGTTTAGCAGACTCGAGATACATCAGATTTTTGTGATCAGTCAAGACCACCACACGATGCTTAGCACCCTCGAGCCAATGACGCCACTCCTCAAATGCCCATTTCATGGCCAACAACTCCCGATTGCCCACATCATAATTTCGCTCGGCAGGCGAAAACTTCCTAGAGAAAAAGGCACAAGGTTTCATAACAGAGCAACCAGGGCCTCTCTGCGACAAAACGGCCCCTGCCCCAATCTCCGAAGCATCCACCTCAACCTGAAAGGGAAGTGAGACGTCAGGCTGGCACAAAACAGGCGCCGAAGTAAACCGGCGTTTCAACTCCTGGAAAGCCTCCACGGCAGCAGGAGCCCAGTTAGCTACATCGGAGCCCTTCTTGGTCATATCCGTCAAAGGTTTCACAATGCTAGAAAAATTAGCGATAAAACGACGGTAGAAGTTAGCGAAGCCCAAGAACTTCTGAAGACTCTTAACTGACGAGGGCTGAGTCCAATCAAGAATAGCTCGGACCTTGACTGGGTCCATCTCCACAGCAGAAGGGGAAAAAATGAACCCCAAAAAGGGAACCTTCTGTACACCAAAGAGACACTTTGAGCCCTTGACAAACAAAGAATTTTCACGCAAAATTTTAAAGACCAACCTGACCTGCTCCACATGCGAATCCCAATTATCAGAAAAAACCAAAATATCATCCAGGTAAACAATCAAAAATTTATCCAGATACTTCCGGAAAATGTCATGCATAAAGGACTGAAAAACTGAAGGCGCATTGGAGAGACCAAAAGGCATCACCAAGTACTCAAAATGACCTTCGGGCGTATTGAATGCGGTTTTCCATTCATCACCTTGCTTAATGCGCACAAGGTTGTACGCACCACGAAGGTCTATCTTGGTGAACCACTTGGCACCCTTAATCCGGGCAAACAAGTCAGACAACAGCGGTAAAGGATACTGAAATTTGACAGTGATCTTATTTAAAAGCCGATAATCAATACAAGGTCTCAAAGATCCGTCCTTTTTTGCCACAAAAAAGAATCCCGCACCAAGAGGGGAAGAAGACGGACGAATATGTCCTTTCTCCAGAGACTCCTTGATATATGAACGCATAGCGGTATGTTCAGGTACCGACAGATTAAACAGTCTTCCCTTAGGAAATTTACTGCCTGGGATCAAATCTATAGCACAGTCACAGTCCCTATGAGGAGGCAGTGCACTGGACTCAGACTCACTGAAGACGTCCTGATAATCAGACAAATACTCCGGAACTTCCGAAGGCGTAGAAGAAGCAATAGACACAGGCAGGGAATCCCCATGAATACCACGACAGCCCCAACTTGAGACTGACATAGCCTTCCAGTCAGCTCTGATAACTCCTTTGCCAGGCATTGAACTGAAGGTCCAGGGAGCTTATATAGCAACACCCCTAACTAACGACCCAGGTGCGGATAAAAGGAATGACAGAAAAACCAGAGTCAAAAAACTAGTAACCACTAGAGGGAGCAAAAAGCAAATTCACAACAGTGGCCTGGCAAACTGTTATGACCCCAATGGCGAGGGTCTCAGAGGAACGTGGAAATCTGCAGAATACAAAAATCCAGCTCATAGGGCAGTGGTAACTGGGTTGACCATATATCTACTCCTAACGCCAACACTAGAAGTAGCCGGGGATCATTCCTACGTTGATTCTAGATGACACGCGCCAGCCGGAGAATCTAGCTACCCCTAGTAGAGGAAAACAAAGACCTTTCTTGCCTCCAGAGAAGGGGACCCCAAAGCTGGATAGAAGCCCCCCACAAATAATGACGGTGAGGTAAGAGGAAATGACAAACACAGAAATGAACCAGGTTTAGCACAGAGAGGCCCGCTTACTGATAGCAGAATAAAGAAAGGTAACTTATATGGTCAACAAAAACCCTATCAAAAATCCACACTGGAAATTCAAGAACCCCCGAACCGTCTAACGGTCCGGGGGGAGAACACCAGCCCCCCTAGAGCTTCCAGCAAAGGTCAGGATATAGTTTTGGAACAAGCTGGACAAAAATACAAAACCAAAACAAATAGCAAAAAGCAAAAGGCAGACTTAGCTGATATAACTGGAACCAGGATCAGTAGACAAGAGCACAGCAGACTAGCTCTGATAACTACGTTGCCAGGCATTGAACTGAAGGTCCAGGGAGCTTATATAGCAACACCCCTAACTAACGACCCAGGTGCGGATAAAAGGAATGACAGAAAAACCAGAGTCAAAAAACTAGTAACCACTAGAGGGAGCAAAAAGCAAATTCACAACAGGGTAGTCAGTTCTCCGGCTGGCTCGAGACGTCTAGAACCAATGCAGCGCCCCAGAGTCCTGGTCGTTGCAGTACTGTGGCTCCGCCACTAAGGGGAGCTATGGTACATCTGATGGCACTGAAGGAGTTCATCTGATCAGGTATCACAGACACCAATACATTTCACAGCCGGGCCTCCGGGGGGAGCTAAGGGTTCTATTCACTAGGCTACTCCCCACCATAGTGGGTAAACTGGGGGTCAGGCAGGAAGTTAGATCAGAAAGCTGACTGGGTTGGAACCAGGCAACACCTTGTGGCAGAGGGTGTTGTGGGGGAAGATACAGTAGGGTCTCTGTCAGGGGTGGGATCCTGACAGAGGCTTGGCAACTTGAACGAACGTAACGGGACCGTGCCTGCTCAGGATAGCGGCGGTGCCCAAGGAAGGACCAGAAGCGAGATAGATTGTGCTGAGTGAGAAACGAGATCAACGCAATAAGGAGAATACCAGTAGGGGTCGTGCCGTAAGAGTGAGGCAACACCCTGCTGAGGCGCACTACCGGTGGCCGGAACGCCGAGGGAGTATTACAACATCTAGCTTCAAGCGATACTCTAAACAGCGGCAGGACAGTCAGTCTAAGGCGGGCTGTCTAACTTAAATCACCTATGCAGTCTTGGGGGGCAACTTGTGGAGAGGGGCGACTCTAGGGTCCCGGAAGAGCTCCGAGCCTACCCGTCAAACGGGTGCCGTCCCAACCATAACAACAGGGAGGGACGGAGGATTAGCAGAACATCATCTAATCGAGTTGTGAGGGAACTTAAGAAACAGACACAACAGTTGTGGGGACTTTCTGTAAGCACAGCAGGGAAGGACCGCAACACATAGCGCTAGAAGGAAGGCACAGATTTCCACCTGCTAAGAGAACTCTGGAGGTGCCATTGGACCGGCCGGACTTGCGCAGCCTGGTTATCCGGATTCCGGACTGAGGACCCAGAGATCTTCAGTAAAGAGGTAAAGAGACTGCAACCTGGTGTCCTCGTTATTTACTGCACCGCACCACTACAGCTTCACCACCATCATCCGTCACATCATTCACTGTGCGCCCCTCGGCAGGGTCACGGATCGGGCCTAGCCACCGTGACAACCCCAGAGCAGAGACTTACAGGCCCGGTACCGGGTACCCCTTGGCCCTGCGGCAGTGGGGGGGGCGCTACAACTTGGCGTCACGAACAGGATCTACTTAAGCCTGAAGAATCAGGTCATGTGTGCCTTGGAACTGTGATTTACTGTGCTTGGACTGTACTTTATTGCAAAGACTGTGGATTGCCACTTGCCGCCAAAAGTTCCCGCCAAAACCGCCGCCATTACAGCGCTAAGGAGAGCGCAGGAGAAGAAGAAGGGCGTGGAAGTGGGCGTGAACAAGCTGAAGAGCGCGAAAGACAATGGCCGCCCAGTCTAAACATTCCGGCCCCTTGAGGACGTGTCCGTCAGCAGCCGAGATCCGCCTCCTGATCCTCAATGGTGGGCAGAGACAGAGAAAACGAAACCGCCCACGAAGGAGAGAGCGGGAAAAGGACCAGGAAGAAGAAGTCAGCGACATGGAGGACGCCATGGCGAGCCACCCGGAGCCGGAGCGTGGGGTCGGAGCCGAGGACTCCCCCAGCTACCCGGAGAGGCACCGCAGCCAGACCTCCACAGTTGACGCTGACCTCCTGCAGACCGGAGCGGACGGGCTGATCCACCAACTCCTGCAGACGCAGCTGAGCACTGAGGCCAGGTGGAAGAAGACCATCATCGGGAGCCTCACCAGACACCTGTCGGCAGCCTCGCTTGGTCCGGATCAGAAAAGAAGGTCCAGCGCTCCGAAGCTGGGAAGCAAGGCCCTGCCGGAAAGCGAGATGCTGCAAGCGGAGATGACAACGCCACAGCGCGAGGCCCCGCAACCAGCGCTACAGGCCACAGTGGAGACAAAGCAGACCGGCACCGGAGGGACCGCATCTGAAGCAGGTATGAAGGACGACCCTGCCCTGACGACCGACACCACTCCAGTGACTGCTAGTGCCAAAGCTGCCGACTCCGTTCCAGTGACTGATCTTGCAGCAGCCGCTACCTCTGCTGCAACAAATGCCCCTACTCGAGCTGCGCAGACCTCCATCGCTGCGCCCGATTTAACCGTACATGAAAGATGGATTAACGGCGTTTGTCCAGCACTGGGTGCAACCCTGGACCTCACTTTTCCCAGGCCAGGAAGGGTTAAGTGCCAGGTGCAGCCCTGGAAGCCGTCCAACTAAACCTCAGAAACCTGAAACTGTACATAGTTAACTGTTTGTTTCCCTGCTTTTTGCTACTTTAAACCCGCCCTGGGTTATTCTTAAAGGGATCCCTTTGTTTACCCGGGATCCCTTCTTCTGCTTTTTGTTTTGTTTCCTGTTTATTCATCACTGAAAGAACTGCTGGATCATGAACAATGCATGATACAAACTGCTTGTAAATAGTTTGCACCTTCTTAAAGGTGCTCCCTACTGGTTTTACTTCAAAAAGGACTCTTTGTGAAGATACCACACTGGAACCTTTGCTGAGTACGGACTGGTAGCTTGAGAAGATATGCTACCTCATAGAGACTTGGTCCCCTCTTAAAGGGGATGTTCATTTGTTGCACTTAAATGGTGATATTGCTTTAAGATAGGTAGCAATAATGTTTTGACGAAAGAAAGTGATGATAATGTTTACATGAGAAAGTTATATGTGTCCAACTAGTTAATTGTAAAGAAATGCTGATAATGTTCCCTGAAAGAAAGTAAGCGCTAGATGAGGGATGCAGTAGGCCCGTAGGGGTAGACGTAGTGTCCAGCATACATGTCAGTAAGCAGATAATGAGAAGGTTTAATGTTATATAGAAAATGTTTGATAATGTTGATAGACAACGAGGATAGAAGGTGAACCCTGAGTCCTCCTAGGAGCCATATGGAGATGGCTCAGTGCTCTTAAACTGAAAGTAATGTTATGTTCTATACTGTGTATAGTAGTTGAAAAGACAGAAGGCTCGGGCTGAAAGGAGCGGTCCTGTAAGAAAGGAGAGGCAGTAGGTCTGGTGCCGTTAGGACAGGCGGTCCTGCAGATTTAAAGAAGGAGAATGTAAAAGTTAAATTGCCTTATAATGTGATTATAAGAAGGTCTTTAGCGGATTCAGAGTGTACGTCCTTAAAGGCAATGTTAAATTATTGTTCAACAATTTTGCACTTAGTAGAATACCCGGTTGGGTAAAAGAAAGTTGATTATAGCATGTTGCTATGATATTTTACCATGTTTGTAACGTTCAAGTGTCCTCACCTCCCATAAAGGGAAGCTCTGTTTAAATATACTTATTGTTATTGCACTCAACAAAACTGTATGTCTTTTTGCTAACTTGTATTGTTGTTTTCTTCTCAGTCCCGGAGTACTGTGTTTAACCAGGGGGGAGTGTAGCGCCCCAGAGTCCTGGTTGTTGCAGTACTGTGGCTCCGCCACTAAGGGGAGCTATGGTACGTCTGATGGCACTGAAGGAGTTCATCTGATCAGGTATCACAGACACCAATACATTTCACAGCCGGGCCTCCGGGGGGAGCTAAGGGTTCTATTCACTAGGCCACTCCCCACCATAGTGGGTAAACTGGGGGTCAGGCAGGAAGTTAGATCAGAAAGCTGACTGGGTTGGAACCAGGCAACACCTTGTGGCAGAGGGTGTTGTGGGGGAAGATACAGTAGGGTCTCTGTCAGGGGTGGGATCCTGACAGAGGCTTGGCAACTTGAACGAACGTAACGGGACCGTGCCTGCTCAGGATAGCGGCGGTGCCCAAGGAAGGACCAGAAGCGAGATAGATTGTGCTGAGTGAGAAACGAGATCAAGGCAATAAGGAGAATACCAGTAGGGGTCGTGCCGTAAGACTGAGGCAACACCCTGCTGAGGCGCACTACCGGTGGCCGGAACGCCGAGGGAGTATTACAACATCTAGCTTCAAGCGATACTCTAAACAGCGGCAGGACAGTCAGTCTAAGGCGGGCTGTCTAACTTAAATCACCTATGCAGTCTTGGGGGGCAACTTGTGGAGAGGGGCGACTCTAGGGTCCCGGAAGAGCTCCGAGCCTACCCGTCAAACGGGTGCCGTCCCAACCATAACAACAGGGAGGGACGGAGGATTAGCAGAACATCATCTAATCGAGTTGTGAGGGAACTTAAGAAACAGACACAACAGTTGTGGGGACTTTCTGTAAGCACAGCAGGGAAGGACCGCAACACATAGCGCTAGAAGGAAGGCACAGATTTCCACCTGCTAAGAGAACTCTGGAGGTGCCATTGGACCGGCCGGACTTGCGCAGCCTGGTTATCCGGATTCCGGACTGAGGACCCAGAGATCTTCAGTAAAGAGGTAAAGAGACTGCAACCTGGTGTCCTCGTTATTTACTGCACCGCACCACTACAGCTTCACCACCATCATCCGTCACATCATTCACTGTGCGCCCCTCGGCAGGGTCATGGATCGGGCCTAGCCACTGTGACAACCCCAGAGCAGAGACTTACAGGCCCGGTACCGGGTACCCCTCGGCCCTGCGGCAGTGGAGGGGGGGGGCGCTACACCAACGTAGGCACGTTCACCGGCTACTTTTAGTTGTTTGTGTCAGGATCAGGTATGCGGTTAGCCCAGTTTCCACCTCCCTAGAGCAGTATTTATATTTTGCTATCTTGCCGGAATATCAGAGATCCTCTGCCATTGGGATCATAACACAGGAGATTGCAAGTCTCCTGTCCCATCCAACACCTGCAGGTACCACAGCAAGTGAGGAGCCTGGGGCCGGAGAAAGGAGAGTGCCCATGAAAGGTTCAAGCTGTCAGCCATACAGGTTGGGAGTACAGACACTGAGAGGACTCATGCAGGGCATCAGGCAGCGAGGGTCAGATATACAGCGCAGAGGGATTGCCTCTGAACCCACCTGGATAAGTGGATCCCAAGCTGTTTCCAGGCTGCCTGGACCCCACCATCACCTGTTACCTGAACCCTGGACTGTACCTGGATTCTACCAGTAAAAGGTAAAGGAAACTGCTATCCCTGTGTCCTGCAATTAATTCCTGCACCCCACCACCAATCATCACTCTTATCAACTACACAAGGAACCCTGGGGGACCAAGCTGTACCTGTGGGGAGCTATACCATCTAAGCTGCCAAACCATCAGCCCCAGAGGACCCCTTTAAGCAGCGTCGGCCACCCCTGGCCGAATACCACAGTTGGCATCACGAACTACATACTACATTAGACTTTATTCCCATTTCCATTAATCCCCTTTTTACTGGACGCCCAGGGCCATGGACCGGGTCACTGTCCCCGTGACCACCCCTTTAAGAACAGAACCGGCCCGGTACCGAGTACCCCATGGTCCTAGTGGGCGCTTCACATATAAAAGCCTCCTATCCTTTGGGTCCCCTGTGTAGCTGCACCCGCTGCACAAGTTGTAGCTCTGTATTAATACGGTTTGGAAATATCTTTTATTTTGGGTATTGGCAATGAAAAAAAAAAGTTTAATCTGCATAATTTCTGACTTTAAATAAATGATTCATGTATCTAACAACTTATATAAACTACAGAAGAAACACTCTCATTTACTCTTCAAATAAACCATCTCGAGTTCAGTTCTCCACTTCACCCTCCGCCCCCCATTTCCTTGCGTTTTTTCTTACATCCTGCTTCCTTTTCCTGCAGCCTCTATCATTGGCAGATCAAATACCTTGCAAGCTATTATTTTTACATTTATCACTGTTGCTCAAGTTGTTTCCTGGTTTCCTGATTGCAGTCTTGCCAAAATCACTTTCTGGTAGAGGCGAAATGGTGTCACAGAAGTAATGGTATCACTGAGCCATCAGGATGGTCACTTAGCATTCCTCTATGACTGTCATCCAGCACTTGTGAACTTGACCCTTCACCCCAATACACTGAGAATATATAAATTGCATTTTTCCTGTCATAGTGAAAGTTGACAAGCTTTATGTAAATTATGTAGCACTTCCAAAAGACAAGGACTGAGTTGGCTTTAAACTCCTGGGCTGAAACAAACGGATGTCATTGTAACCATCATGGCGTTATTGGGGGACGCTCAACTTTTTGACTTACCAACTTACCTTAATCTACATTCTGTACCTACAATAGTCAAAAATTAGTAATGGGTAGAGGGGCCAATTGAAACTATTGGACCCCAATGCAGATTTGTAACAAAACTCCTAAACTGCAATATGTCACACAAGTACTCTCCCACATGGGAGACATGTCTTCGGACTCCTCTGAGAAACCAGGATGCAAACATAACTGCCCTCTACAACCCTTATAATTAAGCCCTTATTGAATACAATCATGTTTTTTATTCTTAGCATTTTTATATGTTTTTGTTATTATTATCCAAAGCTGAAAGGCTTTAATCCATCTCACTGTAAAGAAAAAGGAGACCAGCATCTCCCTGAAGAGGTTGTGACTGCTGTAATGTGTTATATTGATGTATTTTCTAAATATGATGTTTCAAGCACCTGTTCACATTTTTATTTTGTTTCGTAAATGTATGTTATTGGTAAAAATAAAAGTGATTTTGAAGTCACAGGGCACAAAAGGAGTTAACAGCCAAGCATTGTAGTTGTGAGGGGGTAATAGGAAGCTACAAGGGGAAATCATCAGAAGTTCCAAGAGTTGGTGTACAGAGTGTCAGAGAGATGGAGAAGAGAGTTTGTTACACAGAGAGTGACTGACTAGGCCACCATACGGGTTTGTGGGGGAAGGAGTTACAACATCTTAGGTAGCAAGTTAGAAAAGGAACAAGTATCAGAGAGACCTGGAAACAGAAGGCAGCTGGGGTGCCCTGAGAGTGGAGGAAACGGATAACAGACTAGAGCTCAGCTGTCAGAGGACTGAAAGTCGTTGGCCCAGAGATATTGTCATGGGTAAGTGGGGACCCTGAGACAGCACAGTGTCATGATCCATTCCAGGGTTTAATCCTGTCTGCCCTTTTGCCGGGCAGATCATGTCAAGGGTTAACTTTGCTCTGCCTCATTCTGGGTTCAGGCTTGCTATTTAGCTCCCATACATCCTGCTGGCGGTGTCAGCTATAGTTCTGCCTTCAGCGTGTGAACCTGACTCTGGTAGCTCTTGATTTGTCCTGCTGTGATCCCTGACTTGCCCTGTGTCTGTTAACTCCCTGCTTCTACCCTTTTCCCAGCATTTCCCTGTTTGTCTGTTTGATTCTCTGGTTCCTGACTTGGCTCGTATTTGGACTCGCTTCTGCCTTCTGACTTTGTCTTATCCGCTTCTGACCGCTGCTGAACCTCCTGGCTTGTTTCTGTCCACGTTTAGTGCTTATCCCTTTTGGTACTTCTGCCTCTGATTGTATTTTGACTTGGCTTGTCTGACCACTCTCTCGCCACTTGGTGGCGCCTGTGCTGCTGCTCTGTGGTGCTTCTCTGTGTACGCAGTCTCACTTCCCTCTCAAGCTCCCTCTAGTGGAGATTGCGTTATACTGCACTGCAGCAGCATGACACACAGGAGTGTGAAGGGACAGATACTGCCTGTAAGTCAGATCTAGGGGCTTGTGGTGAACAAATATTGGGTCTATCATGCTAGGGCATGAGTGCTAAATGGGAGTGAGATGAGTCATTGGATAGTTGAAAATGGAAGGTCCTATTGAAGAGTGCTGTGTTATTGTAATGTTATCCAAAAAATGTGTGCCAGCACCTCCAACCACAAAGTGTGAGCCTCTTTATAGTAATGTATAGTTGATGCGATAGCCAAATGTAATACCTAGTGTATATATGTTCCACCTCTTTCCTCGGGAAACAACAGTTTACTTATGTACCCCAGAATGCCTTCTTCCTGACTGAGCTATAGGGTCCTGTTTTCTATATCATTAAGCTGAACACAGTTTCGAAAAAAGAAATAATAAAAGGAACATTTTTGCACACACACACCAAGAACCTACAGAAGAACTAGATCGGTGCAAATTTTACAGAACCACAACTTTACCGCTCCCAAGACTGGTTGATAAAAAAACATGGGATGTGGTAGGCTGTAAGCGTTGGCGATACACATCTGAATGACTGAGATCGCAATAATGGTGAAACTGGTGTGGGGTTGAACCAAGGTACGGCTGTCATACTGAACACCAATGCTCAATGATTGTTCTCAAGAACGGCTAGTCTTCTTTTAATAACAGCTTCAGTACTTCAGTACTACTGAAGAAGGCATCTGACTTTTAGACAACATATCATACACTGGATAGAGAACTCATCATACACGGGAAAACCAAATGCCAAAAACAAGTTCTACTCTAATAGTACAGCATGATTAACTTGCTACTTTACCCGAAAAAATTACTGTAACTTAAAAAAGACGATCTAACATACTAACATTTGGACCGTACATACCTTGGTTCATGAGGAACTGATGTTTTAAAGCAGGTAATTAAAATGTCTACGTTTGCATCCAAGAACGTATGCACACGCTGTTCCATATTGCTGAATGTATTCCGCAGGACGTCTGGGGTCATAGCCTGAATTTCTCGTATCTTTTCTCGGACTACCGGTAATGTTCGTAGCTTGTTACTGTACACCCAACCTTTCAAATGGCCCCAAAGGAAAAAAATCAGTCAATGTTAAATCAGTACAGTAACTCTGTATGGGTGAACACGACCTTTCTTGGCCGCTCATTGACATACGGAATGTGACATGCCTGTCTCATGGGAAAGCCTGTGCAACGATTTATGTGTAAATGGCAGAAGTCACTGATTCATATCTTAAATTGTTCCCTCGGACATTTTCGGATGTCCTCCATTATGCCTATTCAGCAATGTTCCTGCACATTCCAGCTTATTCACCAATAACAGAACACACGGTTTCAATGGCATATTTGACCTCCAAACTTCTTCAGAAACTCACGTTGGCACCTCTTTAAGGATTCAGTTCTCCAATAAAGTTTTCACAAAAACAAAAACAAACTCCTCCAAACTGTATCTGTACATTGTTAAGTAAAGTAAGTTAAGCAAGTCTATCTCATAGAACAGACGACCGGCGAGGCGACAAGATGACAAGACTACTCGTTGCAACGATGTTTCAGGTCGCTGTTGTTGAAATTAATTGCATTCTCACTTCTCATTAACCAAGGTATGTACAGTGGGTACGGAAAGTGTTCAGACCCCTTTAGATTTTTCACTCTTTGTTTCATTGCAGCCATTTGGTAAATTCAAAAAAGTTTATTTTTTTTTCATTAATGTACACTCTGCACCCCATCTTGACTGAAAAAAAACCCAGAAAAGTAGTAATTTTTCAAATTGATTAAAAAAGAAAAAATGATATCACATAGTCATAAGTAGGGTTGAGCGACTTTTACTTTTTTAGGATCGAGTCGGGTTTCGCGAAACCCGACTTTGTCAAAAGTCGGGTCGGGTGAAATCGGCCGATTATCGCGAAAAGTCGGGGATCGACCGAAACACGAAACCCAATGTAAGTCAATGGGGAATCAAAATCGGCAGTGAGTGGAGGACAAGAAAACACCAACAGTGCCCATTTTAATGTCAAAAACATCAATTCTTGTCACTTAAGCTTGTGAATCTTAATTTACCTTATAATAATAGTTAGGCATTGAAAATTGGGGGTCATTTGGCTAAAGTTGTGGGGAGGGGGGGAGGGCTGGCTCAAGGTTTTTGTGGGCCCAGGAAACGCGGACTACTTCACGGCGGTGGAGCCGGGAGAGGTAAGTATTAAAACTTTGCAAGTGCTGTGATCCCGAGCAAGCAGGGGGGGCCCACTTGTTCGCATTGGCACTAGCACAGGGCCCCTCAAAGTACGGCGGTGTGTTTGACGGCGGGGCGCCTCCCATCGGCAGAGACACTTTTGCGTACTATGAGGGGCCCTGTGCCAGTGATGTCGCCAACGAGTATGCTCCCCCACCTGATGAAGGAACCTGCACTTTCATCTGCACCTTCCTCTTTGTCCCCATGTAAGGTGGTATAGTATGCGGGAAGGGGAACCTGACTTTCAGCAGGGTCAGATTCTGGCTGTGTAGAGTGCAAGGGGAATGTAGTGGTCTGGGTCAATGTACCAGCAGACTCATCTAGCACTGGCTGGGCAATGGGCAGGATGAGGAGGAAACACAGATATAGTCCCAAAGAATAAAGTAGGCTAAATGCAGTTCAAAATTGGTAACAGGAGTAAACAGGCGGCACTGCTTTGTTCATTGGAGAACACCAAGCAGTGGCAGACACCGTTAGTAGGCCCAACAAAACAAGTAGGCCAAATGCAGGTTAATATCTGATATAGGCCGAAAGCCTGAAAATTGAAGCTCAGCTATATTCAGTGGAGGAGACAAGCAAGGAGCGGCAGACACCGTTACTAGGGCCCAACCAAACTAGTAGGCCAAATGCAGTTTAATATCTGATGTAGGCCGAAAGCCTGAAAATTGAAGCTCAGCTTTGTTCAGTGGAGGAGAAAAGCAAGGAGCGGCAAACACCGTTACTAGGGCCCAACCAAACTAGTAGGCCAAATGCAGTTTCATGTGTTATGTAGGCCGAAAGCCTGAAGATTGAAGCTCAGCTTTGTTCAGTAGAGGAGAACACCAAGCAGCGGCAGACACCGTTAGTAGGCCCAACCAAACAAGTAGGCCAAATGCAGTTTAATATCTGACATCGGATGAAAACTGAGGCTCAGCTTTGTTGAGTGGAGGACAACTGTAATGGGAGGCAGACACAGTTAGTAGGCATAAATAAGAAAGTAGGCAAAATGCATTTCAAAATTGGTTAGTGGAGTATACAGGCGGCATAGCTTTGTTCAGCGGAGGACAACTGTAATAAGTGGCTCAGACAGACAGAGTAGGGCAAAAATTAAAAAAGGTGACTAATTGCAGTTCAAAATTTGTAATAGGAGTACACAGTCGGCACAGCGTGGTTCAGCGGAGGAGGACAAGTGTAATTAGTGGCTCTGACACACTGAGTAGGCGTAAAATAAAAAGAACGATATATGCAGTTCGCAATTGGTAAGAGGAGTACACAGGCGGCCTTGCTGGGTTCAGCGGTGGAGGACAACTGTTGTGAGAGTCTGACACAGTTACTAGGACAAAAAAAATAAGTAGGCTAAATGCTGTTCTACATTGGTAAGAGGAGTACACAGGCAGCCTAGCTTGTTTCAGGGGGGGGGACAGTTGTAATGTGTGGCGCCGACAGACAGACAGACAGACAGAGGCCTAACCTAAAAAAAGGTGTCTAAATGCAGTTCAAAACTGCTAGCAGGACTAACCAGGCGGCCTAGCTTGTTTCGGGGGGGGGGACAGTTGTAATGTGTGGAGCAGACAGACAGACAGACAGAGGCCTAACATAAAAAAAGGTGGCTAAATGCAGTTCAAAACTGCTAGCAGGACTAAGCAGGTGGCCTAGCTTGTTTCAGCATGGGAGGACAACTGTTATGAGAGGCTGACACAGTTACTAGGCACAAATAAGTAAGTAGGCTACATGCAGTTCACAATTGGTAACAGGAGTACAGAGGTGGCATAGCTTTGTTCAGCGGAGGTCAACTGTTAGGAGTGGCTGACACAGTTAGTAGGCCAAAATACTAAAGTGGGCTAAATGTCAGCCAAGGAATTGGTCATAAATAAACTGGTGGCATAGCGAGGTACAGGGGTGGGCTCCTCTGCAGAGTTGCAGACAGGGGTAGTTGGCGCAAAGTATTAAGGGGTCTAAATGGAGGCCAGGGCCCCTGTATATTTTTACTATCATCTATCATTGCAACAAATTTGTTATGGCAGTGCCATTTAAGGATTTAACAGCACAGACTACACAGTGGTGGGGTAGGGAGAGGTAAGTTTTGCAAGTGGTAGAGCACAGCTTGAGCTGGGGGGGAACACTCTCTCATGGGTGGCGGTACTGGCCCAGGGCCCCTCATATTACGACGGTGTGTCTGACGTTGGTTGTGCACCACCACCGTCAGAGACACTTCATTGTACTATGAGGGACCCTGTGCCAGTGCCGTGGCCCAAGAGTGGGCACACCCACCTGTCCAGGCAAATGGCACTCGCACAGGTGCTTGCGCCACGTTGTGACGACGGCCCTGTGGGGGGAGTCATCCCATTTAGGGAGGTATACAAATGGCCTATGGTGGACATTCGGCACCTGCAAATGGCGGAATTGGAGCAGTCAGTAAGAGGAGGCCAAAAACAAGAAATTTTTCTGGCAAGCTACGTGTCAGCAGGGGAAGGTGGGGCAAAATAATTTGAAATCCATGATTGATTGGTTCATTTTAATGAAGGTTAGATCATCAACATTTCGGGGAGCCAGACGTGTCCTTTTTTTGGTCAGTATTGAACCAGCAGCACTGAAGAATCTTTCTTTCTTTCACACTAGCAGCTGGGCAAGCGAGCTCCTGTAATGCAAATTCTGCCAATTTGGGCCAGGTGTCTAGTTTAGATGCCCAGTATTCAAAGGGGAATGACCTGTGAGGGAGAACATCGATAATGGCGGAAAAATAGTTGGTAACCATACTAGACAAATGCTGTCTCCTGTCACTTTGAATCGATGCAGCAGTACCTGTCGTGTCTGCGGTCATTGCGAAATCACTCCACAACCTGGTGAGAAATCCCCTCTGTCCAATGCCACTTCGGCTTTGTGCACCTCTAGCACCTCTGCCATGTTGCCCCCTACAGCTCGTGTGAGAACCATCAGCGCCGCTGTGTGCTGGGAATGCCTGAACCAAACGGTCTACAAGAGTTGCTTGTTTGGTAGCCAATATTTGCTCAAGGTTCTCATGTGGCATGATATTTTGTAATTTGCCTTTGTATCGTGGATCCAGGAGGCAGGCCAACCAGTAATCGTCATCGGTCATCATTTTGATAATGCGGGGGTCCGGTTTTAGGATACGCAAGGCATACTCTGCCATGTGGGCCAAAGTTCCAGGTTTCAATTCACTGCTTGTGCTGGGTTGAGGAGCACTTTCTTGAAAATCTACATCACTTGTGGCCCGCAAAAACCCTGTACCTGACCTTGCAATGCCACCAGTTTCTATTGCCCCCTGAGAAGCATCCTCCTCCCATAAATATTTAGCTGTCAGATTCTCAATGGCGAGAGAACATAGCCCAGCATATATGAGAACTAGCTCTTGGAAGATGGAAACTATACTGACCATGAACTAAACCTGCCGCACAACTAGAAGTGGCCGGGTAGCATGCCTACGTTTTTTAACCCTAGATGCCCAGCGCCAGCCGGAGAACTACCTAATCCTAGCAGAGGAAAAGACAGTCCTGGCTCACCTCTAGAGAAATTTTCCCAAAAGGCAGACAGAGGCCCCCACATATATTGGCGGTGATTTTAGATGAAATGACAAACGTAGTATGAAAATAGGTTTAGCAAAATCGAGGTCCGCTTACTAGATAGCATGAAGACAGAAAGGGCACTTTCATGGTCAGCAGAAAACCCTATCAAAACACCATCCAGAAATTACTTTAAGACTCTAGCATTAACTCATAACACCAGAGTGGCAATTTCCGATCACAAGAGCTTTCCAGACACAGTAACGAAACAGCAGCTGTGAACAGGAACAAAATGCAAAAACACACAAGGACAAAAGTCCAACTTAGCTGGGAGTTGTCTAGTAGCAGGAACAAGCACAGAAGGCTTCAGATTACATTGTTGACCGGCAAGAAACTGACAGAGGAGCAAGGTTATATAGCGACTCCCACATCCTGATAGGAGCAGGTGAACAGAGGGGATGATGCACACAAGTTCAATTCCACAAGTGGCCACCGGGGGAGCCCAGAATCCAATTTCACAACAGTACCCCCCCCCCTCAAGGAGGGGGCACCGAACCCTCACCAGAACCACCAGGGCGATCAGGATGAGCTCTATGAAAGGCACGGACAAGATCGGAGGCATGAACATCAGAGGCAGTGACCCAAGAATTATCCTCCTGACCGTATCCCTTCCATTTGACCAGATACTGGAGTCTCCGTCTGGAAACACGAGAGTCTAAGATCTTTTCCACAACGTACTCCAACTCACCCTCAACCAACACCGGAGCAGGAGGCTCAACGGAAGGCACAACCGGTACCTCATACCTGCGCAACAATGACCGATGAAAAACATTATGAATCGAAAAGGATGCAGGGAGGTCCAAACGGAAGGACACAGGGTTAAGAATCTCCAATATCTTGTACGGGCCGATGAACCGAGGCTTAAACTTAGGAGAAGAAACCCTCATAGGGACAAAACGAGAAGACAACCACACCAAGTCCCCAACACAAAGCCGAGGACCAACACGACGACGGCGGTTGGCAAAAAGCTGAGTCTTCTCCTGGGACAACTTCAAATTGTCCACCACCTGCCCCCAAATCTGATGCAACCTCTCCACCACAGCATCCACTCCAGGACAATCCGAAGATTCCACTTGACCGGAGGAAAATCGAGGATGAAACCCCAAATTACAGAAAAACGGGGACACCAAGGTGGCAGAGCTGGCCCGATTATTGAGGGCGAACTCCGCCAAAGGCAAAAAAGCAACCCAATCATCCTGATCCGCAGACACAAAACACCTCAAATATGTCTCCAAGGTCTGATTAGTCCGCTCGGTCTGGCCATTAGTCTGAGGATGGAAAGCAGACGAAAAAGACAAATCTATGCCCATCCTAGCACAGAATGCCCGCCAAAATCTAGACACGAATTGGGTCCCTCTGTCAGAAACGATATTCTCAGGAATACCATGCAAACGAACAACATTTTGAAAAAACAGAGGAACCAACTCGGAAGAAGAAGGCAACTTAGGCAAGGGAACCAGATGGACCATCTTAGAGAAACGGTCACACACCACCCAGATGACAGACATCTTCTGAGAAACAGGCAGATCCGAAATAAAATCCATCGAGATGTGCGTCCAAGGCCTCTTCGGGATAGGCAAGGGCAACAACAATCCACTAGCCCGAGAACAACAAGGCTTGGCCCGAGCACAAACGTCACAAGACTGCACAAAGCCTCGCACATCTCGTGACAGGGAAGGCCACCAGAAGGACCTTGCCACCAAATCCCTGGTACCAAAGATTCCAGGATGACCTGCCAACGCAGAAGAATGAACCTCAGAGATGACTCTACTGGTCCAATCATCAGGAACAAACAGTCTACCAGGTGGGCAACGATCAGGTCTATCCGCCTGAAACTCCTGCAAGGCCCGCCGCAGGTCTGGAGAAACGGCAGACAATATCACTCCATCTTTAAGGATACCTGTGGGCTCAGAATTACCAGGGGAGTCAGGCTCAAAACTCCTAGAAAGGGCATCCGCCTTAACATTCTTAGAACCCGGTAGGTACGACACCACAAAATTAAACCGAGAGAAAAACAACGACCAGCGCGCCTGTCTAGGATTCAGGCGCCTGGCAGACTCAAGGTAAATTAAATTTTTGTGGTCAGTCAATACCACCACCTGATGTCTGGCCCCCTCAAGCCAGTGACGCCACTCCTCAAAAGCCCACTTCATGGCCAAAAGCTCCCGATTCCCAATATCATAATTCCGCTCAGCGGGCGAAAATTTACGGGAAAAAAAGGCACAAGGTCTCATCACGGAGCAGTCGGAACTTCTCTGCGACAACACCGCCCCAGCTCCGATTTCAGAAGCGTCGACCTCAACCTGAAAAGGAAGAGCAACATCAGGCTGACGCAACACTGGGGCGGAAGAAAAGCGGCGCTTGAGCTCCCGAAAGGCCTCCACAGCATCAGGGGACCAATCAGCAACATCAGCACCCTTCTTAGTCAAATCAGTCAATGGTTTTACAACATCAGAAAAACCAGCAATAAATCGACGATAAAAGTTAGCAAAGCCCAAAAATTTCTGAAGACTCTTAAGAGAAGAGGGTTGCGTCCAATCACCAATAGCCTGAACCTTGACAGGATCCATCTCGATGGAAGAGGGGGAAAAAATGTATCCCAAGAAAGAAATCTTTTGAACCCCAAAAACACACTTAGAACCCTTCACACACAAGGAATTAGACCGCAAAACCTGAAAAACCCTCCTGACCTGCTGGACATGAGAGTCCCAGTCATCCGAAAAAATCAGAATATCATCCAGATACACAATCATAAATTTATCCAAATAATCGCGGAAAATGTCATGCATAAAGGACTGGAAGACTGAAGGGGCATTTGAAAGACCAAAAGGCATCACCAAATACTCAAAATGGCCCTCGGGCGTATTAAATGCGGTTTTCCACTCATCCCCCTGCTTGATTCGCACCAAATTATACGCCCCACGGAGATCAATCTTAGAGAACCACTTGGCCCCCTTTATACGAGCAAACAAATCAGTAAGCAGTGGTAACGGATATTGATATTTAACCGTGATTTTATTCAAAAGTCGATAATCAATACACGGCCTCAAAGAGCCGTCTTTCTTAGACACAAAGAAAAAACCGGCTCCTAAGGGAGATGACGAAGGACGAATATGTCCCTTTTCCAAGGACACCTTTATATATTCTCGCATAGCAGCGTGTTCAGGCACAGACAGATTAAATAAACGACCCTTAGGGTATTTACTACTTGGAATCAAGTTTATGGCACAATCGCACTCCCGGTGCGGAGGTAGTGAACCAACCTTGGGTTCTTCAAAAACGTCACGAAAGTCAGACAAGTATTCAGGAATCTCAGAGGGAATAGATGATGAAATGGAAACCAAAGGTACGTCCCCATGAGTTCCTTTACATCCCCAGCTTAACACAGACATAGCTCTCCAGTCGAGGACTGGGTTATGAGATTGCAGCCATGGCAATCCCAGCACCAAAACATCATGTAGATTATACAGCACCAGAAAGCGAATAACCTCCTGGTGATCCGGATTAACACGCATAGTCACTTGTGTCCAGTATTGTGGTTTATTACTAGCCAATGGGGTGGAGTCAATCCCTTTCAGAGGTATCGGAGCCTCCAGTGGCTCCAAATCATACCCACAGCGTTTGGCAAAGGACCAATCCATAAGACTCAAAGCAGCGCCAGAGTCGACATAGGCGTCCGCGGTAATAGATGACAAAGAACAAATCAGGGTCACAGATAGAATAAACTTAGACTGTAAAGTGCTAATTGAAACAGACTTGTCAGGCTTCTTAGTACGCTTAAAGCATGCTGATATAACATGAGTTGAATCACCACAATAGAAGCACAACCCATTTTTTCGTCTAAAATTCTGCCGCTCGCTTCTGGACAGAATTCTATCACATTGCATATTTTCTGGCGTTTTCTCAGTAGACACCGCCAAATGGTGCACAGGTTTGCGCTCCCGCAGATGCCTATCGATCTGAATAGCCATCGTCATGGACTCATTCAGACTCGCAGGCACAGGGAACCCCACCATAACATCCTTAATGGCATCAGAGAGACCTTCTCTGAAAATCGCCGCCAGGGCGCACTCATTCCACTGAGTAAGCACAGACCATTTGCGGAATTTTTGGCAGTATATTTCAGCTTCATCTTGCCCCTGAGACAAGGACATCAAGGCCTTTTCCGCCTGAAGCTCTAAATGAGGTTCCTCATAAAGCAACCCCAAGGCCAGAAAAAACGCATCCACATTGAGCAACGCAGGATCCCCTGGTGCCAATGCAAAAGCCCAGTCTTGAGGGTCGCCCCGGAGCAAGGAAATTACAATCCTGACCTGCTGTGCAGGGTCTCCGGCAGAGCGAGACTTCAGGGACAAAAACAATTTGCAATTATTTTTAAAATTTTGAAAGTGAGATCTATTCCCCGAGAAGAATTCAGGCAAAGGAATTCTAGGCTCAGACATAGGTGCATGAACAACAGAATCTTGCAAATTTTGTACCTTTGTGGCGAGATTATTCAAACCTGTAGCTACACTCTGAAGATCCATTTGAAACAGGTGAACACAGAGCCATTCAAGGATTAGAAGGAGAGAAAGAGAGGAAGGCTGCAGTATAGGCAGACTAGCAAGTGATTCAATTAAGAGCACACTCAGAACTAGAGGAAAAAAAAAAAAAAAAAAAAAAATTGTAGCAGACTTCTTTTTTCTCTCCTTTCTCAGCCAGTAATTTAACCCTTTTTTTGGCCGGTCAAACTGTCAGATTCTCAATGGCGAGAGAACATAGCCCAGCATATATGAGAACTAGCTCTTGGAAGATGGAAACTATACTGACCATGAACTAAACCTGCCGCACAACTAGAAGTGGCCGGGTAGCATGCCTACGTTTTTTAACCCTAGATGCCCAGCGCCAGCCGGAGAACTACCTAATCCTAGCAGAGGAAAAGACAGTCCTGGCTCACCTCTAGAGAAATTTTCCCAAAAGGCAGACAGAGGCCCCCACATATATTGGCGGTGATTTTAGATGAAATGACAAACGTAGTATGAAAATAGGTTTAGCAAAATCGAGGTCCGCTTACTAGATAGCATGAAGACAGAAAGGGCACTTTCATGGTCAGCAGAAAACCCTATCAAAACACCATCCAGAAATTACTTTAAGACTCTAGCATTAACTCATAACACCAGAGTGGCAATTTCCGATCACAAGAGCTTTCCAGACACAGTAACGAAACAGCAGCTGTGAACAGGAACAAAATGCAAAAACACACAAGGACAAAAGTCCAACTTAGCTGGGAGTTGTCTAGTAGCAGGAACAAGCACAGAAGGCTTCAGATTACATTGTTGACCGGCAAGAAACTGACAGAGGAGCAAGGTTATATAGCGACTCCCACATCCTGATAGGAGCAGGTGAACAGAGGGGATGATGCACACAAGTTCAATTCCACAAGTGGCCACCGGGGGAGCCCAGAATCCAATTTCACAACATTTAGCCCCATCATCCTCCTCCTCCTCCTCTTCATCCGCCACCTCGTCCCGGAGACTTCCCTGACCAGACAATGGCTGACTGTCATCAAGGCTTCCCTCCTCCTCGGCCGCAGACGCCTGCTCCTTGATGTGCATCAAACTTTGCATCAGCAGATGCATTAGTGGGATGCTCATGCTTATGATGGCGTCGTCCGCACTGACCAGCCGTGTGCATTCCTCAAAACACTGAAGGACTTGACAGAGGTCTTGGAGCTTCGACCACTGCACACCTGACAACTCCATGTCTGCCATCCAACTACCTGCCCATGTATGTGTATCCTCCCACAAATAAATTACAGCACGCCTCTGTTCGCACAGCCTCTGAAGCATGTGCAGTGTAGAGTTCCACCTTGTTGCAACGTCTATTATTAGGCGGTGCTGGGGAAGATTCAGCGATGGCTGATGGTTAAGCATACGGCTGGAGTGTACGGGTGACCGGCAGATGTGCGAGCAAAGTCTGCGCACCTTCAGGAGCAGGGCTGGTAAATCAGGGTAATTCTTGAAGCACTGCACAACAAGGTTCAAGGTGTGAGCCAGGCAAGGTAGCCCGACTGCTGGAGGGCTGCTGTGATAGTTGACTGTATGGAACTTTCTCACATCTCCCTACTGCATCTCTGGTGCTCAGCCACAGTGATCTTGGGGTTCTTCTTTACCTGTCTCAACAAGGCTCTTCTCCCACGATTGCTCAGTATGGCTGGATGGCCAGGTCTAGGAAGACTTCTGGTGGTCCCAAACTTCTTCCATTTAAGGATTATAGAGGCCAATGTGCTCTTAGGAACCTTGAGTACTGCAGGAATTCTGTTGTAACCTTGGCCAGATCTGTGCCTTGCCACGATTCTGTCTCTGAGCTCCTTGGCCAGTTCCTTTGACCTCATGATTCTCATTTGGTCTGACATGCACTGTGAGCTGTGAGGTCTTATATAGACAGGTGTGTGCCTTTCCAAATCAAGTCCTATCAATTTAATTAAACACAGCTGGACTCCAATGAAAGAGTAGAACCATATCAAGCAGGATCACAAGGAAATGGACAGCATGTGACTAAAATATGAGTGTCTGAGCAAAGGGTCTGAATACTTATTACCATGTGATATTTCAGTTTTTCTTTTTTATTAAATTTGCAAAAATTTCTACATTTCTGTTTTTTCAGTCAAGATGGGGTACAGAGGGGGCATGGTTTGCATGGAGAACTGAGCAGACGTGCTCTACAGGAGCTCCTGCTAATTCCCTGATTTTAGCATTAAAAAGCTTACACAAAGTGGAAATATTGGACACCGAAGCATTTATAACATGCCTGCATCCAGCCAAGCTAAGAAAAGTCCCGCTCCTATAGAGAAAAAACCATTGCCAGGACTGAGAAGTGGTGAGAGACCTGGAGGACCCCTTCATACGCATGGCCTTCCCGTGTCTGGAGGTAATCAGGCCGGGATTACAAAGCAAGCGCCGTCCTCCCGCCGGACAGTGTTGAAAACGGGAACCCCTAACAAGCAACAGACCCTCGTGACCCCAGCCGGGCGAAAACCTCCCCTGGCTGCGGCTTCAACAACAGCAGCCAACGCCCTAGGAGCAAGGCGGAGGTTCGCGGTGAGTCCGAGAGCCGACAGGAAGTGGAGCGCGGCTAGAGGTGACTCAGCGGTCTCTCAGCAGCAGGCACCCGGCGCGAAACAGCTGATTGGCAGGGAACAGCTGATTGACCAGGACCAGAGGAGCAGCCCAGCAGCGGTGATATCAAGTGCCGTGGAGCTGCACGGCAAAGCAGGAAGTTCAGCGACACCTCCTCAGCAAGTATCAGATGGAGAGGCACATGATGGACAGATCCCAGGAGTCCAGCTACAGTATGAAGCGCCGGTGTTTGTTCCAAGGAAGCAGACGGCGTCGGGACTTGCACTGCAGAAGAGCTTGGAGGCAGCGCAGATCGGCGTGGCAGGGCAATCAAGCATACAGGAGAGAGCTTACCGCCGTCAGCAGGGGAGGAAGATGGCACAGAGACCTGGACCGCAGAAGACATTAGAGGCTGCGCAGGTCGACACAGACCGGCAATTAAGCCACAGAGAGAGAGCTCACCGACGTCAGCCAGGTGAGCAAGATGCAGAGCTGTGCAGGAGGAATGGTGAGGAGCGGGGGTGATCCCTTACACATGCAGAGCCCAGGGACAGAACGGAGGGCACTCAGGATAACATAGTGTACGGACTTAAAGCGACGGAGGTAGCCAGTCCTCCAAAGTCTCTCCTTATACCAAGTCGTCAGCAGATTAATGTAGGGGGGATGAAGGGAGAGGGAGAGCCTCCCGCCCCCGCTACCACACAAAACAGCTAGCATACTCTTAACCCTATGTGTCCTCCTCACAAATTCACAGCAGACAAGCAATGTGGAAGCTTGAACCAATATGATGACTCATTAATCTTTTCTGAATGGGACTCTGCATTGAGCAAATTGATTGACTCCAAATTCAGGAGTCTGGACCTCTCTTTAAAGGCTCTGGAGGGTGGGGTCTGTGGAAAAATCATAAAAAATAAACACTTAGCTCTCCTGGTTCCACGGGGAGCTTGGAGAGCGTACATTCGGAAGAATTTCTCGAAACCACCGATACGTCGGACTTTGATAGAGCTACCCTTTCTAACACACCGCTTACAAACTCAACAAGCGACATTTCTAGTGATAACCATTCTCAAGCTGAAAACTCGAACAGGGGAAGGTCTCCCAACTTACTTCTTATTGAAAAGATCCCAGCTTTTGACAACTACCCGACAGAGGGTTTTATCTCTGATTTGCTTAAAACTTTCCTAGTTTCAATAAACCTTGGGAGGAACGAGGATAACAGAGACTCAATATCTGACCACAATCACAAAATTGCTGATTTTAAACACACAAGAAGCTCCAAAGCATCTAAAATTTTTATTAACCCCTTAAGCCCCGAGGGTGGTTTGCACGTTAATAACCAGGCCAATTTTTACAATTCTGACCACTGTCCCTTTATGAGGTTATAACTCTGGAACGCTTCAACGGATCTTGGCGATTCTGACAGGGTTTTCTCGTGACATATTGTACTTCATGTTAGTGGTAAAATTTCTTCGATATAACTTGCGTTTATTTGTGAAAAAAACGAATATTTGGCGAAAATTTTGAAAATTTCGCAATTTTCCAACTTTGAATTTTTATGCCCTTAAATCACAGACATATGTCACACAAAATACTTAATAAATAACATTTCCCACATGTCTACTTTACATCAGCACAATTTTGGAACCAAAATTTTTTTTTGTGACGGAGTTATAAGGGTTAAAAGTTGACCAGCAATTTCTCATTTTTACAACACCATTTTTTTTTAGGGACCACATCTCATTTGAAGTCATTTTGACGGGTCTATATGATAGAAAATACCCAAGTGTGACACCATTCTAAAAACTGCACCCCTCAAGGTACTCAAAACCACTTTCAAGAAGTTTATTAACCCTTCAGGTGTTTCACAGGAATTTTTGGAATGTTTAAATAAAAATGAACATTTAACTTTTTTTCACACAAAATTTATTTCAGCTCCAATTTGTTTTATTTTACCAAGGGTAACAGGAGAAAATAGACCCCAAAAGTTGTTGTACAATTTGTCCTGAGTACGCTGATACCCCATATGTGGGGGTAAACCACAGTTTGGGCGCATGGCAGAGCTTGGAAGCAAAGGAGCGCCATTTGACTTTTCAATGCAAAATTGACTGGAATTGAGATGGGACGCCATGTTGCATTTAGAGAGCCCTTGATGTGCCTAAACATTGAAACCCCTAACAAGTGACACCATTTTGGAAAGTAGACCCCCTAAGGAACTTATCTAGATGTGTGGTGAGCACTTTGACCCAACAAGTGCTTTACAGAAGTTTATAATGCAGAGCCGTAAAAATAAAAAATCATATTTTTTCACAAAAATGATCTTTTCACCCCCAATTTTTTATTTTCCCAAGCGTAAGAGAAGAAATTGGACCCCAAAAATTGTTGTGCAATTTGTCCTGAGTACACTGATACCCCATATGTGGGTGTAAACCATTGTTTGGGCGCAGGGCAGAGCTCAGAAGGGAAGGAGCACCATTTGACTTTTCAATGCAAAATTGACTGGAATTGAGATGGGACGCCATGTTGCGTTTGGAGAGCCCCTAATGTGCCTAAACATTGAAACCCCCCACGATTGACACCATTTTGGAAAGTAGACCCCTTAAGGAACTTATCTAGATGTGTGTTGAGCACTTTGACCCAACAAGTGCTTCACAGAAGTTTATAATGCAGAGCCGTAAAAATAAAAAATCATATTTTTTCACAAAAATGATCTTTTCACCCCCATTTTTTTATTTCCCCAAGGGTAAGAGAAGAAATTAGACCACAAAAGTTGTTGTGCAATTTGTCCTGAGTACGACGATACCCCATATGTGGGTGTAAACCATTGTTTGGGCGCATAGCAGAGCTCAGAAGGGAAGAAGCGCTATTTTACTTTTCAATGCAAAATTGACTGGAATTAAGATGGGATGCCATGTTGCGTTTGGAGAGCCCCTGATGTGCCTAAACATTAAACCCCCCCACAAGTGACACCATTTTGGAAAGTAGACCCCCTAAGGAACTTATCTAGATGTGTTTTGAGAGCTTTGAACCCCCAAGTGTTTCACTACAGTTTATAACGCAGAGCCGTGAAAATAATTTTTTTTTTTTTTTTTCACAAAAATGAAATTTAGCCCCCAGTTTTGTATTTTCACAAGGGTATCAGGATAAATTGGACCCTAAAAGTTGTTGTCCAATTTGTCCTGCGTACGCTGATACCCCCTATGTGGGGGGGAACCACTGTTTGGGCGCATGACAGAGCTCGGAAGGGAAGGAGCGCCATTTGGAATGCAGACTTAAATGGATTGGTCTGCAGGCGTCACGTTGCATTTGCAGAGCCCCTGATGTACCCAAACAGTACAAACCCCCCACAAGTGACCCCATATTGGAAACTAGACCCCCCAAGGAACTTATCTAGATGTGTTGTGAGAACTTTGAACCCCCAAGTGTTTCACTACAGTTTATAACGCAGAGCCGTGAAAATAAAAATTATTTTTTTTTTTCACAAAAATGATTTTTTAGCCCCCAGTTTTGTATTTTCACAAGGGTATCAGGATAAATTGGATCCTAAAAGTTGTTGTCCAATTTGTCCTGAGTACGCTGATACCCCCTATGTGGGGGGGAACCACTGTTTGGGCGCATGACAGAGCTCGGAAGGGAAGGAGCGCCATTTGGAATGCAGCCTTAAATGGATTGGTCTGCAGGCGTCACGTTGCATTTGCAGAGCCCCTGATGTACCCAAACAGTACAAACCCCCCACAAGTGACCCCATATTGGAAACTAGACCCCCCAAGGAACTTATCTACATGTGTTGTGAGAACTTTGAACCCCCAAGTGTTTCACTACAGTTTACAACGCAGAGCCGTGAAAATAAAACATATTTTTTTTCCCACAAAAATGATTTTTTAGCCCCCAGTTTTGTATTTTCACAAGGGTATCAGGATAAATTGGATCCTAAAAGTTGTTGTCCAATTTGTCCTGAGTACGCTGATACCCCCTATGTGGGGGGGAACCACTGTTTGGGCGCATGACAGAGCTCGGAAGGGAAGGAGCGCCATTTGGAATGCAGCCTTAAATGGATTGGTCTGCAGGCGTCACGTTGCATTTGCAGAGCCCCTGATGTACCCAAACAGTACAAACCCCCCACAAGTGACCCCATATTGGAAACTAGACCCCCCAAGGAACTTATCTACATGTGTTGTGAGAACTTTGAACCCCCAAGTGTTTCACTACAGTTTACAACGCAGAGCCGTGAAAATAAAACATATTTTTTTCCCACAAAAATGATTTTTAGCCCCCCAAATTTTTATTTTCCCAAGGATAACAAGAGAACTTGGACCCCAGAAGTTGTTGTTCAATTTGTCCCTAGTACTCTGATACCCCATATGTTGGGGTAAACCCCTTTTTGGACGCACGGGAGAGCTCGGAAGGGAAGGAGCACTGTTTTACTTTTTCAACGCAGAATTGGCTGGAATTGAGATTGGACGCCATGTCGCGTTTGGAGAGCCCCTGATGTGCCTGAACAGTGGAAACTCCCCAATTCTACCTGAAACCCTACCCCTAACCTCACCCCTAACCGTTTACTGAACATTTTCTGACAGTCATAAGTGCCACGTATATAAGTGCCACGTATATAAGTGCCACGTATTTAAGAGCCACGTATTTAAGTGCCACGTATTTAAGTGCCACGTATTTCAGTGCCACGATATTTCAGTGCCACGATATTTCAGTGCCACGTATTTCAGTGCCACGTATTTCAGTGCCACGTATTTCAGGCACTGAAAAATACGTGGCACGTAAATACTTCAGTGCCACGATATTTCAGTGCCACGATATTTCAGTGCCACGATATTTCAGTGCCACGTATTTCAGTGCCACATATTTCAGGCACTGAAAAATACGTGGCACGTAAATACGTGGCACGTAAATACGTGGCACTTAAATACGTGGCACTTATATACGTGGCACTTATATACGTGGCACTTATATACGTGGCCACTGAAATATCGTGGCACTTATATACGTATATACGTATATAAACGTATATTTCAGTGCCACGTATTTCAGTGCCACGTATTTCAGGTTAGGGGTAGGGTTAGGGGTAGGGTTAGGGTTTTTTGTTTTTTTCTTGTTTTCTTGTGTTTTTCTATAAAAACGCATGCGTTTTACCGCGTTTACATGCATTTTTTCACACATGCGGTTTTTTAAAAAAACGCATGCAGATAAAAACGCAAGTGTGAAACCAGACTAAAAGACGCTTTTTATAGCAAAAAAGTTTTTGCGTCTCCACATTTTGAGACCTATAATTTTTCCACATTTTGGTCCACAGAGTCATGTGAGGTCTTGTTTTTTGCGGGACGAGTTGACGTTTTTATTGGTAACATTTTCGGACACATGACCATTTTTTATCACTTTTTATTCCGATTTTTGTGAGGCAGAATAACCAAAAACCAGCTATTCATGAATTTCTTTTGGGAGAGGCGCTTATACCGTTCTGCGTTTGGTAAAATTGATAAAGCAGTTTTATTCGTCGGGTCAGTACGATTACAGCAATACCTCATTTATATCATTTTTTTATGTTTTGACGCTTTTATACGATAAAAACTATTTTATAGAAAAAATAATTATTTTGGCATCGCTTTATTCTGAGGACTATAACTTTTTTATTTTTTTGCTGATGATGCTGTATGGCGGCTCGTTTTTTGCGGGACAAGATGACGTTTTCAGCGGTAACATGGTTATTTATATCCGTCTTTTTGATCGCGTGTTATTCCACTTTTTGTTCGGCGGTATGGTAATAAAGCGTTGTTTTTTGCCTCGTTTTTTTTTTTTTTTTCTTACGGTGTTTACTGAAGGGGTTAACTAGTGGGCCAGTTTTATAGGTTGGGTCGTTACGGACGCGGCGATACTAAATATGTGTACTTTTATTGTTTTTGTTTGTTTTTTTTAGATAAAGAAATGTATTTATGGGAATAATATATATTTTTTTTTATTATTATTTATTTAGGAATTTTTTTTTTTTTTTTTACACATGTGGAAATTTTTTTTTTTACTTTTTTACTTTGTCCCAGGGGGGGACATCACAGATCGCAGATTCGATAGTGTGCACAGCACTCTATCAGATCCGCGATCATACTTTCATCGGAGCAGGCTGCAGCTTTCATCTGCAGCCTGCTCCGACCCGGAAGTGCTCCCTGCAGGACCCGGATACAGCCCCTCGGCCATTTTGGATCCGGGGCCTGCAGGGAGAAGACGTTCGGTACGAGGTGAGTACATCACCTTGTACCGATCGTCTCAGGGAAGCCCGCAGGGAGCCCCCTCCCTGCGCGATGCTTCCCTGTACCGCCGGTACACCGCGATCATGTTTGATCGCGGTGTGCCGGGGGTTAATGTGCCGGGGGCGGTCCGTGACCGCTCCTGGCACATAGTGCCGGATGTCAGCTGCGATATGCAGCCGACACCCGGCCGCGATCGGCCGCGCTCCCCCGTGAGCGCGGCCGATCGCGTATGACGTACTATCCCATCACCGGGAATTAAGGCCCACCCCACCTTGACGGTATAGTACGTCATATGGGCTTAAGGGGTTAAAAACCTCTTTAAAGATACATTAATCACAGTGACCAGGGACGCCGACTCACTTAAATCTACTACCTCTGTTACGCCTAGTTCCCCGAATGCCTCATACACTTCGGAAATGGTGGACTCATTTAAAAAAAGTGAATTGAGAAGGTCCCTAAGCTACTCTATCCCTCAGGAACCATTGAACAAAATTCAAAGGAAAATTGACAACCTTAAAGCTGACCTAGCCAACTATGAGGATTTTAAAAGAAAAAACAATGTCAAAATAAGAGGAATTCCAGAAATTATCCAGACCTACCAGCTTAAAAATTATATATCAAAAATGGTTTCTCACTTAATTCCCAACACTAACGAAAAATTTCTAATCGAGAAGTTCTTCAGAATACGCAGGCCACCATCTCTTCCACAAGAAGTATCTAGAGACGTGATCATTACCTTCTACCCTAGTTGGATGAGGAATGCTCTTCTTGCCATATCAAAAAATCCAGAATTTTCTTCATCACCTTACGGACACTTGTCTTTCTTCAAAGACCTTTCATGAGACACCCTACAGAGAAGGAAGTTACTTTCTCCAATCACGTGCTGTCTTCAAAAAGCTGGTATCCCCTACCTGTGGTCCAGGTCATCAACTCTCAAGGTTAATCATACTTTGAATTCTCTCTTTATCGTCTCTAAAGAGGAGGGTTTCGAATTTTTGGAATCGTTGGGAATTCAACACTCTTGGGCCTCTTCTGACTCTACTGCGGATTCGTCCTCTACATCAACAGCAGATCCGAATCTTGATCCTGATTAAAAGAACTCTATGTTACTCTGTTATAACTATAAGAAGTTTTCCACTTACACGATTACTCCTAAGAAACGAACTTTCCCTCCACTTAGTTTAGGGTCGCCTAAGGGTGGTTCCACACATGACGGGCCTACATGTACAGAATAATACGATGTACTTTTTACTTTAATTTACTTGTTTCTCTTACAGGTCGCTAGGTTAACTTTAAAGATTTAATCAGCAACAGATAGCTGCGTAATTTTCAATAATGCTTATATGTGCATTGATACGCCTGTCTTTTCTTTCCCATTCCCTGTGTCGCAGGGAATTACCTATCCTCCCCCCTTTTACCCATTTTCCCTTCCTCTTTTCCTTTACCCCTATAATTTTGTAAAACCAATAAAGTTTGTTGGAAAAGATGGGGTACAGAGTGTACATTAACGTAAAAAAATTAACTTTTTTGAATTTACCAAATGGCTGCAATGAATCAAAGAGTGAAAAATTTAAAGGGGTATGAATACTTTCCGTACCCACTGTACAGTCCAAATTTTAGTACGGTCAACTGTCTCTTTTAGAAGTTACATCAATTTTTCCTGGTAAAGTATAGAGTGAATCACCCTGTATAAAGTCCCCGAAATGAAAGATTATAGGGAATTCCCTATCAATTCTCTTGTTGAAATCAGAAGAAACCTAAAGCTTCCAACCACGATTTTTCTTCAGATTCTCTATCTACCACCAGAGTAAAAGAAGAAGTAAAATTGACTGGAGGAATTAGTTGGGTACTGCTGTGGGTCTTTTTTATTTCTTCTTTCATTCTGACAATTGGTGGTTAGACAAACCATTGGAAAACAATCTATCATAGTTTGATTTCTACTAAATTTATATTTAATTTGGAGAAATTAAATTCTTTAACCTCTTAACCCCCAAGGGTGGTTTGCACGTTAATGACCGGGAAATTTTTATAATTCTGACCACTGTTCCTTTATGAGGTTATAACTCTGGAACGCTTCAACGGATCCTGATAATTCTGACACTGTTTTCTCGAGACATATTGTACTTCATGATAGTGGTAAAATTTCTTTGATATTATCTGCATTTATTTGTGAAAAAAATGGAAATTTGGCGAAAATTTAGAAAATTTCTCAATTTTCCAACTTTGAATTTTTATGCCCTTATATCACAGAGAAAAGTCACACAAAACACTTAATAAGTAGTGTTGAGCGATACATTCCGATATCCAGAAGTATCGGTATCGGATTGGATCGGCTGATATTCAAAAAATATCGGATATCGCCGATACCGATACCCGATACCAATGCAAGTCAATGGGACAAAAATATCAGAATTAAAATAAACCCTTTCTGTTGTGAATTCCGTTCTTGGGCTCCATCCTGTGGTTACGAATGGTATTTTTGGGAGTTCTGCTCTTGGGCTCCCTCTGGTGGTTTCGAGTGGAACTTAGCAGCTGCTTTCACTAATCGGTTCCCTGGCCTTGTTATTTAACTGGGCTTTTGGCTGTAGTTGATGCCAGCTGTCAATGTTTTTCCTGTGGATTCAGTTCTTTCCTGGAAGTTCTCTGTTGGCCAGTCCATTTCAGCTTAAGATAAGTTCTGCTAGTTTTTGGGTGTTTCCCTGCTTATGACCTTCTGTTCAGTTTAAGTTATTTCTCTTTTGTCCAGCTTGTCATTATGAAATATTCCGGCTAGTTGGAAGCTCTGGGGTCGCAGATTTGCCCCTCCACACCGTGAGTTGGTGTGGAGGTTATTTTTGTAAACTCTGCGTGGACATTTAGTTTTTATACTGACCGCACAGTAGCCTTTTCTATCTCTGTCTATTTAGATAGTATTGGCCTCCTTTGCTAAAATCTAGTTTCATTTCTGAGTTTGTCATTTCCCTCTCCACTCACCGTCAATATTTGTGGGGGGCTATCTTCCTTTGGGGGTTTCTCTGAGGCGAGATAGTTTTGCGTTTCCATCTTCAGGGGTAGCTAGTTCTTAGGCTGTGAAGAGGCGTCTAGGCAGAGATAGGAACGCTCCACGGCTATTTCTAGTGTTGGTGTTAGGAGTAGGGATTGCGTTCAGTAAAGCTACCACCTCCTCAGAGCTTGTACATTATTTGTTTTACTCACCAGGTCATTTCAATGCTGCTTCGTAATCACTAGGTCATTTCAGTGATTTCTGTCTGTGGAGCTGCCACCTCCTCTGAGCTTGTCCATGATTAGTTTTACCCACCAGGTCATCTCAGTACCGCTCCGTAACCACCAGGTCATAACAGTACAGCTGGCCCACAATGTGTTAAATGCATCTCAAAAGAGGGAAGAGAAAGTTCTGAGTCATTGTTTTTTTTTTTTCTTGTTGCTTGTTTCATCTTTTTTTTTCTCCTTGATTTTTGGATGGTGCAGGAGCTTGGTGCTGATATGGAGGTTCAGGGTCTGTCTGCGCATGTTGATCATCTCGCTGCAAGGGTACAGAGTATCCAAGACTATGTTGTTCAAACTCCTGTTTCTGAGCCTAGAATCCCTATCCCTGATTTGTTTTCTGGGGATAGATCTAAGTTCTTGAACTTTAAAAATAATTGCAGATTGTTTTTTGCTCTGAGACCCCGTTCCTCTGGTGACCCCATTCAGCAGGTGAAGATTGTTATTTCTCTGCTGCGTGGCGACCCGCAGGATTGGGCATTCTCCCTTGAGCCAGGGAATCCTGCATTGCTCAATGTAGATTCATTTTTTCAAGCACTTGGATTGCTTTATGACGAACCCAATTCTGTGGATCAGGCAGAAAAAATTTTGCTGGCTCTGTGTCAGGGTCAGGAAGCGGCAGAGATATATTGTCAGAAATTTAGAAAGTGGTCTGTGCTTACAAAATGGAATGAGGATGCCCTGGCGGCTATTTTCAGAAAGGGTCTTTCTGAAGCCCTTAAATATGTTATGGTGGGGTTTCCCATGCCTGCTGGTTTGAACGAATCAATGTGTCTGGCCATTCAGATTGATCGGCGCCTACGTGAACGTAAGGTAGTGCACTGTTATGACCCCAATGGCAGAGGGTCTCAAAAATACATACCAAGTCTGCAAACAGACCAGCTCATAGGGCAGTGGTAACTGGGCTGACCATATATCTAATCCTAGCACCACAAATAGCAGCAGCCGGGGAACGTGCCTACGTTGGTTCTAGACGTCTCGCGCCAGCCGGAGAACTAACTAACCCTAGAAGGGAAAAGATAGACCTTTCTTGCCTCCAGAGAAAAGACCCCAAAAGTTGGATACAAGCCCCCAACAAATAATAACGGTGAGGTAAGGAGAAAAGAGAAACGTAAGAATGAACTAGATATTTAGCAAAGAGAGGCCCACTGACTAATAGCAGAATATAGTAAGATGACTTATATGGTCAGCAAAAACCCTATCACAATTTCCACGCTGGATATTCAAGAACCCCCGAACCGTCTAACGGCCCGGGGGGAGAACACCAGCCCCCTAGAGCTTCCAGCAAAATCAGGAATCACATTTAGTACAAGCTGGACAAAACATATGAGCAAAGCAAATATCCAAAAAACAAGGAAGCAGGACTTAGCTTAATTTTGCAAGATCCAAGACCAGCAGACAGGAGCAAACAGAAAGGAACTGATTACAACGATGCCAGGCACTGGACTGAGAAACCAGGAAGTTTATATAGCTACACCCCTGGACTAACGACCCAGGTGGGTGCCAAACTGAGGAAAGACAATCCCAGAGTCATATCACTAGTGACCACAAGAGGGAGCCAAAAAAGTCTAATTCACAACAGTGCACCATATGGCGGTGTCCTCTGGGCAGAGTTCTGAGCCTATGCAATGTGATAGAATTTTGACGAGAGCAGAACGGCAGGAGTTCAGACGTCAGAATGGGCTGTGTTTTTACTGTGGTGATGCTACTCGTGCTATCTCTGACTGCCCGAAGCGAACTAAGAGGGTTGCTAGGTCGGTTATCATCAGTACTGTACAGCCTAAATTTCTCTTGTCTATTACCCTGATTTGCTCATTGTCGTCCTTTTCTGTAATGGCATTTGTGGATTCTGGCACTGCCCTGAACTTAATGGACTTGGAATTTGCCAGGCGCTGTGGTTTTTCCTTGGAGCCTTTGCAGAGTCCGATTCCTTTGAGGGGGATTGATGCTATGCCATTGGCCAAGAATAAACCTCAGTACTGGACACAGTTAGCCATGAACATTGCTCCAGCACATCAGGAAAATATTCGCTTTTTGGTGTTGCATAATTTGCATGATGTGGTTGTGCTGGGGTTTCCATGGTTACAGGTACATAATCCAGTGCTGGATTGGAAATCTATGTCTGTGACTAGTTGGGGTTGTCAGGGGATACATAGTGACATTCCTCTGATGTCAATTTCCTCGTCCCCTTCTTCTGAAGTTCCTGAGTTTTTGTCGGATTTCCAGGATATATTTGAGGAGCTTAAATCCAGTCCTCTGCCTCCTCATAGGGACTGTGATTGCGCTATTAATTTGATTCCTGGCTGTAAGTTCCCTAAGGGTCGACTTTTCAATCTGTCAGTGCCAGAGCATGCCGCTATGCGGACTTATGTAAAGGAGTCCTTGGAGAAGGGGCATATTCGCCCGTCTTCGTCACCGTTGGGAGCGGGGTTCTTTTTTGTTGCCAAGAAGGATGGCTCCTTGAGGCCCTGTATAGATTATCACCTTCTCAATAAGATCACGGTCAAATTTCAGTATCCCTTGCCACTGTTGTCCGATCTGTTTGCCCGGATTAGGGGGCCAGTTGGTTATTTATTTGGTCACTCCCCACACTCTGGTAAAACTGGTGACCTGTGGGAAAAAGTGAGTTAGTTGCTGGCTGAGCTTCGCTCAGGTAGTTGGTCCCTGGCAGGGGTGGGATCCTGTCAGAGATCAAGGAAGAAGGACACGGAGCTGTGCATGCCCTGAGAGCTGCAGCTTCTAGAAAGAGACACTGAAGGAGAACTGTATTGCAGAGAGGGTGAAAGAAGTCGTAGCAAAGGAGTGGATACCAGGAGGGGATCAGCCCTACACAGGCTGCCTCCTTCTGAGGCGCAGGATCCCGATAGCCGGAACACCGAGGGAGCAACGATCCTTTATGCCTTGCTCCAGAGACCGGCAGGACAGCTAATTTCACATTACCTGTCCGCCCCTACACCCAGGAGGCAAGGTGGCACCCCTTAGAGGCTGGGGCATGATAGAGTCCCTGTAAAACACCTCAAGCCACCGGTCGTACGAGTTTGTCCTATCCATCTGGGGGACAGAGAGAGAGAGAGACATAACATCTACAACATCTATGAATACCTTATGAGAAGCTTAGCAGTAAGGGACTACAACACTACGGCATTAGAGGAAGGCTACTGATTTCCACCTGGATAAGGGGACTCTGGACTTGCCTCCAAACCGGCTGGACTCTGCCAGCCCTGTGATCTGGTGCCCTGGACTGTGGATGCTGAAGTCTTCAGTAAAGGTAAAGAGACTGCAACCTTGTGTCCTCGTTCTTCACTGCGCCTCTCACCATCTACACACTGGGAAGCCCTGGGGACATACTTCACCTGTGGGAAGGTATACCATCTAGCCGCCATAACATCACCCCAGTGGACCCCTTAAAGCAGCATCGGTCACCCTGACCGAATACCACAGGTAGCATCACAAACATTCCCCTTTAAAGACCTTTCCCTTTCACACGGACGTCCCGGGGCCACGGACCGGGTCAGCCACTGTGACATCCCCCTGTGAACCGAAGGACCCGGTACCGAGTACCCCGCTGCCCTGACGGGGCGATCCATTTCTTTGGCGTCATGAACAGGATCTACTTAAGCTTGAAAATCGGGTCATGTGCGCCTAGAGACTGTGCCAGAACTGTGTCTAACTGATTTGCGCTAAAAGGACTGTATGACTAATGAACCGTGATTTGCCGCCAAAAATTCCCACCAAAACTGCCGCCATTACAGCGCCACGAGGAGCGCAGGAGAAGAAGGGCGTGCCAACATGGGAGGAGACTACCAAAGCGGCACCAAAAGTGACGACCGCCCCCTCCAACTGCTGCTACAAGATGAAGACGTGCCCAGCAGCCAAGGAGGTCCGCCCCCTTATTTGCAATGGCGGGAACAAGAGGAAGGAGCCCCACCCCCAGAAAATGGAGGAGCCGCGTGCATGTGCGGCCGCAGACCGAGGAGCAGGGATGGCGACCAGCGAGTATCTGAACGACGACAAAGTAACCCAGGACCATCCCAGGCGACCGGAGGCGAACCCGGACTCATCGCTACAGGAGGATCCGGACTTCTTGGAGCCGCAGGTGGAGGAGCTGAGCCACCAAGTCCCGGACGCAGAACTGACCGCGGTGAAGAAATGGAAGTCGGCCCTGTGCAGAAAGATCGCGCTGGAAGAATCGCAGTCCGGGCAGCAGCAAACTCCAGCATCCTCATCAGCGGAGCGGACTGGCATTGGTGGAACCACATCAGATGCAGGTACAGAAAACGCCCCTGCCCCAGTGAACGAGCCTGCTCCAGCGACCACTCTTCCCCCGGTTACTGATCCTGCTTCAGAGACCGTTTCTCCTCCAGACTGCGACCGAACACCAGCCGTCGCTCCAGCTCCAGCGACTCCCCACACCACTGACGAGACACCACTCCCGCTCCTAGCGACCGAGGGCATACCGCTGGACGTGACCCCTGAAGAGGTGATCTTCTGATGGCACGCTCCGAGAGACGGGGTGGACGGGGCCTATATTGGAATCCTTGCCTGGGAGGAGTATAGACAATGCCTGCTCTTACACTGGAGAGATAGAAAGGAACAGGAAGCCCAACGTAAAACGCAGACCCACAAAACCAAACGATGTAACCGGCGTCCAGCGATGCAGGGGATAGTAATAGCCTTTCACCCGAAAAGGGGTTGGAGCTTCATTCAGGAGCCGGGACTGCAGACAGAAATCTATGTCACCAGCTGTAACGTGGAATCACATTTCCGGGACGGACTGTTATGATCCTGGTGGCAAGGATCGCAAACTGACCTGCTAAGTAACAGAAATCCTTAGGACAAGCTCCGGGGATGTGGGAGCTATACTGACCGCAACCCTGATTCTATCAATACACACAATAGGCAGCCGTGGAGCGTTACCTAAAATCCTAGACGCCTCGTCACAGCCTGAGAAACTAGCTACCCCTAGAGAGAAAGCAAGCCTCACTTGCCTCAGAGAAATCACCCCAAAGTTTTAGACAGCCCCCCACAAATAATAACGGTGAGTTAAGGGGAAAACACAAACGTAGAAATGAAAACAGGTTTTTAGCAAATGAGGCTCGCTAACACTAAATAGACAGAAGATAGCAAGGGATCTGTGCGGTCAGTATAAAATGCTATCAAAAATAATCCACGCAGAGATTACAAGAACCCCCACACCGCCTCACGATGTGAGGGGCGCAACTCTGCACCCCAGAACTTCCAGCAAGCGAGAATGTTACATATAAGCAAGCTGGACAGAACTCATCATATACAGAGAAACATTTTCAAGGAAATAATGAGCAAACATGAACTAGCAAGACTTAGCTTCTCAGGAGGAGACAGGTCACAAGGAAAGTCCAGAGAGATCAGAACCAGTACTGAATACAACGACAGCAGGCAAAAAGTGAAGGTCCAGGTGGAGTTAAATAGAGGCCAGACTAGCAGAAAACGAGGCAGCTGGATTCCAGCTACAGACCCGCAGTAAGCACTAAAGGCCACCAGAGGGAGCCCAAGAACAGAACTCACACAATACCACTCATGACCACAGGAGGGAGCCCGAGAACGGAATTCACAACAGTACCCCCCCCTTGAGGAGGGGTCACCGAACCCTCACCAGAGCCCCCAGGCCGATCCGGACGAGCCAGATGAAAGGCACGAACCAAATCAGCCGCATGGACATCAGAGGCGACAACCCAGGAATTATCCTCCTGTCCATAGCCCTTCCACTTAACCAAGTACTGAAGCTTCCGTCTCGAAATACGAGAATCCAAGATCTTCTCCACCACATACTCCAATTCTCCCTCAACCAACACCGGAGCAGGAGGATCAACAGAAGGAACCACAGGCACCACATACCTCCGCAATAATGACCTATGGAACACATTATGAATGGCAAACGATGCTGGGAGGTCCAAACGAAATGACACAGGGTTAAGGATTTCTAAAATCTTATAAGGACCGATGAAACGAGGCTTGAACTTAGGAGAGGAAACCTTCATAGGAACGAAACGAGAAGACAGCCATACCAAATCCCCCACACGAAGTCGGGGACCCACACAGCGACGGCGGTTAGCAAAGCGCTGAGCCTTCTCTTGTGACAATGTCAAATTGTCCACTACGTGGTTCCAAATCTGTTGCAACCTATCCACCACAGAATCCACCCCAGGACAGTCAGAAGACTCAACCTGACCTGAGGAAAAACGAGGATGAAAACCAGAATTGCAAAAAAAAGGTGAAACCAAAGTAGCAGAACTAGCCCGATTATTGAGGGCGAACTCAGCCAATGGCAAAAAGGACACCCAATCATCTTGATCAGCCGAAACAAAACATCTCAGATAAGTTTCCAAGGTCTGATTAGTTCGTTCAGTTTGGCCATTCGTCTGAGGATGGAAGGCCGACGAAAACGACAAATCAATCCCATCTTAGCACAAAAGGACTGCCAAAATCTGGACACAAACTGGGATCCTCTGTCAGACACAATGTTCTCCGGAATCCCATGCAAACAAACCACATTCTGAAAAAACAGCGGCACCAAATCGGAGGAGGAAGGCAGCTTAGGCAAGGGCACCAAATGGACCATTTTAGAAAAACGACCACAAACCACCGAGATGACAGACATCCTCTGAGAGACTGGAAGATCCGAAATAAAATCCATGGAAATATGCGTCCAAGGCCTCTTTGGGACAGGCAAAGGCAAAAGCAAACCACTGGCACGAGAACAGCAAGGCTTGGCCCGAGCACAAATCCCACAGGACTGCACAAAGGAACGCACATCCCGTGACAAGGACGGCCACCAAAAGGACCTAGCCACCAAATCCCTGGTACCAAAAATTCCAGGGTGACCCGCCAACACCGAAGAATGAACCTCGGAAATAACTCTACTGGTCCATCTATCCGGGACAAACAGTCTCTCCGGTGGACAACGGTCAGGTTTATTGGCCTGAAATTCCTGCAGCACCTGCCGCAAATCAGGGGAGATGGCAGACAGAATCACCCCCTCTCTGAGGATACCAGCCGGTTCAGAAACTCCCGGAGAGTCAGGCACAAAACTCCGAGAAAGGGCATCAGCCTTCACGTTCTTTGAACCCGGAAGGTATGAAACCACGAAATTGAAATGGGAGAAAAACAGCGACCATCGAGCCTGTCTAGGATTTAACCGTTTGGCAGACTCGAGATAAGTCCAATTCTTGTGATCCGTCAAGACCACCACACGATGTTTGGCTCCCTCAAGCCAATATCACCACTCCTCAAATGCCCACTTCATTGCCACCAACTCCCGATTACCAACATCATAATTCCGCTCGGCAGGCGAAAACTTTCTTGAAAAGAAAGCACATGGCCTCATCATAGAGCCATCAGAGTTTTTCTGCGACAAGACAGCCCCTGCTCCTATCTCAGAGGCATCAACCTCGACCTGGAAAGGGAGAGAGACATCCGGCTGACGCAAGACAGGAGCTGAAGAAAACCGACGTTTCAGCTCCTGAAAGGCCTCCACGGCTGCAGGAGACCAATTGGTCACATCAGAACCTTTCTTGGTCAAATCCGTCAAAGGCTTAACCACACTAGAGAAATTAGTGATGAAACGACGGTAAAAATTAGCAAAGCCCAAGAACTTCTGAAGACTCTTCACTGATGTAGGTTGAGTCCAGTCATAAATAGCCTGGACCTTAACTGGATCCATCTCAATAGTGGAAGGAGAAAAAATAAAGCCCAAAAAGGAAACCTTCTGGACTCCGAAGAGACATTTAGAGCCCTTCACAAATAAGGCATTGGCACGCAGGACCTGAAATACCATCCTGACCTGCTTCACATGGGATTCCCAATCGTCAGAAAATACCAAAATATCATCCAGGTACACAATCATAAATCTATCCAGATACTCTCGGAAGATGTCGTGCATGAAGGACTGAAACACGGAAGGTGCATTAGAGAGCCCAAAAGGCATCACCAAGTACTCAAAATGGCCTTCGGGCATATTAAATGCCGTTTTCCATTCATCGCCCTGTTTTATACGCACGAGATTATACGCTCCTTGAAGATCTATCTTGGTGAACCAACTAGCCCCCTTAATCCGAGCAAACAGATCGGACAGCAGAGGCAAAGGGTACTGAAATTTGACCGTGATGTTATTTAGAAGGCGATAATCTATACAAGGTCTCAGAGAACCATCCTTCTTGGCCACAAAAAAGAACCCCGCACCCAAAGGGGACGAGGACGGGCGAATATGCCCCTTCTCCAGAGACTCCTTTATATAACTCCGCATAGCGGTATGTTCTGGTACAGATAAATTGAAAAGTCGTCCCTTAGGGAACTTACTACCAGGAATCAAATTTATAGCACAATCACAATCCCTATGAGGAGGTAGGGCACTGGATTTGGGCTCATCAAATACATCCTGGTAGTCCGACAGAAATTCAGGGACTTCAGAAGGAGTAGAAGCTGCAATTGACACCAAAGGAGCATCGCCATGAATCCCCTGGCAACCCCAACTTGACACAGACATTGCTTTCCAATCCAGGACTGGATTATGAGCCTGCAGCCATGGCAGACCCAACACGACAACGTCATGCAAATTATGTAACACAAGAAAACGAATCACCTCCTGATGTGCAGGAGTCATGCACATAGTCACTTGAGTCCAGTACTGAGGCTTATTCTTGGCCAATGGCGTAGCATCAATTCCCTTTAGTGGAATAGGAAATTGCAAAGGCTCCAAGATAAAACCACAGCGCCTGGCAAATGACAAATCCATCACGTTCAGGGCAGCACCTGAATCCACAAAAGCCATAACTGAGTAGGATGACAGGAAGCAAATCAAAGTAACAGACAAAATGAATTTGGGCTGTACAGTACCAATGGTGACAGATTTAGTGAACCTATTTGTGCGCTTAGAACAATCAGAGATAACATGAGTAGAATCACCACAGTAAAAGCACAACCCATTCTGACGTCTGTGATTCTGCCGTTCAATTCTGGTCAGAATCCTGTCACATTGCATAGACTCAGGCTTCTGCTCAGAAAATACCGCCAGATGGTGCACAGGTTTGCGCTCCCGCAAACGCCGATCAATCTGAATGGCCAACGACATAGACTCATTCAGACCCGCAGGCGTGGGGAACCCCACCATAACATCCTTAACGGCTTCAGAAAGACCTTTTCTGAAAATTGCTGCCAGGGCACACTCATTCCACTGAGTGAGCACAGACCATTTCCTAAACTTCTGACAGTAAACCTCTGCTTCATCCAGACCCTGAGAGAGAGCCAGCAAAACCTTTTCTGCCTGGTCTATTAGATTAGGTTCCTCATAAAGCAATCTAAGCGCCAGAAAAAACGCATCCACATTTAGTAATGCAGGATCTCCTGGCGGCAGAGAGAATGCCCAATCTTGAGGGTCACCACGTAGCAAAGAAATAATAATTTTAACTTGCTGAACAGGGTCACCAAAGGAACGAGGTCTCAGAGAAAGGAATAATTTACAATTATTTTTGAAATTCAAAAACCTAGATCTATCTCCAGAGAATAACTCAGGAATTGGTATTTTAGGCTCTGACATAGGACTGTGAACTACATAATCCTGGATACCTTGTACCCTTGCAGTAAGATGATCCAGACTAGAGGACAGACTCTGAATGTCCATGTCTGCAGCTGAATTCTGAACCACCCAGAGATTAAGGGGAGGAGAGAGGCTAGCCACACTGCAGAGGAAAAAAAAAAAAAAATGAACTCAGGATCTCTCTTATCCCTCTTTTGCGATGCATTAACTCTTTTATGGCCTGCTGTACTGTTATGATCCTGGTGGCAAGGATCGCAAACTGACCTGCTAAGTAACAGAAATCCTTAGGACAAGCTCTGGGGATGTGGGAGCTATACTGACCGCAACCCTCATTCTATCAATACACATTATAGGCAGCCGTGGAGCGTTACCTAAAATCCTAGACGTCTCGTCACAGCCTGAGAAACTAGCTACCCCTAGAGAGAAAGCAAGCCTCACTTGCCTCAGAGAAATCACCCCAAAGTTTTAGACAGCCCCCCACAAATAATAACGGTGAGTTAAGGGGAAAACACAAACGTAGAAATGAAAACAGGTTTTTAGCAAATGAGGCCCGCTGTTGTGAACTCTATTTCTGGGCTCCCTCTAGTGGTCACAAGCGGTACTGTGTAGTGTTGTCTTTCTGCAGGTTGGCTTCATCAGCTGGTTCGTTATCCTTGGTTGGTTTTCTATTTAGCCCACCTGGATACTCAGTTCCTTGCCTGCTTTCAATGTATTCAGTGCTCTTCAGATTGTAGTGTAGTGTGTCTACCTTGCTCCCAGTCTCTCCAAGACAAGCTAAGTTTTTGTTTGATAATTTTTTGATTATCAGTGTTCATTATGTTTTTTGTTGTGAAATTGGATTCTGGGCTCCCCCGGTGGCCACTTGTGGAATTGAACTTGTGTGCATCATCCCCTCTGTTCACCTGCTCCTATCAGGATGTGGGAGTCGCTATATAACCTTGCTCCTCTGTCAGTTTCATGCCGGTCAACAATGTAATCAGAAGCCTTTCTGTGCATGTTCCTGCTACCAGACAACTCCCAGCTAAGTTGGACTTTTGTCCTTGTGTGTTTTTGCATTTTGTTCCTGTTCACAGCTGCTGTTTCGTTACTGTGTCTGGAAAGCTCTTGTGATCGGAAATTGCCACTCTGGTGTTATGAGTTAATGCTAGAGTCTTAAAGTAATTTCTGGATGGTGTTTTGATAGGGTTTTCTGCTGACCATGAAAGTGCCCTTTCTGTCTTCCTGCTATATAGTAAGCGGACCTCGATTTTGCTAAACCTATTTTCATACTACGTTTGTCATTTCATCTAAAATCACCGCCAATATATGTGGGGGCCTCTGTCTGCCTTTTGGGGAAATTTCTCTAGAGGTGAGCCAGGACTGTCTTTTCCTCTGCTAGGATTAGGTAGTTCTCCGGCTGGCGCTGGGCATCTAGGGATAAAAAAAACGTAGGCATGCTACCCGGCCACTTCTAGTTGTGCGGCAGGTTTAGTTCATGGTCAGTATAGTTTCCATCTTCCAAGAGCTAGTTCTCATATATGCTGGGCTATGTTCTCTCGCCATTGAGAATCATGACAGTTTTTAGTCCAGCTCGCTAAAATGTGATTTCTTCGCTTGCTGGTTGCTCTAGGGGACTGAGTTTCTCCCCCCACACCGTTAGTTGGTGTGGGGGTTCTTGAAATCTCAGAGTGGATATTTTGTAAGGGTTTTTTACTGACCGCATAGATTCCCTTTTCTATTTTCTGCTATCTAGTATTAGTGGGCCTCATTTCCTGAATCTGCTTTCACCCCTGTGTATGTGCCTTCCTCTTACCTCACCGTTATTATTTGTTGGAGGCTTCTATATCTTTGGGGATTATTTCTCTGGAGGCAAGAGAGGTCTTTCTTTCTCTCTAGGGGTAGTTAGTTCCTTAGGCTGGCTCGAGACATCTAGGAATTCAGGCACGTTCACCGGCTACTTCTAGTGTGTTTGGTTAGGTTCAGATTTGCGGTCAGTCCAGTTTGCCACCTCCCTAGAGCTTGTCCTATGTTTGTTACTTAGCTGGAGTAATTTGTGATCCTCAACCACTAAGGATCATAACAGCCCGCTAACACTAAATAGACAGAAGACAGCAAGGGATCTGTGCGGTCAGTATAAAATGCTATCAAAAATAATCCACGCAGAGATTACAAGAACCCCCACACCGACTCACGATGTGAGGGGCGCAACTCTGCACCCCAGAACTTCCAGCAAGCGAGAATATTACATATAAGCAAGCTGGACAGAACTCATCATATACAGAGAAACATTTTCAATGAAATAATGAGCAAACATGAACTAGCAAGACTTAGCTTCTCAGGAGGAGACAGGTCACAAGGAAAGTCCAGAGAGATCAGAACCAGTACTGAATACAACGCCAGCAGGCAAAAAGTGAAGGTCCAGGTGGAGTTAAATAGAGGCCAGACTAGCAGAAAACGAGGCAGCTGGATTCCAGCTACAGACCCGCAGTAAGCACTAAAGGCCACCAGAGGGAGCCCAAGAACAGAACAATACCACTCATGACCACAGGAGGGAGCCCGAGAACGGAATTCACAACAACGGACATCCTGACCGCGACTTGCGTCGAGGGGATCACATAACCTACACCCATCACTGGAGTAAGAAAGATTGGTAAGCCAAGAACGTTGAACGACGTGCACCTGCAGTAGCGCCACCTGGTGCCAAAGCTAAGACTATCAGCACTACCCCTCTAGTCTCTGAACCAGCAGCTCCTCAAACCAACACTACTACTACTGTATGCATAATTACTACTACTGAACCTGCCGCTGTGGCAAATGCTAAAGCTGACATCCGTACTCAGGCAGCTAATGACTTGACCACACCTGAGAGACAAACCAATGACGTTGATACAGCATCAGATGAGAACTCGGATACAAACCTTCCCAGGCCAGAAAGTGTTCTTTACAGACTGATGCCTTGCAAACTACTATAAGAGAATCACACAAATCTGGAAATGACTGTAAATAGTTAATTCTTCATCCTTTTACTGCTAAAGTTCACTAAACCCTACCGGGATTATTCTTTAAAGGGGTCCCATGTTATAGGGATCCTCTGTTTACAGAGTTTCGTTTTGCTTCAAGGACATTTGGATCATGGACGGTGAATAGTCCACAAACTTTCCATTGCACATAGTTGGCACGCACAAGGTGCACCTTGGTTCTGCCCACTTGCCGGTGTGGGTAGGGCCGTACTTGCTTGTAAATAGTTTGCACCTTATTAAAGGTGCTTCCTGCTGGTTTTACAATGGAAGCTTTTACAGAGACTGCTTCTAAAAAGAGACTGTTTCTAATGATGTTAGAAAGTGTTTTGTCTTACAAAGACCTGAAGAAAAACCCATTGGTGTGGCAGAATTCCGGGTCGTGATACACGCCTTGTAGCCCGCCCAATGTCAACGTTGGGGGTTGATAACGGGTCCCTCGCATTGTTCCTGTTGTTACAGTATTATTGATTTGAGTATTGATATTTTGCACTACCTCAGAAAAGACTTGAGTTCTCCCTTAAAGGGAATGTTTAATTGTTGCACTTGACAGAGTATATTAAAGGGTTAATATAGCAGATAAGGCTAAAAATTTGAATCTAGATAGAATTGTGTTTTACATAGACGATCGTATGTAACTGAAATTATAGAGCACTTTGAATAAAATTGAGAGAAAATGCTGTGAGCCCGTGGGGGTTGATAGACTGTCCTGCACTTAAAGAAGAGTAAAAGTAATCAAATGGTGATTTGCACTTGAATAAAGAAGAATACTTGATTTTCACTTAAGAGGTAGTATACCCGTATGGGTAATTGCATTTCATAGTTAGTTAATGTACCGTTTTGCTAAATTGTTCCATTCTACAATGAAAATATGTTTTTGTTATGCAATGTTCAAGAGTCCTCACCTCCCATAAAGGGAAGCATCGGTTAAATTAACTTGTTTTATAGCATTTAAAAAATTTGTATGCCTTTTGCTAATGTACTGTTGTTTTCTTTTCCCAGTCCGGGATAACTGGATTTAACGGGGGGAGTGCAGCACCCCAGGGTCCTGGTCGTTGCAGTAATGTCATTCTCCTCTAGGGGAGAGTGATGTTACGTTTGGAGGCAAAGAAGGACAACTGCATCCAGGTATCACAAACATGCAACACATTTCACACTCCAGGCCACCAGGGGGAGCTCTGCTCCTATTTATTTGGTCACTCCCCACACTCTGGTAAAACTGGTGACCTGGTGGAAAAAGTGAGTTAGTTGCTGGCTGAGCTTCGCTCAGGTAGTTGGTCCCTGGCAGGGGTGGGATCCTGTCAGAGATCAAGGAAGAAGGACACAGAGCTGTGCATGCCCTGAGAGCTGCAGCTTCTAGAAAGAGACACCGAAGGAGAACTGTATTGCAGAGAGGGAGAAAGAAGTCGTAGCAAAGGAGTGGATACAAGGAGGGGATCAGCCCTACACAGGCTGCCTCCTTCTGAGGTGCAGGATCCCGGTAGCTGGAACACCGAAGGAGCAACGATCCTTTATGCCTTGCTCCAGAGACCGGCAGGACAGCTAATTTCATGTTACCTGTCCGCCCCTACACCCAGGAGGCAAGGTGGCACCCCTTAGAGGCTGGGGCATGATAGAGTCCCTGTAAAACGCCTCAAGCCACCGTTCATACGGGTTTGTCCTATCCATCTGGGGGACAGAGAGAGAGAGACATAACATCTACAACATCTGTGAGGACCTTATGAGAAGCTTAGCAGTAAGGGACTACAACACTACAGCGCTAGAGGAAGGCTACTGATTTCAACCTGGATAAGGGGACTCTGGACTTTCCTCCAAACTGGCTAGACTCTGCCAGTCCTGTGATCTGGTGCCTTGGACTGTGGTTGCTGAAGTCTTCAGTAAAGGTAAAGAGACTGCAACCTTGTGTCCTCGTTCTTCACTGCGCCTCTCACCATCCACCATCTACACACTGGGAAGCCCTGGGGACATACTTCACCTGTGGGAAGGTATACCATCTAGCTGCCATAACATCACCCCAGGGGACCCCTTAAAGCAGCGTCGGTCACCCTGACCGAATACCACAGGTGGCGTCATGAACATTCCCCTTTAAAGACCTTTCCCTTTTACACGGATGTCCCAGGGCCATGGACCGGGTCAGGCGCCGTGACATCCCCCCATGAACTGAAGGACCCGGTACCGAGTACCCCGCTGCCCTGACGGGGCGATCCAAGTATGTGACAGCCGCTGCTCCCCCTCCCCTGCCAACCCCCTGAGACAATGACTCAAGTATAAGCCGAGAGGGGCACTTTCAGCCTAAAAATATGAGCTGAAAATCTCAGCTTATACTCGAGTATGAACGGTATATATTTTTAAAACAATCTGTATTGAAAACAAAATGGAAATCTTGCAAATTAGACACTGGCCACTGGGAATATTGTAGACTTATACATCTTGTTCTTCTCAGAAGTATTTTCAGCAGTTTCATTATGATAACCACAAGGAGTACAAAGAGAGAAAACAGCTCCATACACAGGATTCAATGTTCACAATAGTATATGTCACAGCTCCCCTGTATCACGCTCACACCCTGACTGGTGGGTGTGAGCTCGGGGGGTTTGTGGCCCCACTGTGCCACAAACCAGACTACCCCTGGAAGGGGCGTGACTATGACAGCTGCCTTGGTCTTCACTGGAGCCTCTGATGGTGAGGTCAGGCTTGTGCAGCAGGCAGCTGCCAGGTGCTACTTCAGGGTGGTGTCTGGCTGTGGCTGCTGATCCCACTTGGAGAACAGGAACACTCTGACAGGTGCGGGCATCAGGCAGGACTAGCAGATGAGCACGGATGAAATTCAGACGAGTAGGCTGGTACGGTTAAGACACAGGGCTTGCAGAGACACAGGGCTGGCAGGAACGGCAGAGACACAGGGTTGGCAGGAGCGGCAGAGACACAGGGATGGCAGGTACGGCAGAGACACAGGGATGGCAGGTACGGCAGAAACACAGGGCTGGCAGGTACGGCAGAAACAGGGCTGGCAGGTACAGCAGAGACACAGGGCTGGCAGGTACAGCAGAGACACAGGACTGGTTAGTGTGGTGTATGAAGGAACAGGTAGGGACCTGTTCACACAGGAGGTGCAGGTACGGATACAAGCAGAAAGGAATGAAGCATGAAGGAACAGGTTGGGACCTGTTCACACAGGAGATGCAGGTATGGATATGAAGTATGAAGGAAAGGAGTATGAAGGAACAGGTAGGGACCTGTTCACACAGGAAGAGAAGTGCAGGGCTGCAGATAGGGGAAGAGCAACAAGAGATAGCGCAGCAACAAAAGCTAAGCAGAGCGGAACTGCAAGGAATGCGGAGAGGAGCTGCAGCAAGAGATTACTGCAGCAGCAGAAGCTAAGCAGAGCGGAACCACAAGGAATGCGAAGAGGAGCTGCAGCAAGAGCTTACTGCAGTAGCAGGTCAGAGTAGAACGGAGCAGAACCGCAGAAGTGCGGAGCAGAGGCAAAGCTGAAAGAGAGCGGAGCCCAGGCAAAGTCACAAGGGTTCAGATCAGGCAGAGCCGCAAGAGTGCGGAGCATAACTGGACTGAGAACACAAGGAAAGACACAGCAGGGAAGGAAGCCACAGACAAGGAGACAGAGATAGGACTAAATTCAGACAAGGTAGTGGAACAAGACAAGGTACAAGAACAAAGACAGGGACCAGGATATTCTGCCTCCTGGAGGGCGGACAAACCTAAACAAGGCAAAGCAAGGACACAGACACAGAGACCAGGATATACAGCCTCCTGGAGGGCAGACCTACAAGAATAAGGCAAAGCTAAGAGTAGAGCCTCCAGAGATGGAGGAACACAGAGCAAGGTCTGGCAACCCAGAGCTAAACACAAACTGAGCTAACACAATGCACAGGCCCAGTCCACTGGGTGGAGCTGCACTAAATACTGGAAGCCTCTTGGTAATTGGTCAGGAACAGATTAGACAGGTGCCCCTGATTCCTATAAGAACCAGAGAGTTCAGGCGCCGCCGCCCCTATGCACACAGCCAGGAAGCATGCAGAGGGCAGAGGCACAGAATATGGAGCTGACAAGAAACAGAAACCACATCATGACCTGGAGCAGTGGGTAAGATAGTGTGAGAGATGAGAGACCATGCCATGATGCCAGCAGAGTTGTTACACCCTGCTCTCCCTCGAATCACAATTACCTTTGCATACTCTCATTAGATGATTCAGTACAATGGAATAGGGTCTGAGTCACTCTATTGCTACTAATGTGCGGGTGTTCTTTCCTAAAAGTATACAAAGAAGTATGAGCCTAGAATAGCCCCAGTTACCAGTGTGAAAATAGCAAGATGTCTATTTTTTAAATACAGATTGTGATATGAAAAAAAGCATTGACAACATTTCTAAATTATATTAAATACAAAAAGTGATTTAAAGAATAGGTCATTTTCAGTAGACATGTATCCTTTAAATTATTAGCTATATCTAGTTATAAAAAAATCCTTGCTTTATAGAGTAAGATAGACCAGTAACAACTGTATATATGTTGTAAAAGTCATCGTAAAGGGGGAATTATTCAGCATGGGTCCTGCCAAATTGTTTGCTGGCTGTTTTGTGGATGGGATTTAGGAGAGGCTTCCTTCATGGATGACACCCATGCATGTCATTCCTCTGCAATGTATGCTGTATTGGACCACTGGAAACATTCATCCTGGTTTGGCTTTCTACTTCTTTAGCGAACTGCAGTGAACTTGCATGTCAATTTTGTTCAATCCTTCAAGATACTTCTGTTTAGGTATTAACTTCTGTAGTTGGTCTGAACATCTTTGTGAGTTGCTTGCAGTTCCATTTGTATTACATTTTGTATCTTTTTTGTCACAGTATCTGACTGATAACTAAAGCTTTACTCATCTTCTTGTAGCCTTCACCTTACTTGTGCACAAAAATTATTTTCTTTCTCAGGTCTTGTGACATTTCTCTTCCATGTGGTGCCATTGCTGCATAAAATGGGAAGGGGTTTTCTTTCTTAACTAACTCCCTTTTATAGTTAACTAGCTGAAGAGCCCAGCGTTGCCCAGGCAGAGTAACTAACTATAGTTAGTTATAACAAATAACAGCGGAAGTTAAGGAGCCTTATTCCTCCTGCACCTCATGCTCCTTCTTTTTTACACGGCCTCCTTTTGCACCTCACGCGCCTCCTTTATACACAACATTTTTCTGCAGCACAGCTTTTATATACACAGAGTTTCAGGCGGTGTCACTGGGCAGACAGCGCTGCCCCATCCCCTCCATGCCAGCACTGCCCCATCCCATCCATGGCAGCACTGCCCCATCCTCTCCATGCCAGCACTGCCCCATCCCCTCCATGCCAGCAGTGGGCCTCTGCCACTCTCAGGTTGTTCCTGTTAACCCCTATTAGGCCTGCAGGGACCCGTAGTGGGTCACTGGCGTGACTTATGCCTTCTGCATTGGTTTGCGCCTCTGTTGTGAATTCTGCTCTTGGGCTCCCTCCGGTGGTTATAAGTGGTAGTGCTGCTGTCTCTGGATCGCAGCATTCATCAGGTGTGTCAAGTTTTTGCAATCCTGACTGGGCTATTTAGCCTTGCTTGACCCTGTAGTCAGTGCCAGTTGTCCATTGTTCCTGGAGGATTCACATCCTTGCCTGCTCTCTCCTACTTTGCTGTTCCTTTCAACAAAGATAAGTTCTGGCCTTGATTTTTGCTGTCCACATGCTGTGGCCTTATTGTTCAGTTCTTTTCCATGTTTTTGTCTTGTCCAGCTTGGTCTGAATAAGGATTTGTTTAGCCAAGCTGGTATCTATGGAGATGCAGATATACCCTCCATATCTTTAGTTAGCTGTGGAGATTTTTGTATTTTCTGTGGTGGATATTTTCTAGTGTTTTAATACTGACCGCATAGTACTCTGTCCTATCCTTTCTATTTAGCTAGAAGTGGCCTCCTTTACTAAATTCTGATTTCAGTCTGTGTATGTTTTTTCCCTCTCCTCTCACAGTCAATATTTGTGGGGGGCTGGCTATCCTTTGGGAATTTTCTCTGAGGCAAGATAGTTTTCCCTTTTCTATCTCTAGGGGTATTAGTCCTCTGGCTGTGTCGAGATGTCTAGGGAGTGATAGGTACATTCCACGGCTACTTCTAGTTGCGGTGTTAAGTTCAGGGTCTGCGGTCAGTACAGGTACCACCTTCTCCAGAGTACGTCTCATGCTGCTCTTAGGCCACCAGATCATAACATGCCTCTTCCTGCTGGCGTACATGATGTTGGTGTTCATGTCACTGCTCTTTTCTAGAGCAGACTGACAGCGGGGGCTCTGCCTGTGTGTGGTGGGTTTCTTCTTTCCTCCTTCCTGCCAGGACAGCAGCTGGTTCACAGATCGAATCCCGGGTCCGGAAAGTTTCTGGGCTTTATTTCCCAATCAGCACATTGGCGGTGGCGAGCAGCGCAAGCAGAGTGAAACTCCGGAGAGCCCATCACTGCTGCCAGAGAGGATGGCACCACCCCGCGCTGCCTGCTGCTGCTTTTTTCATCTCTTCATTAGCTGAACTGTCTGTAGATGCAAGATCCTGGGCAGCTAAAGGTCCTGTGATGATGTCACGACCATGTGACCAGTCACGTGCTTGGGAGGAGGAGTCAGATGCAGGGCTGTGCTAGTGCTGGAGTAGAAGTGTCAGCTCATGTCACAAAGCAGGATCTTATATCACATCACTGGGGGAAGTATAGTAACCCCGTATACATGGGATCAGAGGGTCCCTGCAGCAGAGCTGTGTGTGCAATGTATGTAAGGCCAAGCTGTGTGTCACAACTGTTGTCGGGTGTCCCTGGACCAGGGGCTCTTTCCCTGTGGCTATGCAAAGTGGGCGGGGCTATGTGGAGTGGGTGTGGCTTCATACATACACACAATCACACACATACATACACTCAGCTTTATATATATATAGACTATCAGCTGGACACCAACATGATGAATGAGTGCACTTAATTGTGGTTGAATTCTTTTAAATTAGAATTTGGTAAACTAAACTTTAGCTTTGTTCCCAAGACTTTCATTGAGGTGTACTCATTTTTGCAACATGGTGTTGAATTGGTGTTGTTAGGAAAATTACTACTTTGGGGTGTGCAAAATAACAAATCTTGTTTTCCATGAATGGCCCACATTTCTGGAAGTGTTTTGTAGTGTATCCCATAGAAATTATTTATTCTGAAAGGAAACTAAAGGGTTTCTGACAAATGTATAGGGGTGTAGTGAGCACTGTATTTATGAATATATAGTGCCTTGAATACACCCAAATAATTTATTGGGATTTTTTGTGATATTCCAACACAAAGTAGCAAGTATTTGTGAAGTGTAAAGGAATTGATACATGGTTCTCTAAATATTTTACACATATAAATGTGAAAATTGTGATGTGCCTTTGTATTCAGCCTCCTGTAGTCGGATACCCCTATATAAAATCCTGAGTGACCAATTGCATCCAGAAGTCACCTAATTAGTAAATTAAGTTCATCTCTGTCATTTATTCTTAGTATAACTACAGCTCGTCACGGTTCCACCCCTCAGTGTGTCTGGGATACAGTTACCGGCAGCTCGGCCATCCAATCTGGTATAGGAGCGTGCTGAAGCTGTCAGTGCTTTGATTCACAGCTTGGCCATCCAATCTGATAGAGGGGCTTGCCGAGCTATCAATGTGTTGTGTGAGATAGCGCTCCCTGAGTGTGTTGGGGGACATTCGCTTGGCAATGGGATTAAGGCACACAGGAACGGTTTCTCACAAAAAAATAGTCTATTTGCAGCAATGCATGAGAGAAAAAGAGGTTGCACGTGCCGCAGAGCAGCACAGTGCACGCTGCACTGCGCCACCAGGTGGCGACAGGGGTCAAAACGAGCCAAGTCAGTAACAGTCGGTAAGGCTAGTTTCACATTTGCGTTTAAAAATGCAGCGTTTAAAACGCAAACGCAGGTGGTGAAAAAAACGCATGTAAACGCGTGCAAGCGCTGCGTTTTTTAGACGCATGCGTTTTCTCATGCGGTAAAAAAAATGCCGCGTTTTGACGCGTTTACATGCGTTTTTTCCTGCATTTGCATTTTTAAAACACATGCTGAGAAGTGTGTGACAGCTGCCAATCATCAAAATCATCTACAAAAACCCACTATAAATAGAAATAGCTAGAGTTGGGGTTAGGGTTATCGGTAGGGTTAGGGTTTGGATCCCTTTATCACCTTGATGGGTTAGGGCAGTGGCGTAACTACAAAGTCATGGGCCCCGGTGCGAACTTCCAAATGGGGCCCCCCCACCTTCCCCTAGATACGCCTCGGACTGTTGCAGGAATCTCCTGCACTGCAACATGGTGTTGGGTGCCAGCACAGCCCACACAGTGGTATATCCAGCACAGCCCGCACAGTGGTATATCCAGCACAGCCCGCACAGTGGTATATCCAGCACAGCCCGCACAGGGGTATATCCAGCACAGCCCGCACAGTGGTATATCCAGCACAGCCCGCACAGTGGTATATCCAGCACAGCCCGCACAGTGGTATATCCAGCACAGCCCGCACAGGGGTATATAGAGCACAGCCAACACAGGTGTATATAGAGCACAGCCAACACAGGTGTATATAGAGCACAGCCAACACAGGTGTATATAGAGCACAGCCAACACAGTGGTATATCCAGCACAGCCCGCACAGGGATATATAGAGCACAGCCCGCACAGGGGTATATAGAGCACAGCCCGCACAGGGATATATACAGCACAGCCCGCACAGGGATATATACAGCACAGCCCGCACAGGGATATATACAGCACAGCCCGCACAGTGGTATATCCAGCACAGCCCGCACAGGGGTATATAGAGCACAGCCCGCACAGGGATATATACAGCACAGCCCGCACAGGGGTATATACAGCACAGCCCGCACATGGATATATCCAGCACAGCCCGCACAGGGGTATATCCAGCACAGCCCGCACAGTGGTATATCCAGCACAGCCCGCACAGTGGTATATCCAGCACAGCCCGCACAGTGGTATATCCAGCACAGCCAACACAGTGGTATATCCAGCACAGCCCGCACAGGGGTATATAGAGCACAGCCCACACAGGGATATATACAGCACAGCCCGTACAGGGGTATATAGAGCACAGCCCGCACAGGGATATATACAGCACAGCCCGTACAGGGGTATATAGAGCACAGCCCGCACAGGGATATATACAGCACAGCCCGTACAGGGGTATATAGAGCACAGCCTGCACAGGGATATATACAGCACAGCCCGCACAGGGATATATACAGCACAGCCCGTACAGGGGTATATAGAGCACAGCCCGCACAGCCACTGCATAGTACTGCACAAGAGTTATGGCCCCAGAAGATGCTCCGCACAGCCACTGCCCCATATAGTGCTGCACAATTGTTATGGCCCCATAAGATGCTCCGCACAGCCACTGCCCCTTATAGTGCTGCACAATTGTTATGGCCCCACAAGTTGCTCCGTATAGCCACTTGCCCCTTATGCTTTTGCTGCCATAAAAAAAAAAAAATCACATACTCACCTCACCTCTCCCTTCGCTCAGGACCCCGGGCACTTTCAATATTTACCTGGCTGCTCCTCGTGCGGCTCCGTCTTCGGCAGTGACGTTCAGCAGAGGGCGCGCACTGACTACGTCACCGCGCCCTCTGACCTTGAACGTCACTGCCAGAGGACGCGGATGACAGAGCCGCACCGGAACGAGGAGAGGTAAATATCGCCCAGCGCTGCGCAGCGCTGTATACTCACCAGTCACCACCAGTCACCTGTCCTGCAGGCTGCTCCTGGCGCTGCGTCCCTGCTTTTTCCACCTCTGCATCTTCTTCCTGTATTGAGCGGTCACATGACCCGTTCATTACAGAAATGAATATGAGGCTCCACCTCTATGGGAGGTGGAGCCGCATATTCATTTCTGTAATGAGCGGGACCATGTGACCGCTCAGTGCAGGAAGAATCTGCAGCGCTGGAAGAAGCAGGGACTTCCAGGGACCGCGCCGGGAGTAGGTAAGTATAATTAGAGAGCGGTGACGGCTCCCTGCTGCGGGTCACTCACAAATGGTGCAATCATGGGTCATTTCATTCTCCGGCTTCACTACTGTCCATGGGGCCCCTAAGTAGTCTGGGCCCCGTCGCAACTGCGACCGCTGCGACCGCGGTAGTTACGCCCCTGGGTTAGGGTTAGGGGTAGGGTTAGGGTTTGGATCCCTTTATCACCTTGATGGGTTAGGGTTAGGGTTTGGATCCCTTTATCACCTTGATGGGTTAGGATTAGGGGTAGGGGTAGGGTTAGGGTTTGGATCCCTTTATCACCTTGATGGGTTAGGGTTAGGGGTAGGGTTAGGGTTAGGGTTTGGATCCCTTTATCACCTTGATGGTGGGGGGTGGCTTATCAGTGTGTATTCTTGTTTTTTTCTATTGAAACGCATGCGTTTAAAACACAACCAAATGCATGTGCTTAAAAACGCATGCGTTTACATAGACAGCAATACGTTTTTTTGCCGCAAAAAAAGCCTCTAGAAATTACTACATGTTGCATTTCTGCAACCAAATGCAAGCATAGAAACGACGCATGCGTCGTCAAACGCGGCAAAACGCATACAAAAAAACGCATGCGTTTTTAATGTTAAATATAGGAAAAAAAACGCATGCGTTTTTTTGCGCTAAAACTCAGCGGCAAGAAATGCAAATGTGAAACCAGCCTTAGCATAGAGTTTAAAGGGGAAAACAGAACTCGTAATCAAAAACAAGCCGAGGGTCAGAACCAGTCAGGAGCAAAGGTACCGGAGACGTGAGACAAAGAACGGAGTCAGAGTAAGCCAGTAGGCCAAAAGCCCAGTGGTGGGATTCAGCCGGTACGACCCGGTACGGGGCAGCCGTTTACTAAAATTTCTATCTGCCAGCGTTCCGGTAATTGAAAATGGTTACCACGCCCCCGGACCGCCTCCGGACCGCCCCCGGACGGGTTGCTGTGCTGCTGGTGGGGATTGTTCACCCCGGGAGGGTGTAAACTACAATCCCCATAATGCAGTTCGCTCACACCGGAAGCGCCTCTACTGCAGGGCACGGGTAGAGTGGCGGTTAATGTGAGTGGCCGAGATAACTAGTAAACGCAGTGGCATGGTGGGAGGAGACTGGGAGCTATCGGCTGCCATGGTAACAGTGAGACGCCCCGTGCTGTGCAGCAGCTGCGGTTCCGGCCTGAGTGCGGCTTTGTTATGAGTCCCACTCCCAGCAGGAGCCGTGTATGAGGCGGCCCGGCGCTGCGCTATGGTGAGTGAGCCCATCATCTGGGGTCCTCCAGGGTCATGTGACCGGCGCCTGGGATTCACTGCTGACTTCAGTATTTCAGGCTGCCAGGAATAAGGCTGGATTTAAGGGTGAGTGCGCCGCTGTGTACTTGTCACTTAAGGTGCCGTTACACTGAGCAACTTACCAGCGATCGCGACCAGCGACGTGATCGCGACCAGCGACGTGATCGCTGGTAAGTTGCTGTGTGGTCGCTGGGGAGCTGTCACACAGACAGCTCTCTCCAGTGACCAAGCGACTTCGGCATCGCTGAAACTGTCTTCAGCGATGCCGAAGTCCCCATGTAAAAAAAAACAAAACACTACATACGCACCTTCTGTCGTCCTTCATGTCCCTCGGCGCTTGCCGCACTGACTGTGTCTCAGCGCCGGCCGGCCGTAACAGCGGTGCCCAGCGGTGAACCGCTGTTACTGCAGGTTCACCGCTGGGCTCTGCTTTACGGCCGGCCGGCGCTGAGACAGTCAGTACGGCAAGCTCCAGGGGACGTGACGGACAACAGACGATGAGTATGTAGTGTTTTTTTTTTACTTTTACCATGGTATCCATGATAAATATCGGGTTACTAAGCGTGGCCCTGCACTTAGTAACCCGATGTTTACCATGGATACCAGTGAAGACATCGCTGGATCGGCGTCACACACGGCGATCCAGCGATGTCAGCGGGAGAGTTGCGACGAAAGAAAGTTCGTCCACTCTCCCTGCAACCAGCGATATCCCAACAGGATCCAGATCGCTGCTGCGTGCCAAACATAGCGATATCGCTATGCAGGACGCTGCAACGTCACGGATCGCTGGCGATATCGCTGCAACCTCGCCCAGTGTGACGGTACCTTTAGGGATTTGCAATATTTCCTATGAATTATGTGAAGGACTGGTGCAGTAATTACCCAAACATACCTCTCCGGACGTTATAGTCCCCAGCATGAATCTGCCAGGGCATGCTTGGAGTTGTAGTTCTACAACTGGACACTGCATAACTTACAAGGTTTTGTCAAATTTAGCAATTTTCAAACTCAATTTTTGTGCCCTTAAGGCCGGGATCACACACAGGGCCGTATTTGCCACTAGGCACGCGAGGGCACGTGCCTAGGGCGGCGACATTGCGGGGGGGGGGGCGGCACCTGAGCAAGGTTTTTTGGTTTTTTTTAGTCCCGGGTCACAAACGCGACCGACCGCCCCCGCCCGCCTCCGAGTCCCACCCTCCCTCCTTGAAGACGATACTCACCCTGCTCCAGCGATGCCTGGTCTCAGCGTCTGTAGCGCGTCCAGAGTGAGCGGTCACGTGGTACCGCTCATTAAAGGTCATGAATATGCGCATATTCATGACCTTAATCAGCCGTACCACATGACCGCTCACTCAGGAAGAAGGCGCTGCGGCGGGACAGAGCCAGAGGGAGGATGTCGGCGCAGCCGTGCGGTGTGTGGGACAGCTGACAGGTGAGTATGGGGGGCGGAGGGATGAAGGAGGAAGGTAAGCCGCCCGAGCCATGCAAGATGGGAGAAGGAGCGGGGGAGGGGGTGGAGAGATGAGCCATGCATACCGGGGAGTATGAGCCATCAGCCATGCATATGGGGGGGGGGAATATGAGCCATCAGCCATGCATACAGGGGGGGGAATTATGAGCCATCAGCCATGCATACGGGGGGGGGGGAATTATGAGCCATTGGCCATGCATACAGGGGGGGGGGAATTATGAGCCATGCATACGGGAATATGAGCCATCAGCCATACATACGGGGGGGGGGGAATTATGAGCCATGCATACAGGGGGGGGTGGAGAGATGAGCCATGCATACAGGGGGTGGGGGGGTGGAGAGATGAGCCATGCATACAGGGGGGAGGTGGAATATGAGCCATGCATACAGGGGGGAGTGAATATGAGCCATGCATACGGGGGGGGGAGTATGAGCCATGCATACGGGGGGGGAGTATGAGCCATGCATACAGGGGGGGGGTCATTATACAGTATGGAGAACTGTGTGTGGCCATTATACAGTATGGAGCATCATGTGTGGCCATTATACAGTATGGAGCATCATGTGTGGCCATTATACAGTATTGAGCATCATGTGTGGCCGTTATACAGTATGGAGCATCATGTGTGGCCATTATACAGTATGGAGCATCGTGTGGCCGTTATACAGTATGGAGCATCGTGTGGCCGTTATACAGTATGGAGCATCATGTGTGGCCATTATACAGTATGGAGCATCATGTGTGGTCATTATACAGTATTGAGCATCATGTGTGGCCGTTATACAGTATTGAGCATCATGTGTGGCCGTTATACAGTATGGAGCATCATGTGTGGCCGTTATACAGTATGGAGCATCGTGTGGCCGTTATACAGTATGGTCCATGACTTTAATACCGTATGTCACAACGTATTCTTGTCATTAAGGGAGACAAACTGCTTCCAAAAATATGAATCGTGCCACTGGGCGTGGCTTATTAGTATGGGCGGGGTTATTGAAAATGGGCGTGGCCAAAATTCCGGCCGCCGCGACTTAGAGGACCTGTTGTTAAAAATTTGAATCCCACCCCTGCAAAAGCCGGATAGACGTGTGGTAGCAAAGACAGGAGACAGGAAACTAAGTCAGAGTTCAAGACGAGTCAAACACGGAGGGGATACACACAAGGCCGTATTTGGTGTTCATGCTACCCTAGGCACTCCAAGTTGTGACGCCCCCTACAGATAAGTCAGACTAAAAGTGCCCATATCTTTAAAGTCCCCCTTACACACCAGACTAATGTCGGCCAAACTCGCCGGTATCACCAGGTTCGGCTGACAGTCTAAGGGACAAGAGTATGCGAAATCACCTGGGTTTCAACCAGAAAACTTGGACAATTTTCCAATTTTCATCGGATTTTAATCTATGCACAATCCGTGTGTCCATTTTTTATGTCCGTGTGCGATCCGCTTTTGTACAACTACTTTAAAACACGTCCATGATCATATAAAGTTTCCTAGGTTTCCATGTGGGATCAGATTTTTTACTCACACCCAAAGACTTAAATGTGTGAGCCTCATCCGATACTCAATAGAAAGTAGTGCCTGCTGACATTTTATTCTCATGGAGAGTCAAAGCGAAAAAAAAATCGTTCAACTGAACAGCCCTAATGCATAACATTGATCAGTGCACTGTCCGCGTGCAATCTGATCACAAATCAAGGCAGCAAAAGGCTGTAGATGCTTGTCTGCATGAGCCCCAAGGCCACATTCACACATCCATTGTGAGAGATAAAATCCAAGAGAAACAGACCAATGTTTCCTCAGGGGTCATCCTAGTTGTAGCTATTAGCTTCTGTGTGTGGAGGAGTTCATGCTTCCAAGGCAATAAAAACCTTTGGAAGATCACGATTTTACTCAAGTTTATCACTAAGCAACAAATCCGTGAGGAAAAATGGAAGCAAATGTGAAGTCTCCAATCTGCATCCGTGTCTCACGGATCCCCATAGACCTGTGTGACCGAGTCTGATCAGCCGATAGAATCAGATAAAGGTTATGTGCACACGTTGCGGATTTGCCTGTGAAATTGTCAGTGCGGATTCTGCATCTCTTGGCAGAAAACGCAGGTCAAAATATGCGCGTTTTTTATGCGGATTTTGTGCATTTTTACCCCTGCGTTTTCCTATAATGGAATGGGTGCAGAAATGCACAAAGAATTAACATGGTCCTTTTTTTAAACAGCGTTTTCCGTGTGGAATTTTACGCACCATTAGCACAGCATTTTTATTTTCCCATTGATTTACATTGTACTGTAAATCACTTGTGGTTCAGCAGCATTTTTTTCCATGCAGAAATACTGCTGATCCGCAGTAAATCCACTACGTGTGCACATACCCTAAAACTGGCTGGCAACTCTCGTCACCTGAGCATGACAGGTGTATAGAAATACGCTCAGGTCAGGAGAGCCGCCGGCCAGTCCGAGCACTGCGATGTGATAGTCATCCAAGTTATACAGCCTCCTGACTGCGCCTCAGGCTAAGGTCCTGCAATGAGTATTTTGCTAAATACGATTTATTGCGTTTCCGCTCATATAGCCCAGCAACCCCATATGTACCCCCATATATAGCCCTGCATATGTACCCCTGCAACCCCCACATATGTCCCTCAATCCCCACATGTATCTCTGCAACTCCCACATATAGCCCTGCACCCCCAGAGCCCTCAGTATGTACCCCCATAGTCCTGCAACCTCACAGCCTTCCATATGTACCCCCATATAGCCCTGCACCCTGCAACCCCACAGCCCTGCATATGTACCCCTACATAGTCCTGCATATGTACCTCCCATTGCCCTCCATATGTACCCCCATAGCCCTGCAACCTCACAGCCCTCAATATGAACCCCCACATAGCCCTGCAACCCCACAGCCCTCCATATGTACCCCCATATATAGCCCTGCAATCCCACAGCCCTCCATATGTACCCCCCATAGCCCTTCAAACCCACAGCCCTCCATATGTACCCAGATAGTCCTGCAACATCACAGCCCTCCATATGTACCCCCACATAGCCCTGCAACCTCACAGCCTTCATATGTACCCCCATATATAGCCTTGCAACCCCACAGCCCTCCATATGTACCCCACATAGCCCCGCAAACCCTCAGCCCTCCATATGTACCCCCATAGTCCTGCAACCTCATAGCCCTCCATATGTACCCCCACATAGCCCTGCAACCTCACAGCCTTCCATATGTACCCCCATATATAACCCTGCAACCCCACAGCCCTCCATATGTACCCCCCATAGCCCTGCAAACCCACAGCCCTCCATATGTACCCCCATAGTCCTGCAACCTCACAGCCCTCCATATGTACCCCCATAGTCCTGCAACCCTACAACCCTCCATATGTGCCCCCACATAGCCCTGCACCCTGCACTCCCCAGGCACAGGGTGGGCAGGGTGATGAATGAAGGGTGATGCCTGCAGACAGGAGCTCGGGTGCAGATTGGGTGGTAACTGAGGCAGTGCAGATGGTGGCGGGTGGCAGACATTGCAGCGGGCAGGCACCGTGTAACTGGCGGTGGTGGCGGATGATGCACAGCACGGTCTTATCTGCCTCCTCACTGTATCCCCTCTGGCTGCTCCTGGAGATGATGATGTCACTGGGCTGGGCATGTACACCATACTGTGCCGCCCTCCACACTCCTAGAGCCGCAGACATTCAAGCTGTTTTCCCGATACATGATGGGCGTGAACACCACGCTGTGCCATCCTCCACGCTCCCAGAGCCACCGACAATCAAGCTGTTTTCCCGGTACAGGACGGGCATGTACACCACGTTGTGCCGCCCTCCACGCTCCCAGAGCCGCCGACAATCCTGCTGTTTTCCCGGTACAGGCTGGGCTCCAACTCCATGTCAATCCCCGGACTACTTAAAAAAAAACTCTTGCTCAGATACCGCCCCCGCATCCTGGCACCCTAGGCACATGCCCTCAAGTGCCTAGTGGCAAATACGGCCCTGGATACACACCAGAGTCACACTAGGTCAGGTACAGGAGACAGGTCAGGCACTGGTAAGGGAGGTCAGAGGCAAAAAGGAACACTGGAGTTTAACAGATTAGCAGCCCCAGCAAGCCAAAAACTATCACTGACAGGAGCTGCCAGCAAGAGCACCAAGAAATAGCCACTCCCAAATCAAACAGAGGCAGAAATAGTTAACCCCTCCATGACCAGGCCAGAGTAGGAGAAACAGAAAGCATACTCTGACCCAGATCATGACACTATTTGGTTTATTTACTCAGCATAAACCGCATAACGTAAAGTCCATTTCATTACATCCACGAACATATCATGACCACCAGTCTGTTCATGTAGCAGATAAACCTCTCTGCCGTTTCTTACAACCCCCTTATCTGAGGTTACCTTCCAGGAGCTCCGCTTCTCATGCTGACTCCTTGTCAGTCCTGGCTTCCAGGGAAACTATCTTATTAGGATCACTGTCCTGTATGATGACTTGCTCCACAACGTTCCACCCACCAGTTCCAGACCCTTAGAAGGACGGTAGCTTCTCCAACACAGTTAGCCGTCACAGGCTCTGCAGGTACATGGTCTCACCACATGCTAATCAGGAAGTCTGTCTTCTTGCAGGACCTTCCAACACAGACCATCCAGGTACATGGCATCACCATGTGCTCTTAAGGAATCCGGTCCACTTGCAGGACCTTCCAACACAGAGACCATGTGACCTGTTGTGAATTGGGTTTCTGGGCTCCCCCGGTGGTCACTGGTGGTACTGAACTTGTGTGCTTCATCTCCTCTGTTCACCTGTTTCCATCAGGATGTGGGAGTTTTCTATTTAACCTTGCTCCTCAGTCATTTCTATGCCGGCCAACAATGTTACCAGAAGCCTTTCTGTTGCATGTTCCTGCTCCTAGACTACTATCAGCTAAGTTGGACTTGTAGTCCTAAGTTTGTTTTGCATTTTTGTTCCAGTTCTCTGTGTTTGAATATTTCTGAGGCTGGAAGCTCTTGTGAGCTGAAATTGCCACTCTAGTGTCATGAGTTGATATTAGAGTCTTAAAGTAATTTCAGGATGGTGTTTTGAAAAGGGTTTTCAGCTGACTGTGAAGTTCCCTTTTCTGTCTTCCTACTATCTAGTAAGCGGACCTCAATTTGCTAAACCTATCTTCATACTTAATTTCTCTAGAGGTAAGCCAGGTCTGTATTTTCCTCTGCTAGGGTCAGGCAGTCCTCCGGCTGGCGCTGGGCGTCTAGGGATAAAACGTAGGCACGCTACCCGGCCACTGTTAGTTGTGCAGTAGGTTTAGCTCACAGTCAGCTCGAGTTCCCATCTTCCAAGAGCTAGTCCTTTTGTATGCTTTACTACGGTCTCTTGCCATTGAGAACCATGACAGTTTGGCCGGCCAAGGGTTAAAATAATTGGCAGAAGAAAGGAGAGAAAAGAAGTCTGCAGAGAATTTTTTTTTTTTTTCCTGAGTTTGCTCATTAGTTGATTTCTTGCATCTCTGCTTACTGCAGCCTTCATCTCTCTCTCCTTCTAATCCTTGAATGGTTCTGATTTCACCTGATAAAAATGGATCAGCAGAGTTTAGCTACAGGTTTGAATAATCTCGCTATGAAGGTTCAAAGTTTACAGGATTTTGTAATTCATGCTCCTATATCTGAACCTAGAATTCCTTTACCTGAATTTTTCTCCGGGGATAGATCTCGCTTCCAGAATTTCAAACATAATTGTAAATTATTTTTGTCTCTGAGATCTCGCTCCGCTGGAGATCCTGCACAGCAGGTCAGGATTGTAATTTCCTTGCTCCGGGGCGACCCTCAGGATTGGACATTTGCTTTGGCACCAGGGGATCCTGCGTTGCTCAATGTGGATGCGTTTTTCCTGGCATTGGGGTTGCTTTATGAGGAACCTCATTTAGAGATTCAGGCTGAAAAAGCCTTGATGGCCCTGTCTCAGGGGCAAGATGAGGCTGAAATATACTGCCAAAAATTTCGTAAGTGGTCTGTGCTTACTCAGTGGAATGAGTGCGCCCTGGCGGCGAATTTCAGAGAGGGTCTCTCTGATGCCATTAAAGATGTTATGGTGGGGTTCCCTGTGCCTACAGGTCTGAATGAGTCCATGACAATGGCCATTCAGATTGATCGGCGTTTGCGGGAGCGCAAACCTGTGCACCATTTGGCGGTGTCTACTGAGAAGGCGCCAGAGATTATGCAATGTGATAGAATTCTGTCCAGAAGCGAACGACAGAATTTTAGGCGAAAAAATGGGTTATGCTTCTATTGTGGTGATTCAACTCATGTTATATCAGCATGCACTAAACGTACTAAGAAGGTTGATAAGTCTGTTTCAATTGGCACTTTACAGTCTAAGTTTATTCTGTCTGTGACCCTGATTTGCTCTTTATCATCTATTACCGCGGATGCCTATGTCGACTCTGGCGCCGCTTTGAGTCTTATGGATTGGTCCTTTGCCAAACGCTGTGGGTTTAATTTAGAGTCTCTGGAAGTTCCTATACCTCTGAAGGGTATTGACTCCACGCCATTGGCTAGTAATAAACCACAATACTGGACACAAGTAACTATGCGTATTAATCCGGATCACCAGGAGATTATTCGCTTCCTTGTGTTGTATAATCTACATGATGTGTTGGTGCTTGGATTGCCATGGCTGCAATCTCATAACCCAGTCCTCGACTGGAAAGCAATGTCTGTGTTAAGCTGGGGATGTCAGGGGACTCATGGGGACGTACCTTTGGTTTCCATTTCGTCATCTATTCCCTCTGAGATTCCGGAATTTTTATCTGATTATCGTGACGTTTTTGAGGAGCCTAAACTTGGTTCACTACCTCCGCACAGAGATTGCGATTGTACTATAGATCTGATTCCGGGCAGTAAGTTTCCAAAGGGTCGTTTATTTAATCTGTCTGTGCCTGAACATGCTGCTATGCGGGAATATATTAAGGAGTCCTTGGAAAAGGGACATATTCGTCCTTCGTCATCTCCCTTAGGAGCCGGTTTTTTCTTTGTATCTAAAAAAGATGGCTCTTTGAGGCCGTGTATTGATTATCGGCTTTTGAATAAAATCACAGTTAAATATCAGTATCCTTTGCCACTGCTTACTGATTTGTTTGCTCGAATAAAGGGGGCCAAGTGGTTCTCTAAGATTGATCTTCGTGGGGCGTATAATTTAGTGCGAATTAAGCAGGGGGATGAGTGGAAAACCGCATGTAATACGCCTGAGGGCCATTTTGAGTATTTAGTAATGCCTTTTGGTCTTTCAAATGCCCCTTCAGTCTTTCAGTCTTTTATGCATGACATTTTCCGTGAATATTTGGATAAATTTATGATTGTGTATCTGGATGATATTTTGATTTTTTCGGATGACTGGGACTCTCATGTCCAACAGGTCAGGAGGGTTTTTCAGGTTTTGCGCTCTAATTCCTTGTGTGTAAAGGGTTCTAAGTGTGTTTTTGGGGTTCAAAAGATTTCGTTTTTGGGGTACATTTTTTCCCCCTCTTCCATTGAGATGGACCCTGTCAAGGTTCAGACTATTTGTGATTGGACGCAACCCTCTTCTCTTAAGAGCCTTCAGAAGTTTTTGGGCTTTGCTAATTTTTATCGTCGATTTATAACTGGTTTTTCTGATGTTGCTAAGCCGTTGACTGATTTGACTAAGAAGGGTGCTGATGTTGCTGATTGGTCCCCTGCTGCTGTGGAGGCCTTTCGGGAGCTTAAGCGCCGCTTTTCTTCCGCCCCTGTATTGCGTCAGCCTGATGTTACTCTTCCTTTTCAGGTTGAGGTCGACGCTTCAGAAATCGGAGCTGGGGCGGTTTTGTCGCAGAAAAGTTCCGACTGCTCCGTGATGAGACCTTGCGCGTTCTTTTCTCGTAAGTTTTCGCCCGCTGAGCGAAATTATGATATTGGTAATCGGGAGCTCTTGGCTATGAAGTGGGCTTTTGAGGAGTGGCGTCATTGGCTTGAGGGGGCTAGACATCAGGTGGTGGTATTGACCGACCACAAGAATTTGATTTATCTTGAGTCTGCCAGGCGCCTGAATCCTAGACAGGCGCGCTGGTCGTTATTTTTCTCTCGGTTTAATTTTGTGGTTTCTTACCTACCGGGTTCTAAAAATGTGAAGGCGGATGCCCTTTCTAGGAGTTTTGAGCCTGATTCCCCTGGTAATTCTGAACCTACAGGTATCCTTAAGGATGGGGTGATATTATCTGCTGTTTCCCCAGACTTGCGACGGGTCTTGCAGGAGTTTCAGGCGGATAGACCTGATCGTTGCCCGCCTGGTAGACTGTTTGTTCCGGATGATTGGACCAGTAGAGTCATCTCGGAGGTCCATTCTTCTGCGTTAGCTGGTCATCCTGGAATCTTTGGTACCAGGGATTTGGTGGCTAGGTCCTTCTGGTGGCCTTCCCTGTCGCGAGATGTGCGAGGTTTTGTGCAGTCTTGTGATGTTTGTGCTCGGGCCAAGCCTTGTTGTTCTCGGGCTAGTGGATTGTTGTTATCTTTGCCTATTCCAAAGAGGCCTTGGACTCACATCTCCATGGATTTTATTTCTGATCTCCCTGTTTCTCAGAAGATGTCTGTCATCTGGGTGGTGTGTGACCGTTTCTCTAAGATGGTCCATTTGGTCCCCTTGCCTAAATTGCCTTCCTCATCCGAGCTGGTTCCTCTGTTTTTTCAAAATGTGGTTCGCTTGCATGGTATTCCGGAGAATATCGTTTCTGACAGGGGAACTCAATTCGTGTCTAGATTTTGGCGAGCATTCTGTGCTAGGATGGGCATTGATTTGTCTTTTTCGTCTGCTTTCCATCCTCAGACTAATGGCCAGACCGAGCGAACTAATCAGACCTTGGAGACTTATTTGAGGTGTTTTGTGTCTGCGGATCAGGATGATTGGGTTGCCTTTTTGCCCTTGGCGGAGTTTGCCCTCAATAATCGGGCTAGTTCTGCCACCTTGGTTTCTCCTTTCTTCTGTAATTCGGGGTTTCATCCTCGTTTCTCTTCCGGTCAGGTGGAATCTTCGGATTGTCCTGGAGTGGATGCTGTGGTGGAGAGGTTGCATCAGATTTGGGGGCATGTGGTGGACAATTTGAAGTTGTCCCAGGAGAAGACTCAGCAGTTTGCCAACCGCCGTCGTCGTGTTGGTCCTCGTCTTTGTGTTGGGGACTTGGTGTGGTTGTCTTCTCGTTTTGTCCCTATGAAGGTTTCTTCTCCTAAGTTTAAGCCTCGGTTCATCGGCCCGTACAAGATATTGGAGATTCTTAACCCTGTGTCCTTTCGTTTGGACCTCCCTGCATCTTTTTCTATTCATAATGTCTTCCATCGGTCATTGTTGCGCAGGTATGAGGTACCGGTTGTGCCTTCCGTTGAGCCTCCTGCTCCGGTGTTGGTTGAGGGTGAGTTGGAGTACGTTGTCGAGAAGATCTTGGACTCCCGTGTTTCCAGACGGAGACTTCAGTATCTGGTCAAGTGGAAGGGCTACGGTCAGGAGGATAATTCTTGGGTGACAGCCTCTGATGTTCATGCCTCCGATTTGGTCCGTGCCTTTCATAGGGCTCATCCTGATCGCCCTGGTGGTTCTGGTGAGGGTTCGGTGCCCCCTCCTTGAGGGGGGGTACTGTTGGGAATTGGGTTTCTGGGCTCCCCCGGTGGTCACCGGTGGTACTGAACTTGTGTGCTTCATCTCCTCTGTTCACCTGTTTCCATCAGGATGTGGGAGTTTTCTATTTAACCTTGCTCCTCAGTCATTTCTATGCCGGCCAACAATGTTACCAGAAGCCTTTCTGTTGCATGTTCCTGCTCCTAGACTACTATCAGCTAAGTTGGACTTGTAGTCCTAAGTTTGTTTTGCATTTTTGTTCCAGTTCTCTGTGTTTGAATATTTCTGAGGCTGGAAGCTCTTGTGAGCTGAAATTGCCACTCTAGTGTCATGAGTTGATATTAGAGTCTTAAAGTAATTTCAGGATGGTGTTTTGAAAAGGGTTTTCAGCTGACTGTGAAGTTCCCTTTTCTGTCTTCCTACTATCTAGTAAGCGGACCTCAATTTGCTAAACCTATCTTCATACTTAATTTCTCTAGAGGTAAGCCAGGTCTGTATTTTCCTCTGCTAGGGTCAGGCAGTCCTCCGGCTGGCACTGGGCGTCTAGGGATAAAACGTAGGCACGCTACCCGGCCACTGTTAGTTGTGCGGTAGGTTTAGCTCACAGTCAGCTCGAGTTCCCATCTTCCAAGAGCTAGTCCTTTTGTATGCTTTACTACGGTCTCTTGCCATTGAGAACCATGACAGTGACCACACCACAGTCTCATTATATTATATATATTATATAAGACACACCCCTTGATGGGAGGTAGGTGGTTGGCCAGACCCACCCAGCTCTCCAGCCAAACCTGAAAGCCAAGCCCCTAACACGCTAAACAAACCTCGTGGAACTACAGGTCCCAGAGCAACATTTCAGACATAGAGCACAGAGGACCTCCTCCTTTGCGACACATACCAGCCATTCACAACAACACTGGTCACTGTCTCACAGTTGATTGAAAGCTCGACTATCCAATCTGAGACTGTATGTTGAATAATTTACTTGCTGGATTGGTACTAGGATTTCCATGGTTGCAAATTCAAAATCCTGTTATTAATTGGTGTCAGAAGGAGATTGGGAAATGAATCCCCAAGTTCTACAAAAGATGTCTTAAAAACGTATAAATGTGCTCCGCAAGTCTGAAGGGTCTTTCAGGGTACCTGAAGGACTTCGGAGATGTGTTCTTGGAAAAAGAGGCGGAGATATTACCTCCCTATGATTGTGCTAGTGATCTTATTCCTAGCGCCAAATTGCCAAAAGCTCACCTTTACAATTTGTCTGGGCCCAAACGGACCCCATGAAAGAATATATTCACGAAAGTTTACGGAAGGGTCATATCCATCCCCGCTCTTCCCTATAGCTGCTGGAGTTTTCTTTGTTAAAATGAAAAATGGGGGTCTCCGTCCTTGCCTTGATTTCCGAGAAATAAACAAGATCACGGTTAAAAATACTTACCCACTTCCACTCATCCCTGATCTATAGAATCAGCTTCTGGGGGCCAGGGTGTTTTCTAAACTTGATCTTAGAGGGGCTACAATTTGATACGCATCCGGAAGGGTAATGACTCGATGATTGAAAAACAGCGTTTTTAATGTCTGAGGGTCTTTTAGAAAACCTTGTCATGTCTTTTGGATTAGCTAATGCACCTATGTTTCAAAATTTTATGAATCATATTTTCTCTGATTGCATTGGAAGATATGTTGTGATTTACCTTGATGACATTCTAATTTTCTCACCAGATTTGGACACTCACCAGGAACATGTCTGTGTTGTGTTACAGAGTTTGAGGGAGAACTCTTTGTTTGCTAAATTAGAGAAATGTGTTTTTTCTGTTCAGGAAATCTTTTTCTTGGGGTTTATCTTGTCAGCAAAAGGGTTTAAGATGGACCCTGGGAAGGTGCAGGCCATAATTGATTGGGTGCTCTTAAGGCTTTGCAGCGTTTTCTGGGATTCACCAACTATTATAGAAAATTTATCAAGGGGTTGTCACAGTTTGCTAAACCACTTACTGACCTTAGACGCAAGGGGGCGAATCTCAAGCTTTCGTCGCCGAATGCGATCAGGGCTTTTGAAAGATTAAAAGAGTGTTTTATGTCTGCACCAATTCTGATCCAACCTGATCTCCAAGAACCGTTCGCTGTGGAGGTGGATGCTTCAGAAATCAGAGTGAGGGCAGTCTTATCGCAGTGACCCAAAACTCTGACTAACCTGCGTCCATGTGCTTTTCTTTCTCAAAAAGTTTAACCGGCGGAGAGAAATTATGATTTTGGGAATAGGGAGTTACTTGCTGTCAAATTGGCCTTTGAGGAATGGAAGCATTTTTTGGAGGGGGTGGTTTATCCAGTTACGGTGATTATGGATCACAAGAATTTAGCTTACATTGAATCGGCTAAAAGGTTAACTCCTAGACAGGCCAGATGGTCCTTGTTTTTCTCTCGGTTTAATTTTTCTATTACATTCAGGACAAGGTCTAAGAATGTGAAAGCTGATGCATTATCTAGAAGTTTAGATTCCATTTCTCCTCCAGAACCTCCATCCTCCATTATTCCTCAGGGTATTGTGGTTTCTATGATAACCTCGGAATTGGAAGAGGAGATTCGTAAAGTCCAGTCGTTGGCTCCTTCTGCTTCCCCAGGATCCAAATTACTTGTGCCTGTGTACCTAAGATTGCAGGTGCAACAGGAATTTCATGATTCCGTTTTAAGTGGTCATCCTGAGGTTACTGCTACATAGAAAACCGTTGCTAGACTTTTTTGGTGGCCGTCCATGCATAATGATATTAAAGATTTTGTATCTGCTTGTTACGTCTGTGCACGTGCCAAAGTCAGTCATAGCCGGCCGGCTGATGAACTGGCTCCATTGCCAATTTCAGAAAGACCATGGACTCATTTGTCCATGGATTTCATTACAGATTTGCCTCTGTCTTATGGGAAAACTGGTATCTGGGTGGTAGTTTATCGATTCAGCAAATAAGCTCATTTTGTTCCTTTGTCAGGATTACCTAATGCAGAGACACTCTCAGGGTAGTTTATTTCTAATATTGTAACGTTACATGGGATCCCTCTGAACAATGTGTTTGGTAGGGGAGTACAATTTGTCTCTAAATTTTGGAGCACTTTTTGCAGTAAACTAGGGATTGACTTGTCATTGCCATCGGCATATCACCCTGAAACCAATGGTCAGACTGATAGTACAAATCAATCTTTGGAACTTTGTTTAGTTTTTACCTCTCGCTTAGTTTGCTTTTAACAGTTGAGTAAATCAATCTACCGGAACCTCACCATTTTTCTGTAATTATGATTTTCGTCCCCATTGTGGTGAATTTTCTAGGATTAGTTCTGAATGCCCTCTGGTGGAGGTTGCCGTACAGAGACGTGGGGATGTCTGGAGGGAGGTTCAGAAGAATATTGGGACTGCTCAAATTCGGCAAAAATGAAAGGCCGTTTGGTAGGTCCTGTTTTTAAGATGGGGATAAGGTTTGGTTGTCGTCTAGGAACATTAAAATTAAAGTGCCGTCAGCAAAGTTGGGTCCAAAGTTTATTGGTCCATATGAGATCCTAGAGATGGTCAAGCCTGTGGCATTTAGATTAAAGCTTCTTGCATCACTAACGTATTCCATAAATCCCTATTAAAGGAGTATGTCCCTTCTGCACTGTCTCTCTCATCCCCGCCTCCTCCGCCTCCTCCGCTTTCAGTAGTCGGTGGCCTGGAATATGAGGTTGTAAGGTTCTCAGTCTCTTTGCCATATCCGCTGTTATTTTCTGTTATTGAAACCTAGTTTTTTCCGTCTGTTATTTTGCTTTCTGTCCTGCTGCTGTAATAGAGTGCAGGGTTGCGTATGTCACCACGGAACAGACAGACCAACTGTTGAGGGGAATTTATTAACAGGAGTAAGATTCTTCTCGCAGGGAGTAAACAGGGGGTTAATAGAGGTAAATCAAACAGTAAACAGTTAAGAGAGAACAAAAGGGTTAACGAGTGTTCTTGTAACTTATCAGTCCAGGGAGGTCCTGACTGGAGGATCCTAATTCCAGCGTGGGTACAGTCACCAGCAGAGTCCGCTTTCATGTACTCACAAGATGAAGTCTTTAGCTTTTACAGCACAGCCATGAATCGGGCTCCACACTGTTAAGTCTCTCACCAAGAATCACAGTCTCTGTACTGATACTGCGGGGACCAGGGAATAGAAGTCTCTTCTCTGTTTCCTGGAAACTCCGGGGTTAAGACTTTTCTCTTCAACGTGAAACTGAAATCAGGAAGTAGCACAGTCTTGTTCTCTAGTTTCTCTGTAGTAACGCTGTCACACACACACTGGACAGTTACTTATCACACTCAGGGATCTTTGCTTGTCACTGCGGTCACCAGGGCTGCACCCGAGTCACTGTCTCTGATTCAGGAGGCTTCCGAGTCTACACCCTCACATCCAGCCTTCACTCTGGTGGGTATCTCAGCCTCAGTGCCCTCATGGGGAGCACTACCTTTAGGGGAGCACGGCGCTGCAGCCTGCCCTCTCTTTGGCGCGCTGCCTTCTCTCTGCTCTCCCGCTCTTTTCTGACCACACCCCTCTCTCTTCCCAGCAGTCACCTGGTCCCCTTTGTTCAGGGCAGAAAGTCTTCCCCCCAACAACCCAGCTGTCTGACTAAGTGGTTCCAGGCAAGGAGCAGGGAAAGCAACCTCCTTACACTGCATCTACCTTGCACTCAGTCAGTATGGAGTTTCTAGTTTCTATGTTTCCACCCTGTTCTCTGCCACTTGCCTTTTTAAGCTGCCTCAGCTGTTCAATCAGTGCTTCTGAATCATGTCTGCAGTTAGCCTGTGACCTGGCTCCTGGAAGTCTTGGACATAGCATTCCAGCCATCTCCTACTGAGGATCTTTGGGACATGTGTGGACACTGGAATCCCACTGCTTGCCAATCAACATTTTCAAGGCAATTAATAGAGAGAGACTCTGAACCTATTTCTGTAATTTATGCTGAACTTAAGGTTTATTGCGGCCTGCCATGTCTCCTGCCTCTGTACCTACAATTGTGTAAAACCTTTCCTCTGTGGCATGCTTACTTGTATGAAGTAATAGAAGCACTTCATAGGGTATGTGCACACGTCAGGATTTCTTGCAGAAATTTCCTGAAGAAAGCCGGAAATTTTCTGCAAGAAATCCGCATGTTTCTTTTTGCGTTTTTTTCCCGTTTTTTTCCCGTTTTTTTTAGCATTTTGCAAGCGTAATTAGCTTGCAGAATGCTAAAGTTTTCCAAGCGATCTGTAGCATCGCTTGGAAAACTGATTGACAGGTTGGTCAAAAGTGTGACCAACTTTTTACTATAGATGCAGCGTATGCAGCATCAATAGTAAAAGATAGAATGTTAAAAATAATTAAAAAAATTAAAAAAATGGTTATACTCACCTTCTGCAGACAGCCGATCTCCTCAGCGGCTTCCGTTCCTATAGATGGTGTGTGTTCAGGACCTTCGATGACGTCGCGGTCACGTGACCGCGACGTCATCGCGGTCATGTGACCGCGACGTCATCGCAGGTCCTTCACACACACCAGCTATAGGAACGGAAGCGGTAGCGTGCACCGCTGAGAGGCGGTCAGACTGCGGGGGCCATCGAAGGTGAGTATATGACTATTTTTTATTTTAATTCTTTTTTTTTTGCCAATTATACGGTGCCCAGTCCGTGGAGGAGAGTCTCCTCTCCTCCACCATGGGTACCAACCCGCACATGATCTGCTTACTTCCCGCATGGTGTGCATAGCCCCATGCGGAAAGTAAGCAGATCAATGCATTCCTAGGTGTGCGGAATCCCCGCAATTCCGCAAATTTAATGAACATGTTGCTTTTTTTTCCGTGATGTGATTTTTTCGCTGAAAAAAATGCAACATTTGCACAAGATATGCGGAATACACTGAAAATAATGGGAGGCATATGTAAGCGTTTTTTTCGCATTCTTATCACGTTTTTATAGCGAAAAAACGTAAATAAAATGCGAAAAATACTGAACGTGTGCACATGGCCTTAAACAAGCTTGTTTCCTGTGTTTCCTCGCACCTAAGCACAAGACTCTATATAGACTGTATGCAATACATACAGTAAGTGATGTTCAGAGGGTTGTGGATTCTCGGAGAGTCCATAATTCCCTCCAGTACCTCATCCACTGGAGGGGATACGGACCAGAGGAGAGAAACTGGGTCTCTGCTCGAGATGTGAAGGCTGATCGGTTAGTCAGGGCCTTCCATCTAAAATTTCCTGGGAATCCTGGGGGTCAGGTGGCCTCCCTAGAAGAGGGAGTACTGTCACGGTTCCATCCCTCAGTGTGTGGGATGCAGTTACTGACAGCTTGGCCGTCCAATCCGGTACAGGGGCGTGTCGAAGCTGTCAGTACTTTGATTGACAGCTTGGCCATCCAATCTGGTACAATTGCAGTGTGTTGATTGAAAGCTTGCTTATCCAGTCTATGACTGGGTGGCGTCGGCTGTAGCCAAGTGTTCACTATCCCAGGTGAATGCCATGCTACTTAACTGAGCTGCTTCAGCCAGACCTCTGCAAGACGTACATTCAGCTTGTCAGGTTTGTGCTCCCTGTGCCTTGCGTTGTGTATGCTTGATCATTGGCGGCCTGACCTTGGACTTCGTTCTGACCATCCGACTTGTTTAACCCCTCCTGCTGTGATCCGTTATCATCCTGGTATTCTGACCTCGGAACGTTACCTGACCACGCTTTTGTTTCTTTCTTCTGTTTATGATGTACTCTCCTGGCATCTGACCTAGGACTCCTTGACCATTCTGACTCACGGATTGGCCGTGAGAAGTGACAAGTCACACAGCTTTTCTGTGAAGGTATTATGAAAACCAAAGAACATGTAAGGAGGTGGCGGGGACCCTCACGTGCCTCCTCTCCCCTAGTAGCTGTTCACAGGATTGTGTGCAGCACCTCATGGTGTATTAATGTGAAATGTAATGTTATGTACTGTAATGTGATGCCTTTGTTATGTATTGTGTATAAGCTTGGGGACAGAATAGGACAGTAGGGGGATTAGAATAGAGGGGGTATCATAGAGACAGGATAGTATAAAATAGATAGAAGTGTTGGTTACATACAGGCAGCATAGGGGTTAAGCAAATGGGAGGGGCCGCAGAACAGCACAGAGCAGAGGGATATAGGAGAAGCACTTCCTGTATAGGAGCAGAAGCCCGGGCACCTTTGCCCAGGGCGGGGGGTGAGAAGCAGCGGAGCAGACAGTTGCAGGCTCTGGGGGTAAAGCTGCTATGGCATGAAGCGGCCCCCGGCTGGAGAATGGTCAAGCACCAGCTCAACAGGACCATCCCCAAGAAGGATCCGGGGTCTAAGACCGGGGTGGTAGCAGCTGAGATGGCGTACCCGGCACCTTTCCCAATTGGAACTGGACAAGAGGCTGACAGGGAGCTGGTGACGTGGAAGGCACAGATGAAACACGGACTGTCCATAGAGTCTGCCCAGATGGCAGGGAAAAGGAAGGCAAGAACAGAGTTTTACTAGAGGTATGGTAGCGAATGCTGGGAGGAAACAGAGATTACAGAAAGAATAGAGCCTGCCCGGAAGGCAAGGAAAGTGCAGGATATGTGGCTCTGTGTGAATTGTGCTGCTCGTGTGATGAATATGCTGCTGTTCAGTAAAGTTCAACTGTTGGAAAAAGACCTTGTCTCTGAAATGATTTGTGGTGCTCATGGATGTGGAGCCGACATGCCATCAGCTGAGGGGAATCTGACAGAGCCTGTAAGTGTGCTGTGGCACATACTGCAGATGCAGCAGAATGGATTTTGCATTTCATCTGTGGGGCGCCAGGGTGTGGGAATACTAAAGCTCATTGTCACGACTACCACCCTGGCCACCTTACAGAATCACCAGACAGGTCAGTGATAAAGTTATGCGTGGTGTGTGCAACACCACAGGCAGTGATGGGTAAGAGCAGTATTGAGTTGGGACCTTGTGGTATTTCAGTTAGCGATATGCATATATAATTACCTCACTTGGGGATCTACTGTGTCTGTGCTGATATGACTACACTGGCCCTTTTGGAATCTACTATTGCACTGTCACATTATTTATATGGGAGTCTAATACTAAGCTCGAACCTAATTGCTGCACTGTTGGTGTTATACCCTTGTTGCACCTGTTTCTCTCTAATTGAAACTCTGTCATGGTATTGATGTTATTTTTTGTAGCGCTTTTTTTTATTGATGAATAATACAAATATTTAATTTTTCTTATTTCTTGGTGGATTGGTTACTCTATTTCTTTGCATGCTTACAATTTGGTTTGAGTATATCCATGGCTATTGCCGCTGGTGGTTTGGGTATCTAGGCCTAGTGCCACCGTCTATATAATGTGTTTTGTTCCTAAGATTTTGTATTATGCTCTCACAAAACAGCAGCGACGGCAGGCTGACGCTCTATGTGCAACAGAATACGGATGTATTCTAAGAGCTGCTGGGGCAGACCTCGGTGATACAGCATGACATTGTCACCGAGCCTTGGATGAAACAGTACCGAATCCCAGAGGCCCGGCGGCAAGCCATTGTGGCAGAAGTGAAGCAAATGTTCCAGTTAGGAGTCATCAAGGAATCCCAGAGTGAGTGGGCTAGCCCCATTGTGCTGATTCCAAAGCCAAACGGGCCATTACGCTTTTGTAATGACTTCGGGAAATTGAATGAAGTATCAAAGTTTGACCTCTATCCGATGCCCCAGGTGGACAAGCTAATTGAGAGACTTGGGGAGGCAAAGTATTTAACCACACTCGATCTCACCAAAGATTACTGGCAGGTCCCAGGTACAAGCAGTGCTGGTGTCTCCCAGAATCGCGGGGTTAACAGAAAACCCAAAGAAATGCGCGATAGGACACATGGAAGCCCGGTACTTAGGTTGCGTGATGGTTTATACCCAATTTTGCTGGGAAATCGGCACCCCTAACTGACCTGTTAAAAGTTAAGAAGTCGGTGATGGTCCGGTGGAATCCTCAAGCGGAGGAAGCATTACAGTCCCTGAAGTCAGCTTTACGTGGACAGCCAGTCCTCATCAGCCCCAACTTCAAGGAAACATTTTTCGTGCAGACAGATGCCTCGGAGGTAGGTCTAGGAGCGGTGCTATCACAAGAAGTGAACGGGGATGAGCATCCAGTCACTTGCTTGAGCAGGAAACTGACCCTGGCAAAGAAAAGTTATAGCGTAGTAGAGAAGGAGTGCTTGGCGATTAAGTGGGCCTTGGAGTCCCTACACTGCTATTTGCTCGGGCGTCAATTTCGTTTACTAACGGACCGTTCATCCCTCGTCTGGATGAGAAATGCGAAGGATAGGAATGCTCGGGTCACCAGATAGTTCCTGTCCCTACAAAACTTCAGCTTTTCACTGGATATCGGGCAAGGAAGTCCCAGGGAAATGCGGATGCCCTGTCACAGGCCCCCTGTATGGTGACAAATATTCAACCCCACAAGTTTGAACAGATGGGGGATATGTGAGTCAGTGACTGGTGTTACATGTGAGGGTCGCTATGTGTCCCCCAGGATGCGTACAGAAGAGTATTGAGGCCACGAGAGTGTATTGCAGTCACATCTGTGATTGCAATGCAAAATAAAAGTAAGTGTTGGTCTTGGGCAAGCTATTTGTCCAAGGTAGATTTAAGAAAACCTGCCATGGGCTTTTATTTTTGAAGTGGACTACAGGTTGGTAGTGGGGCAGTCTGCTTCTTCACAGCCAGGTCTTCCATGTGGCCGATGGCCACAGGTTCCTTGTAAAAACCCTGCAGCAGAGGGTTGGGTGTGTCAGTTTTGATTTACAAGCGTGCAGAGCAGGAGGCTCTGCAGAGCTCAGTCTGTGTCAAGCAACACAGAGTCAAGTGGAGCCAAAAGGCCTGGCACCCCGAAGCGTACATGGCGATGCAGTCCCCCATGGTCTCGGTTGTGTACTGTCTTGATTTCCCGACTCAGATATGGAGGATATCTTTGACTTCCAGGTGTAAGTTTTCTTTGGACATTAACCCCTTTACCCCACGTTAATGACCGGACCAATTTTTACAATTCTGACCACTGTCACTTTATGAAGTAATAACTCTGGAACGCTTCAACGGATCCCAGTGATTCTGACATTATTTTCTCATGACATATTGTACTTCATGTTAGTGGTAAACTTTCTTTGATATTACCTGCGTTTATTTGTTAAAAAAAAAAGGAAATTTGGCAACATTTTTGAAAATTTTGCAATTTTCCAACTTTTAAATTTTATGCACTTAAATCACAGAGGTATGTCACACAAAATACTTAATAAGTAACATTTCCCACATGTCTACTTTACATCAGCACAATTTTGGAACCAACATTTTTTTTGTTAGGGAGTTATAAGGGTTAAAAATTGACCAGCAATTTCTCATTTTTACAACACCATTTTTTTTAGGGACTACATCACATTTGAAGTCACTTTGAGGGGTCTATATGATAGAAAATACCCAAGTGTGACACCATTCTAAAAACTGCACCCCTCAAGGTACTCAAAACCACATTCAAGAAGTTTATTACCCTTCAGGTATTTCACAGGAATTTTTGGAATGTTTAAAAAATAAATTAACATTTAACTTTTTTTCACAAAAAATTTACTTCAGCTCCAATTTGTTTTATTTTACAAAGGGTAACAGGAGAAATTGGACGCCAAAAGTTGTTTGGAAAGTAGACCCCCTAAGGAACTTATCTAGTTGTGTGGTGAGCACTTTGACCCACCAAGTGCTTCACAGAAGTTTATAATGTAGAGCTGTAAAAATAAAAAATCATATTTTTTCACAAAAATGATATTTTCGCCCCAATTTTTTATTTTCCCAAGAGGAACAGAAGAAATTGGACAGCAAAATTTGTTGTGCAATTTGTCCTGAGTACGCTGATACCCCATATGTGGGGGTAAACCACTGTTTGGGCGCATGGCAGAGCTCGGAAGAGAAGGAGCGCCGTTTGACTTTTCAATGCAAAATTGACTGGAATTGAGATGGGACGCCATTTCGCGTTTGGAGAGCCCCTGATGTGCCTAAACATTGAAACCCCGCACAAGTGACACCATTTTAGAAAATAGACCCCCTAAGGAACTTATCTAGATGTGTGATGAGCACTTTGAATTCCGAAGCGTTTCACTACAGTTTATAACTAGTGTTGAGCGATACTTTCCGATATCGGAAAGTATCGGTATCGGAAAGTATCGGCCGATACCGTCACAGTATCGGAATCCAATCCGATACCGATACCCGATACCAATACAAGTCAATGGGACTCAAGTATCGGACGGTATTCCTGATGGTTCCCAGGGTCTGAAGGAGAGGAAACTCTCCTTCAGGCCCTGGGAACCATATAAATGTGTAAAAGAAAGAATTAAAATAAAAAATATCGCTATACTCACCTGTCCGACGCAGCCGGGACTTCAGCGAGGGAACCGGCAGCGTTGTTTGTTTAAAATTCGCGCTATTACTTGGTTACGTGAATTCCCGGCTTGTGATTGGTCAGGTCGGCCATGTTGCCGGGACGCGGACCAATCACAGCAAGCCGTGACGAAATTACGTCACGGCTTGCTGTGATTGGTCCGCGTCCCGGCAATATGGCCGCCCTGACCAATCACAAGCCGTGACGTCACGGGAGGCTGGACACGCGCTCATTTTAAAATGGGCGCGTGTCCAGCCTCCCGTGACGTCACGGCTTGTGATTGGTTGCGCCGCGATCAACCAATCACAAGCCGGGAGGCTGGACGCGCTCATTTTGAAATGGGCGCGTGTCCAGCCTCCCGTGACGTCACGGCTTGTGATTGGTTGCGCCGCGATCAACCAATCACAAGCCGGGAGGCTGGACGCGCTCATTTTGAAATGGGCGCGTGTCCAGCCTCCCGGCTTGTGATTGGTTGACCGCGACGCAACCAATCACAAGCCGTGACGTCACGGGAGGCTGGACACGCGCCCTTTTTAAAATGAGCGCGTTTCCAGCCTCCCGTGACGTCACGGCTTGTGATTGGTTAATGGCGGCCATGTTGCCGGGACGCGGACCAATCACAGCAAGCCGTGACGTATTTTCGTCACGGCTTGCTGTGATTGGTCCGCGGCCCGGCAACATGGCCGCCCTGACCAATCACAAGCCGGGACTTCGCGTAACCATGTAAAAGCGGGAATTTTAAACAAACAACGCTGCCGGTTCCTGCGCTGAGGTCCCGGCTGCGTCGGACAGGTGAGTATAGCGATATTTTTTATTTTAATTCTCTATTTTACACATTTTAACATTAATGTTGTTCCGATACCCGATACCCGATACCACAAGAGTATCGGAATCCCGGTATCGGAATTCCGATACAGCAAGTATCGGCCGATACCCGATACTTGCAGCATCGGAATGCTCAACACTACTCATAACACCTCTATATACAGTAGATAACACAAGATCTATCATTCAGCATAGGTGATATTACAGCTGACCACCACCTCCTCCTGTGCAATGACTGATAACACCTCTATATACAGTAGATAACACAGGATCCACCATTCACAATAGTTGATATTACAACTCACCTCCTGTACAATGATTGATAACACTTCTATTTACAGTAGATAACTTATAACGCAATGTCGAGTTTCCCCCTCTGCACAGGGGGAATTTCGGGCCATCTCCGCTGCGGTCTCCCATTCTTCTCCTGCCGCAGTGGAGCCTGCTCAGCGGAGACGTCGGTCCCAGCGTCTCGCTCAGGCTGACTCTGTACAAAGAGTTACTGCTGCTTCTCCTGCTTCTGCCATTGAAGCCAGTGTTGGGCAGCGGCGAGCAGACGCTTCTGGGACTAAGGCTACTTTCACACTAGCGTCGGGCCCGGCCCGTCGCAGTGCGTCGGGCCGAGGTTACCGACGCTAGCGTTCTCTGCGCCGCACAACGGGGGCAGCGGATGCATTTTTCCAGCGCATCCGCTGCCCCATTGTGAGGTGCGGGGAAGTGCGGGGAGGTGGGGGCAGAGTTCCGGCCGTGCATGCGCGGTCGGAAAAAGCGGACCATCGGCAGCAAAAAACGTTACATGTAGCGTTTTTTGCAGCCGACGGTCCGCCCCAACACGGTGCAACCGTCGCATGACGGTTGCGACGTGTGTCAATGCGTTGCAAATGCGTCGCTAATGTTAGTCAATGGGAAAAAAACGCATCCTGCAAGCACTTTTGCAGGGTGCGTTTTTTTGCCAAAATGACGCATTGCGATGTATTGAAAAAAACGCTAGTGTGAAAGTAGCCTTAGTCCTGCTTTTCCCGTTCTGAGCATGCCCAGGGTAAGACCTCTCAGAGGAGATCGAGGGTCACATGTTCAGATACTGCAGCCTAATCTATTGGTCCTTCTAGGAAGGTCCTGTAGGTGTGCAGGCTCTGTAGCAGCCTCTCATTGGTCTTCCTAGGAAGGTCCTGTACGTGCTGCAACTATTTAAGGCTTGCATGGCCGCACGGCCATGCGCTAGTGTCTTTCTAAAGTTATGTGTTTTGCGCCAGTGTGGTCATGTGAGTGTGTGTTCAGGGACCCGGCTGAAATAAGCCCCTAGAATGCTGGCACCTCCGGCGAGGAGATTGTGTGTGTATGTATTCAGGGACCTGGCTGAAATAAGCCCTTAGAATGCTGGCACCTCCGGCGAGGAGTTATGTGTGCATGCATGACCACTGACTGCTCTCTTTTGTGTAGTTAGCCTGTGCCTCTGTGAAGTCAAACAGGACACAGAGCTTTGCTTTCTCGGCTACTCTGTGAAACTAACAGAGCTAGTTCATAACGCCATATAGTGCCGCCGTTTACTAGCAGCAGGTTCTCCTGCACGGTGGACCCCGGGCTGCGAACGCATCTACTTCAATAAAACATTTATATTTACTCGGTGCGTTCCGCTAGCCCTAACAGTACACTAGCGCCAGGGTCTGGCTAGAAAATGGCGGACAATCAGCGTCTACAGCGGTACTTCCAGCAGCTGGAGGGTAGGTTGGCGGCTCTAGAGCGTACAACCTCAGCTGTGGACGTCACTGCTGTCGCTGTTCAGACTGTGAGTGTAGCTGCAGCCAGTTTGTCCACTGCCACTCCTGCTCCGTCTATATCCCGTCTCCCGCTTCCAGACAAGTTTGCTGGTGATAGTAAGCTATGTCGGGGATTCGTGAGCCAGTGCTCCATACATCTCGAGCTTCTGGCTGCACGTTTCCCTACGGAACGGGCGAAAGTGGGCTTCATTATATCTCTTTTGTCGGGCAGGGCGTTGGAGTGGGCAACGCCGCTTTGGGAGCGTGATGATCTTGTGGTACAGAGTGCTCCTCTCTTCTTGGACACTCTGAGGCAGGTCTTTTTGGGACCACGTGTCACCCACAATACCGCGCTCCAATTGTTGGTAAATACTCAGGGTTCGTCCATGGTCAGCCAGTTTGCCATCCAATTCCGGACTCTAGCCTCTGAGCTAGAATGGCCAGATAAAGTCCTTATTCCGGTGTTTTGGAAAGGTCTGGCAGATCATGTAAAGGACGCCTTAGCCACCAGGGAGATTCCCGCCACACTGGAGGAGCTCATTTCCATCTCTACCCGCATCGATCTCCGTTTTAATGAGCGGAGGTTGGAGCGGATCCAGTGTAGGCAGAGGTTTCGGCTGGCTCCCACCTTTGCCAAACCTCTAGAATCTCCTGTTCTGGCGTCCGACACCCATGAGGCCATGGAGGTTTCTCAAGCGGGACCTAGGTCTCAGACCGCTCGAGTACCGGTGGTGTGCAAAAATTGCCAACAACTGGGACATTATGCTAATCAGTGTCCACGGCGGTCGGGAAAATTATCGCATCTAGTGACCATAGGAGGGGGTTCACTAGACTCAGCGGCATTTTCCTCCAAGTTGTCCTTTAAAGGGACAATCTTCTTAGGCTCATCCACTCATACAGTTGAGCTTTGTGTGGATTCTGGAGCAGAGGGAAATTTCATGTCCTCTGCTTTTGCTTTGTGCCACACAATACCTATGGTAATGCTTGCTAAACCAGTAACAGTTAGAGTGGTGAATGGGTCAACACTTCCATTACAAATCACACATCAGACTGTCCCTTTCACGTTAGCCATGTCTCCGTCCCACCAGGAGATAATTTCCCTTCTTGTCCTTCCCGAGGGAATGGATGAGATTCTGTTGGGGATACCCTGGCTCCGTTTCCACTGCCCACATATTGAGTGGACCTCAGGGAGGATATTGGGTTGGAGTGAAGCTTGTAAGGGCAGATGTGTGAAAGAGTACGTTCAGGTTTCCACCACTGAGATACCCGCAGATCTCTCTTCTCTTCCCAAATGCTATTGGTCCTATGCAGACATCTTCTCCAAAAAGGCTGCGGAGACCCTTCCGCCTCACCATCCCTATGACTGTCCTATTGACCTCTTGCCTGGAGCAGAACCTCCTCGGGGACGTGTCTATCCCCTCTCTCTCCCGGAAACAGAGGCTATGTCCCAATACATCCAGGAGAATTTGGCAAGAGGGTTCATTAGGAAGTCAGTGTCACCTGCAGGGGCGGGGTTCTTCTTCATGCAGAAGAAGAACGGAAAGTTACGTCCTTGCATAGATTATAGGGGTCTTAACGCCATCACCGTAAAAAATAAGTACCCGCTGCCCCTCATTTCTGAGCTTTTTGATAGGCTTCAGGGAGCAAGGGTATTTACTAAATTAGATCTGCGGGGTGAGTATAACCTAATTCGCATCCGTGAGGGGGACGAATGGAAGACTGCATTTAACACCAGAGATGGGCACTATGAGTATCTGGTGATGCCCTTCGGGCTCTGTAATGCCCCAGCCATCTTCCAAGACTTTGTCAACGACATCTTCCGGGATATGCTCTCCACCTCGGTCGTAGTCTATCTGGATGATATTCTCATCTTCTCTCCTGATATTGACTCCCACCGGAGAGATGTTGGCAGAGTCTTCGACCTCTTACAGGCAAATTCTCTTTATGCAAAGTTGGAGAAGTGTATGTTTGAGCAGGAGTCTTTACCTTTCCTGGGCTATATCATCTCAGCCCAGGGATTAGCTATGGATCCTGCCAAACTACAGGCTGTGATGGACTGGCAAGAACCCCATTCTCTTAAAGCAGTGCAGTGCTTTATGGGGTTCATTAATTATTATCGCCAGTTCATTCCGCACTTCTCAACTTTGGTAGCTCCCTTGGTAGCCCTCACCAAGAAGGGAGCAAATCCCAAATTGTGGTCTGAAGAGGTCTCCAGGTCCTTTTCTTCTATTAAATCTCATTTTGCTAGCGCTCCCATCCTACATCGTCCCGATGTTGATAAGCTGTTCATAATGGAGGTGGATTCCTCTTCCATTGGTGCAGGAGCAGTCCTCTTCCAAAAGGATGCTCAAGGTCGGAAGCATCCGTGCTTCTTCTTCTCCAAGACCTTCACACCAGCGGAGAGGAATTATTCCATCGGGGACAGGGAGTTGCAGGCGATGAAGTTGGCTTTCTCGGAGTGGAGACATCTCTTGGAGGGGGCTCGTTTTCCCTTTCAAGTTTTCACGGACCACAAAAACTTGTTATATTTGCAAACTGCCCAGCGACTAAATTCTCGCCAGGCCAGATGGTCCTTGTTCATCTCCCGGTTCCACTTCACCCTCCATTATCTCGCTGGGGAGAGGAACATTCGTGCTGACGCCCTCTCTCGTTCTGTTGTGTCATCTGAGGAGGAGGAAGGAGAGCCTCGGCTTATTGTCCCTTTGGAGAGCCTGAGAACCGTAGCTCTGGTTTCGCTAGAGTCTGTGGCTCCAGCAAAGACTTTTGTGCCCATTAATTTGCGACCGGAGGTTCTCTCTTGGGCTCATTCGTCCCGGGTGGGTGGACACTTTGGGACAAAGAGGACATCTGAGCTGCTGGCGAGGATGTACTGGTGGCCACATATGGTCCGAGATGTCAGAGAGTATATTCAGGCGTGTGTCTCCTGCGCCAAAAATAAGTCTCCTCGACAACGGCCAGCTGGGCTACTGTATCCCTTGCCAGTGGCAGACAGGCCCTGGAAGATGGTCGGGATGGACTTTGTAGTGGGTTTTCCCAAGTCTCGTGGCTGTACCATCATTTGGGTCATCACCGATCATTTCTCGAAAATTGTGCATTTGGTGCCGCTACCACGGTTACCTTCTGCACGGGCTTTGGCAGCGTTGTTCATAAAACACATCTTCTGCCTACACGAAATGCCGGACAAAATTGTCAGTGACCGGGGTCCCCAGTTTGCGTTTCGGTTCTGGAGAGAGCTTTGTCGTCTTTTCAGCTTTGAGTTAAATCTCTCCTCCGCATATCATCCCGAGACAAATGGGTTGGTAGAGAGGGCCAACCAGACCCTGGTCACATATCTGCGACATTTTGTCTCTGCCAGGCAGGATGACTGGGCATCCTTGCTATCATGGGTGGAGTTTGCACTGAACAATGCCGTAGCCGACTCCACTGGACAAACCCCATTCCTCCTCAACTATGGTCAGCATCCGCGGGTACCTGTGCCTATGCCCGTGTCTTCTGCCGACTCCAGGGTGGCAGACTGGGCTGTGGAGGCACGGAATATTTGGGACCGCACTCAGGATGCCATTCGGGCTTCCAAGGAGAGAATGAGGTCCTCCGCCGATGCACATCGGCGTCCCGCTCCGACCTTTGTCCTGGCGACTTGGTGTGGCTCTCCGCCCGTAACATCAGGCTGCGAGTTGAGTCAACTAAGTTTGCACCTGGCTACTTGGGTCCTTTCAAAGTCCTCGAGCAGGTTAACCCAGTGGTCTATCGTTTAGCCCTTCCGCCACGCCTGGGTATCACCGACACCTTTCATGTGTCCCTCTTGAAACCCGTATACATGTCCCGGTTTTCCGAGTCATCTGCTGGGACATCGGGTTCGTTTACGGACGATTACGAGGTGAATGCTATTTTGGGGTGCAAGGTGGTACATGGCAAAAAATTTTATTTGGCGGACTGGAAGGGTTATAGCCCTGAGGACAGGTCCTGGGAGCCTGCTGAGCACATTCGGGCTCCGCAGCTCATTGCTGCCTTCGAGCGTAGTGAGGTCCAAGGAGGGGGGGCCCTGTTGTGAATTTGCTTTTTGCTCCCTCTAGTGGTTACTAGTTTTTTGACTCTGGTTTTTCTGTCATTCCTTTTATCCGCACCTGGGTCGTTAGTTAGGGGTGTTGCTATATAAGCTCCCTGGACCTTCAGTTCTATGCCTGGCAACGTAGTTATCAGAGCTAGTCTGCTGTGCTCTTGTCTACTGATCCTGGTTCCAGTTATATCAGCTAAGTCTGCCTTTTGCTTTTTGCTATTTGTTTTGGTTTTGTATTTTTGTCCAGCTTGTTCCAAATCTATATCCTGACCTTTGCTGGAAGCTCTAGGGGGGCTGGTGTTCTCCCCCCGGACCGTTAGACGGTTCGGGGGTTCTTGAATTTCCAGTGTGGATTTTGATAGGGTTTTTGTTGACCATATAAGTTACCTTTCTTTATTCTGCTATTAGTAAGCGGGCCTCTCTGTGCTAAACCTGGTTCATTTCTGTGTTTGTCATTTCCTCTTACCTCAACGTCATTATTTGTGGGGGGCTTCTATCCAGCTTTGGGGTCCCCTTCTCTGGAGGCAAGAAAGGTCTTTGTTTTCCTCTACTAGGGGTAGCTAGATTCTCCGGCTGGCGCGTGTCATCTAGAATCAACGTAGGAATGATCCCCGGCTACTTCTAGTGTTGGCGTTAGGAGTAGATATATGGTCAACCCAGTTACCACTGCCCTATGAGCTGGATTTTTGTATTCTGCAGACTTCCACGTTCCTCTGAGACCCTCGCCATTGGGGTCATAACAGTTTGCCAGGCCAGTATTAAATGTTTAATGCATTGCAGAAGAGGGATTATAAGAAAGAAGATTCTGAGTTTTTTTTTTTCTTTTTCCCCTTTACCTCAGAGTGGCTATGCTTGCTGCAGACATGAATGTCCAGACCTTGATTACAAGTGTGGACCAGCTGGCTACTCGTGTGCAGGGCATACAAGATTATGTTATCAGAAATCCTAGGTCAGAACCTAAAATACCGATTCCTGAACTGTTTTCCGGAGACAGGTTTAAGTTTAGGAATTTCGTGAATAATTGTAAATTGTTTTTGTCCCTGAGACCCTGTTCATCTGGAGATTCTGCTCAGCAAGTAAAGATTGTTATTTCGTTCTTACGGGGCGACCCTCAGGATTGGGCTTTTTCGCTGGCGCCAGGAGATCCGGCATTGGCTGATCTTGATGCGTTTTTTCTGGCGCTCGGTTTACTTTATGAGGAACCCAATCTTGAGATTCAGGCAGAAAAGGCCTTGCTGGCTATGTCTCAGGGGCAGGACGAGGCTGAAGTGTATTGCCAAAAATTTCGGAAATGGTCCGTGCTGACACATTGGAACGAGTGTGCACTGGCCGCTAATTTTAGAAATGGCCTTTCTGAAGCCATTAAGAATGTTATGGTGGGTTTTCCCATTCCCACAGGTCTGAATGATACTATGGCACTGGCTATTCAAATTGACCGGCGGTTGCGGGAGCGCAAAACCGCAAATTCCCTCATGGTGTTGTCTGAACAGACACCTAATTCGGTGCAATGTGATAGAAAAACCGCAAATTCCCTCATGGTGTTGTCTGAACAGACACCTGATTTAATGCAATGTGATAGAATCCTGACTAGAAATGAGCGGAAAATTCATAGACGCCGGAATGGCTTGTGCTACTACTGTGGTGATTCTACACATGTTATCTCAGCATGCTCTAAACGTATAGCTAAGGTTGTTAGTCCTGTCACCGTTGGTAATTTGCAACCTAAATTTATTCTGTCTGTAACTTTGATTTGCTCACTGTCATCTTATCCTGTCATGGCGTTTGTAGATTCAGGTGCTGCCCTGAGTCTCATGGATCTCTCATTTGCTAAGCGCTGTGGTTTTACTCTTGAACCATTAGAAAATCCTATTCCTCTTAGGGGTATTGATGCTACACCATTGGCAGCAAATAAACCGCAGTATTGGACACAGGTTACCATGTGCATGACTCCTGAACACCGCGAGGTGATACGTTTCCTGGTTTTACATAAAATGCATGATTTGGTTGTTTTAGGGCTGCCATGGTTACAGACCCATAATCCAGTCCTGGACTGGAAGGCTATGTCAGTCTCAAGTTGGGGCTGTCGTGGTATTCATGGGGATTCCCTGCCTGTGTCTATTGCTTCCTCTACGCCTTCGGAAGTTCCGGAGTATTTGTCTGATTATCAGGATGTCTTCAGTGAGTCTGAGTCCAGTGCACTGCCTCCTCATAGGGACTGTGACTGTGCTATAGATTTGATCCCAGGCAGTAAATTTCCTAAGGGAAGACTGTTTAATCTGTCGGTACCTGAACATACCGCTATGCGTTCATATATCAAGGAGTCTCTGGAGAAAGGACATATTCGTCCGTCTTCTTCCCCTCTTGGTGCGGGATTCTTTTTTGTGGCAAAAAAGGACGGATCTTTGAGACCTTGTATTGATTATCGGCTTTTAAATAAGATCACTGTCAAGTTTCAGTATCCTTTACCGCTGTTGTCTGACTTGTTTGCCCGGATTAAGGGTGCCAAGTGGTTCACCAAGATAGACCTTCGTGGTGCGTACAACCTTGTGCGCATTAAGCAAGGTGATGAATGGAAAACCGCATTCAATACGCCCGAAGGTCATTTTGAGTACTTGGTGATGCCTTTTGGGCTCTCCAATGCGCCTTCAGTTTTTCAGTCCTTTATGCATGACATTTTCCGGAAGTATCTGGATAAATTTTTGATTGTTTATCTGGATGATATTTTGGTTTTTTCTGATAATTGGGATTCGCATGTGGAGCAGGTCAGGTTGGTCTTTAAAATTTTGCGTGAAAATTCTTTGTTTGTCAAGGGCTCAAAGTGTCTCTTTGGTGTACAGAAGGTTCCCTTTTTGGGGTTCATTTTTTCCCCTTCTGCTGTGGAGATGGACCCAGTCAAGGTCCGAGCTATTCTTGATTGGACTCAGCCCTCGTCAGTTAAGAGTCTTCAGATGTTCTTGGGCTTCGCTAACTTCTACCGTCGTTTTATCGCTAATTTTTCTAGCATTGTGAAACCTTTGACGGATATGACCAAGAAGGGCTCCGATGTAGCTAACTGGGCTCCTGCTGCCGTGGAGGCTTTCCAGGAGTTGAAACGCCGGTTTACTTCGGCACCTGTTTTGTGCCAGCCTGACGTCTCACTTCCCTTTCAGGTTGAGGTGGATGCTTCGGAGATTGGGGCCGGGGCCGTTTTGTCGCAGAGAGGCCCTGGTTGCTCTGTTATGAAACCTTGTGCCTTTTTCTCTAGGAAGTTTTCGCCTGCCGAGCGAAATTATGATGTGGGCAATCGGGAGTTGTTGGCCATGAAATGGGCATTTGAGGAGTGGCGTCATTGGCTCGAGGGTGCTAAGCATCGTGTGGTGGTCTTGACTGATCACAAAAATCTGATGTATCTCGAGTCTGCTAAACGCCTTAATCCGAGACAGGCCCGCTGGTCATTGTTTTTCTCCCGCTTTGATTTTGTTGTCTCGTATTTACCAGGTTCAAAGAATGTGAAGGCCGATGCTCTTTCTAGGAGCTTTGTGCCTGATGCTCCTGGAGTCGCTGATCCTGTTGGTATTCTTAAAGATGGAGTTATCTTGTCAGCTATTTCTCCGGATCTGCGACGTGTGTTGCAGAGATTTCAGGCTGATAGGCCTGAGTCTTGTCCACCTGACAGACTGTTTGTCCCGGATAAGTGGACCAGCAGAGTCATTTCCGAGGTTCATTCCTCGGTGTTGGCAGGTCACCCGGGAATTTTTGGCACCAGAGATCTGGTGGCCAGGTCCTTTTGGTGGCCTTCCTTGTCAAGGGATGTGCGGTCATTTGTGCAGTCCTGTGGGACTTGTGCTCGAGCTAAGCCTTGCTGTTCTCGTGCCAGCGGTTTGCTCTTGCCCTTGCCTGTCCCGAAGAGACCTTGGACACATATCTCCATGGATTTCATTTCTGATCTTCCGCTATCTCAGGGCATGTCCGTTATCTGGGTGATATGTGATCGCTTTTCCAAGATGGTCCATTTGGTTCCTTTGCCTAAGCTGCCTTCCTCTTCCGATCTGGTTCCTGTGTTTTTTCAGAACGTGGTTCGTTTGCACGGCATCCCTGAGAATATTGTGTCAGACAGAGGATCCCAGTTCGTTTCCAGGTTCTGGCGATCCTTTTGTAGTAGGATGGGCATTGATTTGTCGTTTTCGTCTGCTTTCCATCCTCAGACTAATGGACAGACGGAGCGAACTAATCAGACTTTGGAGGCTTATTTGAGGTGTTTTGTCTCTGCTGATCAGGACGATTGGGTGACATTCTTGCCGTTGGCTGAGTTTGCCCTTAATAATCGGGCTAGTTCCGCCACCTTGGTTTCGCCTTTTTTCTGCAACTCTGGTTTCCATCCTCGTTTTTCTTCGGGTCATGTGGAGCCTTCTGACTGTCCTGGGGTGGATTCTGTGGTGGATAGGTTGCAGCAGATCTGGAATCATGTGGTGGACAACTTGAAGTTGTCACAGGAGAAGGCTCAGCGCTTTGCCAACCGCCGCCGCGGTGTGGGTCCCCGACTACGCGTTGGGGATTTGGTATGGCTTTCTTCCCGCTTTGTTCCTATGAAGGTCTCCTCTCCCAAATTTAAACCTCGTTTTATTGGGCCTTACAAGATATTGGAAATCCTTAATCCTGTATCTTTTCGTCTGGATCTTCCTGTGTCGTTTGCTATTCACAATGTATTTCATAGGTCCTTGTTGCGGCGGTACATTGTGCCTGTAGTTCCTTCTGCTGAGCCTCCTGCTCCGGTGTTGGTTGAGGGCGAGTTGGAGTACGTGGTGGAGAAGATCTTGGATTCTCGCCTCTCCAGGCGGAGGCTTCAGTACCTGGTCAAGTGGAAGGGCTATGGTCAGGAGGATAATTCCTGGGTGGTCGCCTCTGATGTTCATGCGGCCGATTTAGTTCGTGCCTTTCATGCCGCTCATCCTGATCGCCCTGGTGGTCGTGGTGAGGGTTCGGTGACCCCTCACTAAGGGGGGGGTACTGTTGTGAATTTGCTTTTTGCTCCCTCTAGTGGTTACTAGTTTTTTGACTCTGGTTTTTCTGTCATTCCTTTTATCCGCACCTGGGTCGTTAGTTAGGGGTGTTGCTATATAAGCTCCCTGGACCTTCAGTTCTATGCCTGGCAACGTAGTTATCAGAGCTAGTCTGCTGTGCTCTTGTCTACTGATCCTGGTTCCAGTTATATCAGCTAAGTCTGCCTTTTGCTTTTTGCTATTTGTTTTGGTTTTGTATTTTTGTCCAGCTTGTTCCAAATCTATATCCTGACCTTTGCTGGAAGCTCTAGGGGGGCTGGTGTTCTCCCCCCGGACCGTTAGACGGTTCGGGGGTTCTTGAATTTCCAGTGTGGATTTTGATAGGGTTTTTGTTGACCATATAAGTTACCTTTCTTTATTCTGCTATTAGTAAGCGGGCCTCTCTGTGCTAAACCTGGTTCATTTCTGTGTTTGTCATTTCCTCTTACCTCACCGTCATTATTTGTGGGGGGCTTCTATCCAGCTTTGGGGTCCCCTTCTCTGGAGGCAAGAAAGGTCTTTGTTTTCCTCTACTAGGGGTAGCTAGATTCTCCGGCTGGCGCGTGTCATCTAGAATCAACGTAGGAATGATCCCCGGCTACTTCTAGTGTTGGCGTTAGGAGTAGATATATGGTCAACCCAGTTACCACTGCCCTATGAGCTGGATTTTTGTATTCTGCAGACTTCCACGTTCCTCTGAGACCCTCGCCATTGGGGTCATAACAGGGCCCTAGGAGGGAGGGTAATGTTAGGGGTCGAGTTTCCCCCTCTACACAGGGGGAATCTCGGGCCATCTCCGCTGCGGTCTCTCATTCTTCTCCTGCCGCAGTGGAGCCTGCTCAGCGGAGACGTCGGTCCCAGCGTCTCGCTCAGGCTGACTCTGTACAAAGAGTTACTGCTGCTTCTCCTGCTTCTGCCATTGAAGACAGTATTGGGCAGCGGCGAGCAGACGCTTCTGGGACTAAGTCCTGCTTTTCCCGTTCCGAGCATGCCCAGGGTAAGATCTCTCAGTGGAGATCGAGAGTCCCATGTTCAGATACTGCAGCCTAATCTATTGGTCCTTCTAGGAAGGTCCTGTAGGTGCGCAGGCTCTGTAGCAGCCTCTTATTGGTCTTCCTAGGAAGGTCCTGTATGTGCTGCAACTACTTAAGGCTCGCATTAAGTTATGTGCTTTGCGCCAGTGTGGTCATGTGAGTGTGTGTTCAGGGACCCGGCTGAAATAAGCCCCTAGAATGCTGGCACCTCCAGCGAGGAGATTGTGTGTGTATGTATTCAGGGACCTGGCCGAAATAAGCCCTTAGAATGCTGGCACCTCCAGCGAGGAGTTATGTGTGCATGCATGACCACTGACTGCTCTCTTTTGGGTAGTTAGCCTGTGCCTCTGTGAAGTCAAACAGGACACAGAGCTTTGCTTTCTCAGCTACTCTGTGAAACTAACAGAGCTAGTTCATACCGCCATATAGTGCCGCCATTTACTAGCAGCAGGTTCTCCTGCACGGTGGACCCCGGGCTGCGAACGCATCTACTTCAATAAAACATTTATATCTACTGGGTGCATTCCGCTAGCCCTAACACGCAGAGCCGTGAAAATAAAAAATAAATTTTTTCCACAAAAATTATTTTTTAGCCCCAGTTTTGTATTTTCCCAAGGGTAACAGGAGAAATTGGACCCCAAAAGTTATTGCGCAATTTGTCCTGAGTACACTGATACCCCATATGTGGGAGAAAACTACTGTTTGGGCGCACGGCAGAGCTCGGAAATGAAGGAGCGCCGTTTGGAATACATACTTAGATGGAATGGTCTGTAGGCGTCACATTGCGTTTGCAGAGCCCCCGACGTACCTAAACAGTAGAAACCCCCCACAAGTGACCCCATAATGGAAACTAGACCCCCCAATAAACTTATCTAGATGTGTTGTGAGAACTTTCAACCCCCAAGTGTTTCACTACAGCTCATAACGCAGAGCCGTTAAAATAAAAAATCATTTTTTTCCCACAAAAATGTTTTTTAGCCCCCCAAATTTTTATTTTCCCAAGGGTATCCAGAGAAATTGGACCCCAAACGTTGTTGTCCAATTTGTCCTGAGTACGCTGATACCCCATATGCTGAGGTAAACCCCTGTTTTGGCGCACGGGAGAGCTCGGAAGGGAAGGAGCACTGTTTTACTTTTTCAACACACAATTGGCTGGAATTGAGATCGGACACCATATCGCGTTTGGAGAGCCCCTGATGTGCCTAAACAGTGGAAACTAGGGTTGAGCGACCTTTACTTTTAGAGGATCGGGTCGGGTTTCACGAAACCCGACTTTTTCAAAAGTCGGGTCAAGTGAAATCGGCCGATCCTATAAAAAAGTCGGGGTCGGCTGAAACTCAAAACCCAATGCAGTGCATTGGGTTTCCAATGGTTCCCAGGGTCTGAAGGAGAGGAAACTCTCCTTCAGGCCTTGGGATCCATATTTAAGTGTAAAATAAAGAATTAAAATAAAAAATATCGCTATACTTACCCTCTGACGGGCCCTGGTACTAACCGGGAACATTCCTTCCTTAGAATCAGCCTTCCAGGACCTTGCGGTGATGTCGCGGTGACGTCGCGGCTTGTGATTGGTGGGCGGCCGCCCATGTGACCGCTCGCGCGACCAATCACAAGCCGCGACGTCACCGTGACGTCACCGGAGGTCCTGGAAGGGCTGATTCTTAGGAAGGAAGGCTGCCGATTCCAGATTCAGAAGATCGCCGACTTCATGGCCGACCCCACACAGGGGTCGGGTCGGGTTTCATGAAACCCGACTTTGCCAAAAGTCGGCGACTTCTGAAAATTGCCGACCCGTTTCGCTCAACCCTAGTGGAAACCTCCCAATTCTAACTGAAACCCTAACCCAAACACACCCCTAACCCTAATCCCAGCCCTAACCATAACCCAAACCACACCCCTAACCCGAATATGCCCCTAACCCTAATCCCAAACACACCCCTAACCCTAATCCCAACCATAACCCTAACCACACCCCTAACCGTGACACACCCCTAACCCTAATCCCAACCCTAATCCCAACCGTAAATGTAATCCAAACCCTAACCCTAACTTTAGCCCCAACCCTAACTTTAGCCCCAACCCTAACCCTAATTTTAGCCCCAACCCTAACAGTAGCCCCAACCCTGACCATAGTCCTAACCCTAACTGTAGCCCTAACCCTAACTGTAGCCCTAACCCTAACTTTAGCCCCAAACCTAACCCTTACTTTAGCCCTAACCCTAACTTTAGCCCCAACCCTAACCCTAACATTAGCCCCAACCCTAACACTAACTTTAGCCCCAACCCTAACTTTAGCCCCAACCCTAACTTTAGCCCCAACCCTAACCCTAACTGTAGCCCCAACCCTAACTGTAGCCCCAACCCTAACTTTAGCCTCAACCCTAACTTTAGCCCCAACCCTAACCCTAACTTTAGCCCCAACCCTAACCCTAACCCTAATGGGAAAATGGAAATAAATACATTTTAAAACTTTTATTATATTTCCCTAACTAAGGGGGTGATGAAGGGAGGTTTGATTTACTTTTATAGCGGGTTTTTTAGTGGATTTTTATGATTGGCAGCTGTCATACACCAAAAAACGCTTTTTATTGCAAATAGTTATTGCAATAGTTTTTGCGTCTCCACATTTTGAGAGCTATAATTTTTCCAGATTTTGGTCCACAGAGTCATGTGAGCCTCAACCCTAACTTTAGCCCCAACCCTAACTTTAGCCCCAACCCTAGCCCTAACTTTAGCCCCAACCCTAACCCTAATTTAGCCCCAACCCTAACCTTAGTCCCAACACTAACTTTAGCCCCAACCCTAACTTTAGCCCCAACCCTAACCCTAATTTTAGCCCCAACCCTAACCTTAGCCCCAACCCTAACCATAGCCCTAACCCTAACTATAGCCCCAACCCTAACTTTAGCCCCAACCCTAACCCTTACTTTAGCCCTAACCTTAACTTTAGCCACAACCCTAACCCTAACATTAGCCCTAACACTAACTTTAGCCCCAACCCTAACTTTAGCCCCAACTCTAACCCTAACTTTAGCCCCAACCCTAACTGTAGCCCCAACCCTAACTGTAGCCCCAACCCTAACTTTAGCCTCAACCCTAACTTTAGCCGCAACCCTAACCCTAACTTTAGCCCCAACCCTAACCCTAACCCTAATGGGAAAATGGAAATAAATTTTAAAAATGTTATTATATTTCCCTAACTAAGGGGGTGATGAAGGGAGGTTTGATTTACTTTTATAGCGGATTTTTTAGTGGATTTTTATGATTGGCAGCTGTCACACACTAAAAGACGCTTTTTATTGCAAAAAATAGTTTTTGCGTCCCACATTTTGAGAGCTATAATTTTTCCATATTTTGGTCCACAGAGTCATGTGAGGTCTTGTTTTTTGCAGGACGAGTTGATATTTTTATTGGTACCATTTTCGGGCACGTGACTTTTTTTATCGCTTTTTATTCTGATTTTTGTGAGGCAGAATGAACAAAAGCAATTTGTGAATTTGTTTTGGGGGGGCGTTTATTCCGTTCCACGTTTGATAAAATTGATAAAGCACTTTTATTCTTCGGGTCAGTGCGATTACGGCGATACCTCATTTATATTTTTTTATGTTTTGGCGCTTTTATACGATAAAATCTATTTTATATAAAAAATAATTATTTTTGCATCGCTTTATTCTGAGATCTATAACTTTTTTATCTTTTTGCTGATGATGCTGTATGGCGGCTCATTTTTTGCGGGACAAGATGAAGTTTTCAGCGGTACCAAGTTTATTTATATCCGTTTTTTTGATCGTGTGTTATTACACTTTTTGTTCAGCGGTATAAAGCGTTGTTTTTTGGCTCTTTTTTTACGGTAATCACTGAAGGGGTTAACTAGTAGGACAGTTTTATAGGTTGGGTCGTTATGGATGCAGCGATACTAAATCATGTTTGATCGCAGTGTTCCAGGGGATAATGTGCTGGGAGCGGTCCGTGACCGCTCCTGGCACATAGTGCCGGATGTCAGCTGTAATAATCAGCTGACACTCGGCGGCGATCGGCCGCGCTCCCCCCGTGAGCGCGGCTGATTGCCTGTGACGTACTATTCCGTCCATGGGAAGTAGGGCCCGGGTCACATGGATGGAATAGTACATCTAATGGCAGAAAGGGGTTAAAAGACATTTATTTTGAACTTTCCTGTGGTCACTGCCTGTCTATCACACTGCACCAACCCTGCTGCACCACAACAACTAGAATTAGCAAGAGTCTGGAGCACAGAAGAGGCTCAGCAATTCTGATGTCAAACATACAAAAGGTAATTAAGATACTAAAAATATAAACTTTTGCATTGTCTTTTTTTTCCAATCCTATCAAATGCTGTATGCACTATCAATGCGTTAAAATAGAGTGACTTGGGGGGGTTCTGCTATTTCAGCACTTCCAGGGCTCAGCAAATGTGACAAGGCATCCACAATTTCTTTCAGACCAATTTTGTTTCCAAAAGTCACATAATGCTCCTTCTCTTCTGTATCCACATATGAGGCATTACCACATTAAAATTTTTGCATGCATCTTCTCTCATTACCGCTTGTGAAAATGAATAATTTGAGTAATCAGCAATTTTAGTTGAAAGAATGCAATTTTTTTTTATTCCACTATGTAATACTGGATGCAGTTTTGAAAACTTTGAGGGGTGCATTTTTTTAAATGAGGTTTTGTTTGAAGTTTTTTGATCTATAAGCCTCTAAATGTAATTTTAAATGAAGTGGTCCCTAAAGAAATAGTTATTGTAAATTTCATTGAAAAACAAATTGCTGCTACATTTTTAAGCCCTCTAACAAAATAAAAAGGCTGTTTGAAAAATATTGGTGACATAGAGTAGACATATGGGAAATGTTATTTTTTTAAATATTCTGCATGGTAAGAGCATCTGCCTTAGGCTGGAGTCACATTCGAGAGGAATACGGACAAGTGCTATGCGAAAAAAAAATCGCATAGCATTCAGACCAATGTTAATCTATGGGGCAGCTCACATCAGCGTTATTTCTCTCGGCCATATTATACGTGCGAGTGAAATCGCAGCATGCTGCGATTTGCACCGTATATCGGCCTAGACTCGCCAAGGCAAGTCTATGGGTGCGAGAAAAACTCGGACACCACACAGATCATCAGTGTGATTTGCGAGAAATACGTGAGTCGCCCTGCCAGGGCATTGGGGTACTCGGTACCGGGGCCGGTGTTCACAGGGGGATGTCACGGTGGCGACCCGGTCTGTGGCCCTGGGCGCCCATGTAAAAGGGGAAAATCTTTGAAGGGATTTAATGAATAAAGTTTATGTTCGTGACGCCACCTGTGGTATTTGGTCAGTGCGGACCGATGCTGCTTTAAGGGGTCCTCTGGGGTGATGTTATGGCAACTAGATGGTATAACTTCCCACAGGTGAAGTGTATCCCCAGGGCTCCCGGTGTGTATATGGAAGATGGTGAATGGTGCAGTAAAGAACGAGGACACAGGTTTGCAGTCTCTTTACCTGGTTTACTGAAGACTTCAGGCAGCCACAGTCCAGGGCACCAGATCACAGGGCAGGCAGGGTCTGGCTGGCTTGGAAGTGAATCCAGAGTCCCCTTTACCAGGTGGAGTTAAAAGCCTTCCTCTAGCGCGGTGGTGTTGTAGTCCCTTACTGCCTATGGCTTCAGATAAGGTCCTCACAGTTCTTCTCTCTGTCCCTCATATAGGGACAATACCTGCATGACAGGTAACTCGAGCCTTTTTACAGGGACTCTAGTACGCCCCGGGCTCTATGTGTTACTGTGTCTCAGGTATGTGTGGCGGACAGATAACTTGCAGTTCAGCTGTCCTGACGGTCTCTGATGTAAGTCGTAGAGTCCCTTACACCCTCCGTTGTCCGGCTACCGTTTATCTGCGCTTCAAAAGGAGGCAGCCTGCTCTTAGCAGCTGGTCTTCCCTGATATTACTCTCCTGTGCTTCGCTCTCCTGCACGCTCACTGAACAATGTTCAGCTTTCTGTATGTTTCTTTCCAGGAGCTGTAGTACTTCAGACTACAAGGCCCCTTCAGACCTTCTGACACTCTATGTCGGTCTGCTCTCTTCTCTGTCTGTCTGACAATCTGACCTCTCTTTCCCTCCAAACCCCAATATATATAGGGGAGTCACCTAGGAATAGGATCAAAAGCTCCCCCTTGTGGCCTGGAGTGTGAACATGTTGTGTGTATGGTGGTTACCTGATAAAAGATATCCTTCATCGCTTCCAAACGTAACATCACTCTCCCCGTGAGGAAAGCAATGCTACTGTGACGACCAGGATTCTGGGGCGCCACATACGCATCAGTGTTCTTTGAAAAGCTGGCAATTCATGTGCGGTGTGCAGTAAAATCACCCTGACAGCTTACAATAGAATAGATATGTACACATAGTATAGGTGTAGCTATAATATAATGCTAGAAGTGTCACTCTGTCCAAAGCCTTTATAGACTGCGCAAGCGCAACACGCCTGCGCAGTCTGAACCCCACAGAGTTACATATCCAGATGTAGCGCAGCTACTGAGAGGGCAGAGGGGGCCATCGTCCCGAGCCAATTGCTAAGAGGGGGCCCACCCAGAGCTACGCTACTGTAACTGGCGTATTGGCGTGCACAGCGCGTCGATACAGTTACATTCTGCGGCAGAGCAGGGAGAATCGATCTCCCTGATCTGCCGCCTGGCCGCTAAGGGGCCCCTGAGCAGGAGGGGGGGGTGCCAGCAGTGGGCCCCCTGCCTGTCATCGCAGGGTCAGCTGTATTGGCATCTAGCCGATGCAGCTGACCGCATTGATGAGGGAATTAGCGCTATGCTCCTTCTCCCATCATCCCTCCTGTCAGCGTTTGACGTCACCGACGCCGACACTGACAGGGGGTGCGATGATGTCACTGCCCGGCACCCACGGACCGGAGGTGAGCGGGATCAGGGAGCAGTGCAGGAACCAGGAGGAAGAGAGGTGAGTATGTATTTATTGTTTTTCTTTATGGGAGCTGCCTTATATTACAGTCTGCCTGTGGGGGGTGCTGCCTTGTACTACAGGGTCTGCCTGTGGGGGGGGTGCTGCCTTATGCTACAAGGTCTGCCTGTGGGGGGGTGATGCCTTATACTACAGAGTCTGCCTGTGGGGGGTGCTGCCTTATACTACAGAGTCTGCCTGTATGGGGTGATGCCTTATACTACAGAGTCTGCCTGTGGGGGGATACTGCCTTATACTACAGTGTGCCTGTGGGGGGTGCTGCCTTATACTACAGGGTCTGCCTGTGGGGGGGTGCTGCCCTGTACTACAGAGTCTGCCTGTGGGGGGTGCTGCCTTATACTGCAAAGTCTGCCTGTGGGGGGGTGCTGCCTTATACTACAGAGTCTGCATGTGGGGGGTGCAGCCTTATAATGCAGAGTCTGCCTGTGGGGGGATGCTGCCTTACATTGCAGAGTCTGCCTGTGGGGGGTGCAGCCTTATACTACAGAGTCTGCCTATGGGGTGCTTCCTTATACTACAGGGTCTGCCTATGGGGTGCTGCCTTATACTACAGAGTCTGCCAATGGGGGTGCTGCATTATACTACAGAGTTTGCCTATGGGGTGCTGCCTTACACTACAGAGTCTGCCTATGAGGTGCTGCTTTATACAACAGAGTCTGCCTATGGGGTGCTGTCTTATACTACAGGGTCTGCCTATGGGGGCTGCTTTATGCTATAGAGTTGACAAAATGGGGGCGCAGAATTGGTGCAGCACATGACAGAATGGGGGCGCAGGATAGGAGCAGCACATTACAGAATGGGGGCGCAGGATGGGAGCAGCACATGACAGAATGGGGGTGCAGGATGGGAGCAGCATGACAGGATGGGGACCAGGATGAGAGCACCGTATGATAGGATGGGGTGCAGAATTGGAATAGCACATTCCAGGATGGAGGCAGCACATACCAGAATTGGGGCACAGGATGGGAGCACATGACAGGATGAGGGCACAGGGAGAGAGTAGCACATGACAAGATGAAGGTGCACAAAGCAGGATGAGGGCGCAGGATGGGGGCTGCACATGACAAGAAGGGGGCGCAAGATGGTAGCAGCACATGACAAGATTAGGGTGTAGGATGGAAGCAGCACACACCAGGATGGAAACCATATACCGGTGTAAATGCTCGCCATCCAGGTGTAGAACAGGTTCAATAGCTAGTATATACAGTATATATATACTGTGGTGAAATATGCAGGGCAGCACAGTGGCTCAGTGGATAGCACTGCAGCCTTGCAGCGCTGGAGTACTGGGTTCAAACCCCACCAAGGACAACATCTGCAAAGAGTTTGTATGTTCTCTCTGTGTTTGTGTGGGTTTCCTCCGGGTACTCCGGTTTCCTCACACATTCCAAAGACATACTGATAGGGAATTTAGATTGTGAGCCCCATTGGGGACAGCGATGATAATGTGTGCAAAACTGTAAAGCGCTGCGGAATATGTTAGCGCTACATAAAAATAAAGATTATTATTATATATATGTGTGCAGTGACCTTATGTATAGGTATTGTGTGACTAGGAACATCTGTCGTGAAGGCTGCAGGTTCATACCCAGGTGTTAATATGTATTTTCCTGGGACAAATAGAATTCTGTCTCCAATCTCACCAGGGGGGTCCTGCTGGAATCCAAGAAGAAAGGTAACATTTGACACCTCCTAGCTCTTGAAAGAGAGATGTTAATTATGGCCTGATGGTATCTCTGTGAGAGCTGTTACACAAAGGATCTCAAAAGAAAATAATATATTCATTGGGGGGCACGGCCGTGGTCCAATCAAAAACCAAGCAATTATGATATTACCCTTAGGGTCTGGTCTAGAAACCTGACCTCCAGACCAAAGCTATAAATTAGACCTGTATACAGAGAAATATGTTCACATAATGGGGGCGGCCGAGCTGGTGTGATCCAATTTACATTCATCCTACCCTCAGGGAGCAGAAAGCAGACTACCAAGTTAGATGATTTCTGTAAGTTTTCTTCTGTTATTTTATACTGTTTTGCATAAGTTGTATGTCTTTTTATTATCATATTTTTATAACTTTTCTTACTATAAGCACTGAACCTTTCTTGTATTAAAGTATAAAACTTTAACAAGTTGAACCTGAATGTTCTAAAAGAATCCACAGCCTAAGGTGTGTGAGCCTTATGAGTGGTAGACATTAATAGTATTAATATTTCCGGGACTCATTGCCCGTGTATTCGGTGAGTAGTGGCAGCGTGTATGAGTGGGTGTGTGGCCTGGGTCGGTATGTGATTTATGCTCCCAATACAGCATAGGACAGAGGTTGAATGCTGGACTGAGAGTGGGGAGATAGATTAACCCTTGCAGGTACAACCCAAGTCACGTACTGAGAGTGGGCATGTGACAATTTAGTTACACCATGGAGTAAGGGATCTGTCACACATATATATATGTATATATATATATATACACACACTGCTCAAAAAAATAAAGGGAACACCTAAACAACAGAATATAACTCCAAGTAAATCAAACTTCTGTGAAATCAAACTGTCCACTTAGGAAGCACCACTGTTTGAAAATCAATTTCACATGCTGTTGTGCAAATGGAATAGACAACAGATGGAAATTATTGGCAATTATCAAGACACACTCAATAAAGGAGTGGTTCTGCAAGTGGGGACAGCCGACCACATCTCAGTACCAATGCTTTCTGGCTGATGTTTTGGTCACTTTTGAATGTTGGTTGTGCTTTCACACTCGCGGTAGCATGAATCGGACTCTACAACCCACACAAGTGGCTCGGGTAGTGCAGCTCATCCAGGATGGCACATCAATGCGAGCTGTGGCAAGAAGGTTTGCTGTGTCTGTCAGTGTAGTGTCCAGAGGCTGGAGGCGCTACCAGGAGACAGGCCAGTATACCAGGAGACGTGGAGGGGGCCATAGGAGGACAACAACCCAGCAGCAGGACCGCTACCTCAGCCTTAGTGCAAGGAGGAACAGGAGGAGAAATGCCAGAGCCCTGCAAAATGACCTCCAGCAGGCCACAATGTGCATGTGTCTACACAAACGGTTAGAAACCGACTCCATGAGGATGGTCTGAGTGCACCAGAACTGGCATCAAAGTGGGCAAACAGCCCTTTTTCACAGATTTGAATAAGTAACTTATGTTTTTAAGGGGTTAAATGCCTTTGGGCCACTGATCTGACATTTAAAATACACAGACAGTGATGCCCTACATCAAACCCAGGTCCCTCCAGCCTGGCCCAAATGAGTTCTGGGCATGAGAATTGGCATTAAAGTGGGCAAACAGCCCATTTTCACAGATTTGAATAAGTAACTGATGTTTTTAAGGGGTTAAATAACTTTGGGCCACTGATATCACAGTGCATACATATAGAACAGAGAGCCCCACATCAAAAACAGGTCCCTCCAGCCTGGCCCAAATGGGTCTGGGCACCAGAACTGGCAAAGTGGGCAAACAGCCCATTTTCACAGATTTGAATAAGTAACTGATGGTTTTAAGTGGTTAAATGACTTTGGGCCACTGATCTGACACTTAAAATACACAGACAGTGATGCCCTGCATCAAAACCAGGTCCCTCCAGCCTGGCCCAAATGGGTTCTGGGTACCAGAACTGGCATCAAAGTGGGCAAACGGCCCTTTTTCACAGATTTGAATAAGTGACTGATGTTTTTAATGGGTTAAATGACTTTGGGCCACTGATCTGACACTTAAAATACACAGATAGTGAAGCCCTGCATCAAACCCAGGTCCCTCCAGCCTGGCCCAAATGGGTTCTGGGCACCAGAATTAGCATCAAAGTGGGCAAACAGTGGGTTGGTTTTGGGAATGCCTTGGTTACAGCATCATAACTCTGTTGTTAACTGGGTTACTGGGGAAATTGTTCAATGGGGGTCTAACTGTGTTAATCAATGATGAAAATCTGTGTTCTTACCTAAGTCCTTGAAGACTGTATCTGTGTTGTCTGTCAGTCTGGAAGGTATTCCGGAGTACCTGAAGGACTTTGAAGACGTGTTCTCTGAAAGCGAGGCTGAGGTTCTACCGCCACATCCATCTTTTAATTGTGCCATCAATTTAATTCCTGGGGCTAAATTACTCAAGGCCCGTTAGTTTAATCGGTCTTGTCCTGAGCGGCTGGCCATGAAGGAGTATATTGCCGAGAGTCTTCGTAAGGGGCATATCCGCCCTTCTGTTTCTCCTGTGGCAGCTGGCTTTTTCTTTGTAAAGAAAAAAGATGGTGGTTTGAGTCCTTGCCTCGACTTTCGGGAACTCAACAAAATCACTGTGAGAAACACGTACCCACTTCCTCTCATTCCTGACTTGTGTAACCAATTGTCTGGGGCCAAATAGTTTTCTAAGTTGGATTTGTGGGGAGCCTATAATTGGATAAGTGTTCGAGAGGGAGACGAGTGGAAGACGGTGTTTCTCACGTGAGAAGTTCTTTTTGAGAATCAGTTATGTCCTTCGGGCTAACAAACACCCCCGGACATTTTTCAAAATTTTATTAATTTTATGTTTGCTGATCTGATCGGATTTAGTTTTCCTTGCCGCAGCTGCATGATTTGCAGCTACTAGACAGCTTGATTACATGTGGGGATTCGCTAGCAACCAGCCAACCCCCACATGTACTCAGGCTGGCTAGCAGCCATAAATTATGCAGCTGCGTCAACAAAAACTAAATCTCTGAGCAGTCGCAAATACTCGGAGACCACCCGAGCGTGCTCGGGAAACCCCGAGCAACGAGTATACTTGCTCGTCACTATTTGCAACGCTTCTTGGGGTTTGCAAACTATTATCGAAAGTTCATAAAATGTTTTTTGCAGGTGACCTTTGAATTGTAAGGTCACATCAAGCCCGGCTTAGTAATGGAGAGGTGTCAATAAGACAGCTATCCATTACTTATCCTATAGTTGTTAGAGGTTCAATAAAGACACAGCCAGAATAAAGTCTTTTAATGAAATAAAACAATAAACACAGTTTGCCATCTTTATTATTCAGCTAATCCATGAGATGCCCTCGATCTCCTGTAATGAATTAAAAAAAAACAACCATATACCATACCTGTCCGTCGTTCTGTCTCATGCAGTAATCAATATCTGAGGAAAATACAGCTTGCAACCAGGATGGTGCTATGATGCTACCGGCCCAGCTGCAAACTACTGGGGAAAGAGATGCTGCCAGCGCAGCCTCAGTGACTAGCGGTTAAGTCACTGAGTCTACCATCCCTGCCGGCCTGACCCGCGCTGAACTCTGGAGTGTGGGAAAATGCCAGTTCATTTTCCCACGCTGCAGAGTTCATCGCAGTTCAGGCCGGCAGGGAGGGCAGACTCAGTGACGTCAGCGCTAATCTCTGAAGCTGCGCTGGCATCTCATTCATTCACCAGTAGTTTGCAGCCGTGGCGGTCGCATTTTAGCACCGCTCCTGGTTGCAAACTGTATTTTCCCCAGATATGGATTACTGCGTAGGACAGAACGACGGACAGGTATGGTATATTGTTGTTGTTTTTTGTTTTCTTTTTATTACAGGAGAACAAGGGCGTTGTATGCATTAGCTGGATAATAAAGATGAAAAACTGTGTTTAGTGTTTTATTTCATTAAAATACTTTATTCTAGCTGCTTTCAAGCAAACAAGGTAGCACACTGTAGCGCTGAAACATGCAAACATGAAACATGAAAATTTTTAACTGCATTACTGCACTAGAAATATGAAAAATGAGAGCGTTTAGCGCATAAAAAAGGCCAATTTTATGTGTACCTGGTAGCCACTTTACGGCATCTCTCTTATACCAGGTCCTACGATTTCCTTCCTCACTGAGAATAAACGTCTCCAGGGCTGGACTGGCCATCGGGCAGTTCTGGCAAATGCCAGAAGGGCCGGTGGCAGTAGTGGGCCACTCGAGTGTGCCGCTGTCGGCACACTCTCCCCGCTGTCAGCACACTCCCGGCCCCGCATTCAACTATACCGACGTCATAGATGGTACAGTTGAATGCAATGATGGAGGAGAGAGCGTCTGCTGACTCTTCCTCTCCCATCATTCCCCGCTCTGCCTGCCGCTGACACTGCGGGTGCGCGATGACGTCATATCATCGCGCACCTGCTGTGTGACCGGGCGGGCAGACTGCGACTGCTGAGACCAGAGCCAGAGCAGCGCGGGGCAGGAGGAAAGGTGAGTAGAGTGTTTTGTTTTGTTTTTATCAATGAGTGATGACTGGATTGTGGAGCTATGGGGCGGGGGGGGGGGGTGCTGTGCTGCATTCCATTCTATGGGCCTCTGCTGCATTATATTCTATGGGGCTGTGCTGCATTCCATTCTATGGGTCTCTGCTGCATTATATTCTATGGAGCTGGCTGCATTCCATTCTATGGGCCTCTGCTGCATTATATTCTATGGGCCTGTGCTGCATTCCATTCTATGGGCCTGTGCTGTATTATATTCTATGGGCCTGTGCTGCATTATATTCTATGGGCCTGTGCTGCATTATATTCTATGGGCCTGTGCTGCATTATATTCTATGGGCCTGTGCTGCATTATATTCTATGGGCCTGTGCTGCATTATATTCTATGGGGCTGTGCTGCATTCCATTCTATGGGGCTGTGCTGCATTCCATTCTATGGGCCTGTGCTGCATTCCATTCTATGGGCCTCTGCTGCATTATATTCTATGGGGCTGTGCTGCATTCCATTCTATGGGCCTCTGCTACATTATATTCTATGGAGCTGGCTGCATTGTATTCTATGGGCCTCTGCTGCATTATATTCTATGGGCCTGTGCTGCATTCCATTCTATGGGCCTGTGCTGTATTATATTCTATGGGCCTGTGCTGCATTATATTCTATGGGCCTGTGCTGCATTATATTCTATGGGCCTGTGCTGCATTATATTCTATGGGCCTGTGCTGCATTATATTCTATGGGCCTGTGCTGCATTATATTCTATGGGGCTGTGCTGCATTATATTCTATGGGGCTGTGCTGCATTCCATTCTATGGGCCTCTGCTGCATTATATTCTATGGGGCTGTGCTGCATTCCATTCTATGGGCCTCTGCTGCATTATATTCTATGGGGCTGGCTGCATTCCATTCTATGGGCCTGTGCTGCATTCCATTCTATGGGCCTGTGCTGCATTCCATTCTATGGGCCTCTGCTGCATTATATTCTACGGGCCTGTGCTGCATTCCATTCTATGGGCCTCTGCTGCATTATATTCTATGGGGCTGGCTGCATTCCATTCTATGGGCCTCTGCTGCATTATATTCTATGGGGCTGTGCTGCATTCCATTCTATGGGCCTGTGCTGCATTATATTCTATGGGCCTGTGCTGCATTATGTTCTATGGGCCTGTGCTGCATTATATTCTATGGGCCTGTGCTGCATTATATTCTATGGGCCTGTGCTGCATTCGATTCTATGGGCCTCTGCTGCATTATATTCTATGGGGCTGGCTGCATTCCATTCTATGGGCCTCTGCTGCATTATATTCTATGGGGCTGTGCTGCATTCCATTCTATGGGCCTGTGCTGCATTATATTCTATGGGCCTGTGCTGCATTATATTCTATGGGCCTGTGCTGCATTATATTCTATGGGCCTGTGCTGCATTATATTCTATGGGCCTGTGCTGCATTATATTCTATGGGGCTGTGCTGCATTATATTCTATGGGGCTGTGCTGCATTCCCTTCTATGGGCCTGTGCTGCATTATATTCTATGGGCCTGTGCTGCATTGTATTCTATGGGCCTGTGCTGCATTCCATTCTATGGGCCTGTGCTGCATTCCATTCTATGGGCCTGTGCTGCATTGTATTCTATGGGCCTGTGCTGCATTGTATTCTATGGGCCTGTGCTGCATTCCATTCTATGGGCCTGTGCTGCATTATATTCTATGGGCCTGTGCTGCATTATATTCTATGGGGCTGTGCTGCATTCCATTCTATGGGCCTCTGCTGCATTATATTCTATGGGGCTGGCTGCATTCCATTCTATGGGGCTGGCTGCATTCCATTCTATGGGCCTCTACTGCATTATATTCTATGGGGCTGTGCTGCATTCCATTCTATGGGCCTGTGCTGCATTATATTCTATGGGCCTGTGCTGCATTATATTCTATGGGCCTGTGCTGCATTATATTCTATGGGCCTGTGCTGCATTATATTCTATGGGCCTGTGCTGCATTATATTCTATGGGGCTGTGCTGCATTATATTCTATGGGGCTGTGCTGCATTCCATTCTATGGGCCTCTGCTGCATTATATTCTATGGGGCTGTGCTGCATTCCATTCTATGGGCCTCTGCTGCATTATATTCTATGGGGCTGGCTGCATTCCTGTTGTGAATTTACCTTTTGGCTCCCTCTAGTGGTTACTAGTGATTTGACTCTGGGTATGTCATTCATCCCTTGTATGCTCACCTGGGTCGTTAGGTCAGGGGTGTTGCTATATAAGCTCCCTGGACCTTCAGTTCAATGCCTGGCAACGTTGTAATCAGAGCTAATCTGTTGTGCTCTTGTCTACTGATCCTGGTTCCTGCTAAATTAAGCTAAGTCTGCTTTCTTGCTTTTTGCTATTTGTTTTTGTTTGCATTTTTTGTCCAGCTTGTACATAATCTGTATCCTAACCTTGCTGGAAGCTCTAGGGAGGCTGGAGTTCTCCCCCCGGGCCGTTAGACGGTTCGGGGGTTCTTGTATCTCCAGTGTGGAATTTTGTTAGGGTTTTTGTTGACCATATAAGTTATCTTACTACATTCTGCTATTAGTAAGTGGGCCTCTCTTTGCTAAACCTAGTTCATCTCTGTGTTTGTCATTTCCTCTTACCTCACCGTTATTATTTGTGGGGGGCTTGTATCCGACTTTTGGGGTCTATTCTCTGGAGGCAAGAGAGGTCTTTGTTTTCCTCTTCTAGGGGTAGTTAGTCCTCCGGCTGGCGCGAGACATCTAGCGACCAACGTAGGCATGTTCCCCGGCTACTTCTAGTGTTGGCGTTAGGAGTAGTTATATGGTCAACCCAGTTACCACTGCCCTATGAGCTGGATTTTTGTACGTCGCAGACTTACTTGTTCCTCTGAGACCCTCGCCATTGGGGTCATAACAGTTTGCCAGGCCAGTATTAAATGTTAAATGCATTGCAGAAGCGGGATTATAAGAAAGAAAGTTCTGAGTTTTTTTTTTCTCTCTCTCATTTTTTTTTCTTTTCCCCTTTACCTCTGAGTGGCTTGTGTTTGCTGCAGACATGAATGTCCAGACCTTGATTACAAGTGTGGATCAGCTTGCTGCTCGTGCGCAGGGCATACAAGAGTATGTTATCAGAAATCCTGTGTCAGAACCTAAGATACCGATTCCTGAACCGTTTTCCGGAGACCGATTTAAATTTAGAAATTTCAGGAATAATTGTAAATTGTTTTTGTCCCTGAAACCCTGTTCATCTGGAGACTCCGCTCAGCAAGTAAAAATTGTTATTTCTTTTTTACGGGGCGACCCTCAGGATTGGGCTTTCTCGCTGGCGCCAGGAGATCCGGCATTGGCTGACATTGATGCGTTTTTTCTGGCGCTCGGTTTGCTTTATGAGGAACCCAATCTTGAGATTCAGGCAGAAAAAGCCTTGCTGGCGATGTCTCAGGGCCAGGACGAGGCTGAAGTGTATTGCCAAAAATTTCGGAAATGGTCCGTGCTGACCCAGTGGAACGAGTGTGCATTGGCTGCAAATTTTAGAAATGGCCTTTCTGAAGCCATTAAGAATGTGATGGTGGGTTTTCCCATTCCCACAGGTCTGAATGATTCTATGGCCCTGGCTATTCAAATCGACCGGCGGTTGCGGGAGCGCAAGACCGCAAATTCCCTCATGGTGTTGTCTGAACAGTGTTACTACTGTGGTGATTCTACACATGTTATCTCAGCATGCTCTAAACGTCTTACTAAGGTTGTTAGTCCGGTCGCCATTGGTAATTTACAACCTAAGTTTATTCTATCTTTAACTTTGATTTGCTCACTGTCATCGTATCCTGTCATGGCGTTTGTGGACTCAGGTGCTGCCCTGAGCCTTATGGATCTGTCATTTGCCAAGTGCTGCGGATTTGTTCTTGAGCCATTGGAAAATCCTATCCCTCTTAGGGGTATTGATTCTACGCCATTGGCAAAAAATAAACCGCAGTTTTGGACACAGGTTACCATGTGCATGACTCCCGAACATCGGGAGGTAATACGTTTTCTTGTTCTGCATAAAATGCATGATTTGGTTGTTTTGGGTTTGCCATGGTTACAGACCCATAATCCAGTCTTGGACTGGAAGGCTATGTCAGTGTCAAGTTGGGGCTGCCATGGAATTCATGGAGATTCCCTGCCCTTGTCTATTGCTTCTTCTACGCCTTCGGAAGTTCCGGCGTATTTGTCTGATTATCAGGATGTCTTCAGTGAGTCTGAGTCCAGTGCACTGCCTCCTCATAGGGAATGTGACTGTGCAATAGATTTGATTCCTGGCAGTAAGTTTCCTAAGGGGAGACTGTTTAATCTGTCGGTACCTGAACATACCGCGATGCGTTCATATATCAAGGAGGCTCTTGAGAAGGGGCATATCCGTCCTTCTTCTTCCCCTCTTGGTGCGGGATTCTTTTTTGTGGCCAAAAAGGACGGATCTTTGAGGCCTTGTATTGACTATTGGCTTTTAAATAAGATCACTGTCAAATTTCAGTATCCTTTGCCGCTGTTGTCAGATTTGTTTGCCCGGATTAAAGGTGCCAAGTGGTTCACCAAGATAGACCTTCGTGGTGCGTACAACCTTGTGCGCATTAGGCAGGGCGATGAATGGAAAACCGCATTCAATACGCCCGAAGGTCATTTTGAGTACTTGGTGATGCCATTTGGGCTCTCTAATGCCCCTTCAGTTTTTCAGTCCTTCATGCATGACATTTTCCGGGAGTATCTGGATAAATTTTTGATTGTTTATCTGGATGATATTCTGGTTTTTTCTGATGATTGGGACTCGCATGTGGAGCAGGTCAGGATGGTTTTTGAGATTCTGCGTGAAAATTCTTTGTTTGTAAAAGGCTCAAAGTGTCTCTTTGGTGTACAGAAGGTTCCCTTTTTGGGGTTCATTTTTTCCCCTTCTGCTGTGGAGATGGATCCAGTCAAGGTCCGAGCTATTCATGATTGGACTCAACCCTCGTCAGTTAAGAGTCTTCAGAAGTTCTTGGGTTTTGCTAACTTCTACCGTCGTTTTATCGCAAATTTCTCTAGCGTTGTTAAACCACTGACGGATATGACCAAGAAAGGCTCTGATGTAGCTAACTGGGCTCCTGCTGCCGTGGAGGCTTTCCAGGAGTTGAAACGCCGGTTTACTTCGGCGCCTGTTTTGTGCCAGCCTGACGTCTCACTTCCCTTTCAGGTTGAGGTGGATGCTTCGGAGATTGGGGCAGGGGCCGTTTTGTCGCAGAGAGGCCCTGGTTGCTCTACTATGAGGCCTTGTGCCTTTTTCTCTAGGAAGTTTTCGCCGGCAGAGCGAAATTATGACGTGGGCAATCGGGAGTTGTTGGCCATGAAGTGGGCATTTGAGGAGTGGCGTCATTGGCTCGAGGGTGCTAAGCATCGTGTGGTGGTCTTGACTGATCACAAAAATCTGATGTATCTCGAGTCTGCTAAACGCCTGAATCCTAGACAGGCCCGCTGGTCATTGTTTTTCTCCCGTTTTGACTTTGTGGTCTCGTATTTACCAGGTTCTAAGAATGTGAAGGCCGATGCTCTGTCTAGGAGCTTTGTGCCTGATGCTCCTGGAGTCGCTGAACCTGTGGGTATTCTTAAGGAAGGAGTTATCGTGTCTGCTATTTCTCCAGATCTGCGACGTGTGTTGCAGAGATTTCAGGCTGGCAGGCCTGACTCTTGTCCACCTGACAGATTGTTTGTGCCTGCTAGATGGACCAGCAGAGTCATTTCCGAGGTTCATTCCTCGGTGTTGGCAGGGCACCCGGGAATTTTTGGCACCAGAGATCTGGTGGCCAGGTCCTTTTGGTGGCCTTCCTTGTCAAGGGATGTGCGGTCATTTGTGCAGTCCTGTGGTACTTGTGCCCGAGCTAAGCCTTGCTGCTCTCGTGCCAGCGGGTTGCTCTTGCCCTTGCCTGTCCCGAAGAGACCTTGGACACACATCTCTATGGATTTCATTTCGGATCTTCCGGTGTCTCAGGGCATGTCTGTCATCTGGGTGATATGTGATCGTTTCTCCAAGATGGTCCATCTGGTTCCTTTGCCTAAGCTGCCTTCCTCTTCTGATCTGGTTCCTGTGTTCTTCCAGAACATTATATGTGCTGCATTATATTCTATGGGGCTGTGCTGCATTCCATTCTATGGGCCTGTGCTGCATTATATTCTATGGGGCTGTGCTGCATTCCATTCTATGGGCCTGTGCTGCATTATATTCTATGGGCCTGTGCTGCATTATATTCTATGGGGCTGTGCTGCATTCCATTCTATGGGCCTGTGCTGCATTATATTCTATGGGCCTGTGCTGCATTATATTCTATGGGGCTGTGCTGCATTATATTCTATGGGGCTGTGCTGCATTCCATTCTATGGGCCTGTGCTGCATTATATTCTATGGGGCTGTGCTGCATTCCATTCTATGGGCCTGTGCTGCATTGTATTCTATGGGCCTGTGCTGCATTCCATTCTATGGGCCTGTGCTGCATTCCATTCTATGGGCCTGTGCTGCATTCCATTCTATGGGCCTGTGCTGCATTATATTCTATGGGCCTGTGCTGCATTATATTCTATGGGGGCTGGCTGTATTACATTCTATGGGGGCTGGCTGTATTACATTCTATGGGGGCTGGCTGTATTACATTCTGTGGGGCTGTGCTGCATTACATTCTATGGGGGCTGTCCTGCATTACATTCTATGGGGCTGTGCTGCATTACATTCTATGGGGGCCTGTGCTGCATTCCATTCTATGGGCCTGTGCTGCATTATATTCTATGGGCCTGTGCTGCATTATATTCTATGGGGGCTGGCTGTATTACATTCTATGGGGGCTGGCTGTATTACATTCTATGGGGGCTGGCTGTATTACATTCTATGGGGCTGTGCTGCATTACATTCTATGGGGGCTGTCCTGCATTACATTCTATGGGGCTGTGCTGCATTACATTCTATGGGGGCTGTGCAGCATTACATTCTATGGGGCTGTGCTGTATTATAGTCTATGGGGGCTGGCTGTATTACATTCTATGGGGGCTGAGCTGTAATGCTGGATACAGCTGTAATTATATGTTATATAGTCGTGTTACACTCCCCTCACTAGTTGTAGCCTTCAAGTGTACAAAGATATTATACAGTCACCATGTGACAAGTGGGCCTGTGTGACTTCAAATGCCAGGGCTGAATTTTAGTCCCAGTCCGGCCCTGAACGTCTCCATCTGAATGGGTGCCTATGAAAACCTATTGTGAGACTACCATTCTCTCTCTCTGTGGAGGGGTAATGGACCTGCTGTAATTAAAACACCAGTGACTAGGAGGCGGAGTGCTCGGTCAGAAAGCTAAATAATACATTTGAAAAAACTGACTGTCACATCCATACATAGACTAAGTGTGAACAGGTGCTAAACCTAGAGTCGCCAACTCCTATACATTCAAGCAAACAAGGTAGCACACTGTAGCGCTGAAACATGCAAACATGAAACATGAAAATTTTTAACTGCATTACTGCACTAGAAATATGAAAAATGAGAGCGTTTAGCGCATAAAAAAGGCCAATTTTATGTGTACCTGGTAGCCACTTTACGGCATCTCTCTTATACCAGGTCCTACGATTTCCTTCCTCACTGAGAATAAACGTCTCCATCTGAATGGGTACCTATGAAAACCTATTGTGAGACTACCATTCTCTCTCTCTGTGGAGGGGTAATGGACCTGCTGTAATTAAAACACCAGTGACTAGGAGGCGGAGTGCTCGGTCAGAAAGCTAAATAATACATTTGAAAAAACTGACCGTCACATCCATACATAGACTAAGTGTGAACAGGTGCTAAACCTAGAGTCGCCAACTCCTATACATTCAAGCAAACAAGGTAGCACACTGTAGCGCTGAAACATGCAAACATGAAACATGAACATTTTTAACTGCATTACTGCACTAGAAATATGAAAAATGAGAGCGTTTAGTGCATAAAAAAGGCCAATTTTATGTGTACCTGGTAGCCACTTTACGGCATCTCTCTTATACCAGGTCCTACGATTTCCTTCCTCACTGAGAATAAACGTCTCCATCTGAATGGGTGCCTATGAAAACCTCTTGTGAGACTACCATTCTCTCTCTCTGTGGAGGGGTAATGGACCTGCTGTAATTAAAACACCAGTGACTAGGAGGCGGAGTGCTCGGTCAGAAAGCTAAATAATACATTTGAAAAAACTGACCGTCACATCCATCACATCCATCCATTTATTCTAGCTGCGTCTTTATTGAACCTGTAACAACTATAGGATTAGCAATGGATAGGTGTCTTTTTGACACCTCTCCATTACTAAGCCGGGCTTGATGTGACCTTACAATATAAAGGTCACATCAACCCCCAAACTATTACCTCATATGCCACCGCGACAGGGCAGCAGGAAGAGAGAGGCTAAGTGACGGAATTGAAAAATCTTAAAGATGCGCCATTTCTGGGGCGGCTGAGAGCTGGTGTTTGTAGCCGGGGGATCAATATCCATGGCCCCTTCCTAGGCTATGAATATCAGCAGCAGCTGTCTGCATAGCCTTTTCTGGATATTAATTATAAGGGTACCCCATGTCATTTTTTGGGGGGCCACCCTATTTTAATAGCCAGTAAACACTAAAAATACAGCTGCGGGCTCATATTAATAGCCTGGGGAGATCCATGGGTATTAACCCCTTCCTAGGCTATAAAAATTGGCCCCCAGTCGCTGGCCTTCCCTCTCTGGATTGGAAAATTAAGCGTGAGGCCACAACTTTTTTTTTCCCCAAAAAATAATCTTTTATTAACTACATACATACCCCCTAATTTGCACACACACTATACTAATTGTATTGATCACTAACATATACAGTACATATCTAACTTCTCTGCTTCTATTTAGTGTATGTAAACCATGTCTTCTATCCTGTCGGCTTGTGCAGTGATTTTACAGAAGCTGACAAATGAATTACCGGTCATTCTTCTATCTATCTCTCCTTGCAATATATATATATATATATATATATATATATATATATATATATATATATATATACAGTACACACCAAAAGTTTGGACACACCTTCGCATTTAAAGATTTTTCTGTATTTTCATGACTATGAAAATTGTACATTCACACTGAAGGCATCAAAACTAACACATGTGGAATTATATATTTAACAAGAAAGTGTGAAACAACTGAAAATATGTCTTATAGTCTAGGTTCTTCAAAGTAGCCACCTTTTGCTTTGATGACTACTTTGCACACTCTTGGCATTCTCTTGATGAGCTTCAAGAGGTAGTCACCGGGAATGGTTTTCACTTCACAGGTGTGCCCTGTCAGGTTTAATAAGTGGGATTTCTTGCCTTATAAATGGAATTGGGACCATCAGTTGTGTTGTGCAGAAGTCTGGTGGATACACAGCTGATAGTCCTACTGAATAGGTGTCTCTTCCTGCTCTGTCGCATGCCCCGTCACACCCGGCACTTGCGATATTCACCTGTCCCACCGCCACGCGCCACTCTGTCATCCGTGTCCTCTGGCTGTGACTGTTCAGGCAGGGGGCATGCACTAACCAAGTCACCGCACACTATGAACTGAACGTCACAGCCAGAGGATGCGGAAGACCCGGCGGTGGAACGGGGACAGGTGAATATAGCACACACACATATATACACACACACATACACATCTATTCTATGTGTATATCTCTATTCTATCTATTGTAATCTAACCTGTCACTCTGATTAAAATGTACGTGGCTGATCATTTGCCGGCTTTTAATCTATCTATCTATCTAAAATATATATGTACCGTATATATATATACACTCACCGGCCACTTTATTAGGTACACCATGCTAGTAACGGGTTGGACCCCCTTTTGCCTTCAGAACTGCCTCAATTCTTCGTGGCATAGATTCAACAAGGTGCTGGAAGCATTCCTCAGAGATTTTGGTCCATATTGACATGATGGCATCACACAGTTGCCGCAGATTTGTCGGTTGCACATCCCAAAGATGCTCCATACAAGGCAGGATGGATCCATGCTTTCATGTTGTTTACGCCAAATTCTGACCCTACCATCCCAATGTCGCAGCAGAAATCGAGACTCATCAGACCAAGCAACGTTTTTCCAATCTTCTACTGTCCAATTTCGATGAGCTTGTACAAATTGTAGCCTCAGTTTCCTGTTCTTAGCTGAAAGGAGTGGTACCCGGTGTGGTCTTCTGCTGCTGTAGCCCATCTGCCTCAAAGTTCGACGCACTGTGCGTTCAGAGATGCTCTTAGGCCTACCTTGGTTGTAACGGGTGGCGATTTGAGTCACTGTTGCCTTTCTATCAGCTCGAACCAGTCTGCCCATTCTCCTCTGACCTCTGGCATCAACAAGGCATTTCCGCCCACAGAACTGCCGCTCACTGGATTTTTTTTCTTTTTCGGACCATTCTCTGTAAACCCTAGAGATGGTTGTGCGTGAAAATCCCAGTAGATCAGCAGTTTCTGAAATACTCAGACCAGCCCTTCTGGCACCAACAACCATGCCACGTTCAAAGGCACTCAAATCACCTTTCTTCCCCATACTGATGCTCGGTTTGAACTGCAGGAGATTGTCTTGACCATGTCTACATGCCTAAATGCACTGAGTTGCCGCCATGTGATTGGCTGATTAGAAATTAAGTGTTAACAAGAAGTTGGACAGGTGTACCTAATAAAGTGGCCAGTGAGTGTATATATATATATATATATATATATATATATATATATATATATATATATATATGTATATGTGTGTTTTAAAGAATATTTCATTTTAAAACTATGTGGAAATGATTTAGAACATTTATCTATGTAAAAGCTCATGTTAAAATCGCATTGTAGTCTGATAGCAATCGCACTGCAGTCAGATGTAAATCGGGTGCTAGGTGTGTAAAGTCAGATTGTACTCGCACAAAAAACGCATGACACTCACATGACAGTTGCATTGCCCTCGTCAGACTTTCCTGCATTAAATCAGACCGATTTTTAAATCGCTAGCGTGTCTCCAGCCTATGTATATAATAGTGGTGTGAGATCAATGGCCCAAGGTGATTTAACCCATTAAAAACATCAGTTACTTGTTCAAATCTGCAAAAATGGGCCGTTTGCCCACTTTGATGCCAGTTCTGGTGCCCAGAACCCATTTGGGCAAGGCTGGAGGGACCTGGGTTTGATGCAGGGCATCATTGTCTGTGTATTTTATGTGTCAAATCAGTGGCCCAAAGTCATTTAACCCCTTAGAAACATCAGTTACTTACCGTATATACTCGAGTATAAGCTGACGCGAGTATATGCCGACCCCCCTAATTTTGCCATAAAAAAATGGGAAAACTTACTGACTCGAGTATAAGACTAGGGTGGAAAGTGCAGCAGCTACCGGTAAATGTCAAAAATAAAAATAGATACCAATAAAAGTAAAATTAATTGAGACATCAGTAGGTTAAGTGTTTTTGAATATCCATATTGAATCAGGAGCCCCATATTAAAATATGCCTCATATAATGCTCCATACAGTTTGTGATGGGCCCCATAAGATGCTCCATACAGACATTTGCCCCATATAATGCTGCACAAATGCTGATTATAGCCCCATAAGATGCTCTATAGACACATTTGCCCCGTATAATGCTCCACAAAGGCTGATTATGGCCTCATAAGATGCTCCATAGACACATTTGCCCTGTATAGTGCTCCACAAATGCTGATTATGGCCCCATAAGATGCTCCATAGAGATATTTGCCCCATATAATGCTGCACAAACGCTGATTATGGCCCCATAAGATGCTCCATAGACACATTTGCCCCGTATAATGCTGCATAAATGCTGATTATGGCCCCATAAGACGCTCCATAGAGATATTTGCCCCATATGCTGTTGCTATAAAAAAACCCAAACACATACTCACCTCTCGTCGCTCGGGCCCCCGGCACTTGCTATTCTCACCTGTTCGCGTTCCACTATCGGCGCCGCTGTGTCTTCCGCGTCCTGTGCACTGACTGTTCAAGCAGAGGGCGGCACGCACACTAATCGTGTCATTGCGCCCTCTGACCTGAGCGTCACTGCAGAGGACGCAGAAGACACAGCGGCGCCGATGGTGGAACGGGGGACAGGTGAATATCGCACACTGCCCCCCGTCATACTCACCTGCTCCCTGACAGTAATGAATATGCGCCTCCACCCCTATGGAAGTGGAGCCGGGTCCATATTCATTACTGTAATGAGCGGTACCATGTGACCGCTCAATACAGGAAGAAGCTGTCAGCGCCCGGAGAACGAGGGACGTGCAGGGACCGCACCAGGAGCAGGTGAGTATTATTAGACAGCTGCCGCTCCCCCTCCCCTGCCGACCCATGGGAATGACTCGAGTATAAGCCGAGAGGGGCAATTTCAGCCTAAAAAAATGGGCTGAAATTCTTGGCTTATACTCGAGTATATACGGTATTCAAATCTGTGAAAATGGGCTGTTTTGTCCACTTTGATGCCAATTCTGGTGCCCAGAACACTTTTGGGCCAGGCTGGAGGGACCTGGGTTTGATGCAGGGCATCACTATCTGTGTATTTTAAGTGTCAGATCAGTGGCCCAAAGTCATTTAACCCCTTGAAAACATCAGTTACTTATTCAAATGTGTGAAAATGGGCTGTTTGCCCACTTTGATGCCAGTTCTGATGCCCAGAACCTATTTGGGCCAGGCTGAAGAGACCTGTTTTTGATGTGGGGCTCCCTCTTCTATATGTATGCACTGTGTTATCAGTGGCCCAAAGGCATTTAACCCCTTAAAAACATCAGTTACTTATTCAAATGTGTGAAAATGGGCTGTTTGCCCACTTTGATGCCAGTTCTGGTGCCCAGAACCCATTTGGGCCAGGCTGGAGGGACATGGATTTGATGCCGGGTATCAATATCTGTGTATTTTAATGTTAGATCAGTGGCCCAAAGGCATTTAACCCCTTAAAAACATCACTTATTCAAATGTGTGAAAATGGGCCGTTTGCCCACTTTGATGCCAGTTCTGGTGCCCAGAACCCATTTGGGCCAGGCTGGAGATAACTGTTTTTTATGTGGGGCGCCCTGTTCTATATGTCTGCAGTGTGAGATTAGTGGCCCAAAGGCATTTAACCCTTTCTTCAGCGCTCTTTGGTGACCACTTTGATGCCCATTTTTGTGCCAGTTTTATTGTTTTTGTAGCCGTTTTTAAGTGTATTCACATCAGGGCACGTCACTGCATTGTGTTTTATTATTGTATTGCTTTTTGTTGTTAAACCTATAAAAAACAGAAAAGAAAAAATTGCAGAATAAGAAACTGACGAATAAGAAACCAACTTCAGCCCTGAATAAGAAACTGAACGAATAAGAAACGAACTTCAGCCTCATGCAGACAGGTGATGTGTAATCCAGCTGTCCTGCCGGCTTCTGCTGTAAGTCTTAGAGTCCCTCACAACCTCGGTCTTCTGGCTACCGGTAATCTGTGTTCTGTCAGGGAGATAGCCTACATGCTGCTGTCCTTCCCTGGTGTCACTCACCTGTGCTCCGCTCTCCTGCACGCTCACTTTACACTGTTCCTCCTTCGGTATCTCTCAATCCTGGAGCTGCAGCAACTCTGGCTGCACGGCCCCAAACACATCTTTCTTCTTTCCTCTTTCCGCCAGGAGCTGCAGACCCCCACGTCTGCTCAGCTAGTCTTCTATCGTACCAGCTCCGCGTAGCTGAAGTTCCAAGACCAGCTCCTCTCTGGCTTCCTCTGATTCACTCACTGACTTCCTTCTCTCTTGGTCTCCCTGGACTGACTGACTAACTTTCCCTCCAAAACCAGAATCTATCAATAGGGGAGTATCCCTGTAAACCAGGTTCAGAGCTCCCCCTTCTGGCCTGGAGTGTGAACATGTTGTGTGCATTGTGATTACCTGATAGAAGAGATCTTCCCTTGCTTCCAAGCATGACATCACTCTCCCCGAGAGGAAAGCAATGCCACTGTGACAACCAGGACCCTGGGGTATCACACTAAAAACATATAGACCACACTTACAATTTAAAAAATCAGGCCATATGCCCTATGAGGACATCATAGTCTATACAGTCTAGGGTGTTCTGTAGAGTCTACAGACCACTGGATCTGCTAAGTCTAAATGGTATCTCAGTGGACAACAAGGGAATGGATCCTAATTAGTGATGAGCGAGTGTACTCGTAGCTCGGGTTTGCCCGAGCACGCTCGGGTGGTCTCCGAGTATTTGTACTTCTCAGAGATTTAGTTTTTGTTGACGCAGCTGCATGATTTATGGCTGCTAGCCAGCCTGAGTACATGTGGGGGTTGCCTGGTTGCTAGGGAATCCCCACAGGTATTCAAGCTGTCTATCAGCTGTAAATCATGCAGCTGAGGCAATGAAAACTAAATCTCCGAGCACTTACAAATACTCGGAGACCACCCGAGTGTGCTGGGGAAAACCTGAGCAACGAGTATACTCACTCATCACTAATCCTAATCCATTGGTCCACAAGGATACAACACTTTTACTGGTTCATCTGAAAATTACTTCTTTTTTGACTCTCCAAGGAGGAGATGGCATCACTGTGTCAATGAATGACAGGATTCTACACTTTCCACAAGTGGCCTTCCCAACTAGATCACCAGGAGCATCAAACTTTGTACCAGTGTATGTAAAAAAAATCTAAAAACAAAATCTATATAAATTCATATCTTAAAAACAAGTTTTAATGACTGAAAAAAACTCCACATATTTCTCCTTTTTGCCATCTGTAACTTTTTAGGATGTGGTTTCACACATTTACATTACTCTCTTTGCATAATTTTCAGCATTTTAAAATGATTTCCTGGAATTCTTGCACAATTGTTTTTTGACAATTAGGCGGGTTTCAATATTTTTTTATCCATAGGTTACAAATATGTTCAACATATATGATCCACATTAACCGGCAATAACGTACAGTCTGAGTATTAACATTTTGGTTGTTTCTTTATATAGATCAAACTGTTTTCTTCTTTCTAATAAAAGAGATCTGATCTATTATTTAGGTATTTAAGCTATGGTAAAAGGGGCAATATATTTGGGATCACATATTCTAATCAAATGTCAAAATACAATACAAAAATATTGAATCCCACTGTCTATCGTAACCCAAAATGACCTTTTCTTAAAGTGGTTGTTTGAAGAATACAACTACTATTCATATGCTTTGTTATAAGTCCTTCATGTAATATCACATTTCAGCAGCAGAAGGGGAATTTGATGGCGAGAAACTGGACCAATGGCGCTTAGCAGATTTTCGTTGTGAATTCCAACATTGAAAGAGTTATGTTGTCACTTTTTTGTAGATTCCTAACTAGAGATGATCAAAAAGATTCACACTACCCTGGTCCGGCATCCACTTTGATACTAGTTGGCACTGAGACCATGGAGTGCCTCAGCCAGAACGTGGCCTCATGTGACATTATGATGTGTGTCGTTCTGCAACGTCATGATGTTGCGTGTGGCCAGTAATCGTATTAAATGCCCAAGATGCCAGCATTCGAGTTCTGGACAAGGAAGTTTCCACTGCCGTGAACAGGCTGCCATAGAGCACCGAAGTGAACAATGGAACAGAGAAGTGTGGATCTTTTTGCTCAAGTCTACTGCCAACCATGTTCTTCAACATGACAAGTACAAATCAGTCCAAATAGTTCATGTTTGCAATGTGCTAACTATAATAAATATAGTACCACACTGGAGTATAGGCACCCAGCTAACCCAAAGTCCTTGTTCTTTATAAAAACTAGGGTGTCACATGCCCATAGCATGGATAGGGTAGAGCTAGTTTCTGAGACATTAAAAGGTTGAAAAGATCCAAGAGATGACAAACCCATTAATTTGTCAGAACCAGGGCTCACTATCCATTTTGACAGGCCTAGCCCACCTTTATTGTTAATCATCTCTCAACTCTCTGGGGCGACATACATAGGAGTTTTGTTGGCCTGGGTGCTGGGTCATGACCTTTCAGGGCAAATGTACAGGAAGTAGGTCACGGCTACCTCTGAGTGCTCAAACTGCTATTTACTGTTTAATGGCTGTGTCCGACCATGCACAGCTGCTCCCGTTCATGCACATACCACTACTCTTGGCAAGGGAAAAAGTATAAATCACTTATAAGTGAGTATATAGAGTAGACAGCAGGGGCCCAGAGCTGATGCTTTCTGAGATAACACATTAACCTCACGTGCTTTATCACAGGAGTGAGTGCTTCTGCACCATCATCAGTCCTATGGGCTTATAATAAATCAAGTCAGTGACACCATAAGCTCAGTGGCTATTTGAGCTTCTAGGCCACTGACCTGAATTATGATAAGCTTAGAGAGATGGAGACAAGGCAGAAATGCTCACTCCTGTGATAAAACAAGCAGAAAAATGTATTACTTCAGAAAGTATCAGTTGCGAGTCTTTGCTGTCTTGTCTATATACCAACCATGAACAGGAGCAGCTCTGCATGGTGGGAAACAGGAAATAACAGTACACAGCAGGGGCACATTTATAAGATTATCTCAAGACGGAACATTTTTTTTTATCACATCCAATTGTAGAACTTATTATTATTTCAAGATATATTGATTAAAATGTACTATGTTCGTGGGACAGTCTCTGTAATATTTTTTTCTAGGAAATCTGTGAAACATCTTGTAGCCAGCAGTATGGTGAACAAGTGTTAGCATACTTCTAAATAGCAATAAATTGATTTGCACAATCTAGAAACCTACGAAAGCTAAGTAAGCTTTTGGCGGCTACATTAGTTGTCAACCAGTTTAAATTTTAATTAACCCCTTAATGACCGCCAATACGCCTTTTAACGGCGGCAGTTAAGGGTGCTTAAACAACAGCGCCGTTAATTAACGGCGTCATGGAAAAAGTGTATAGCGCCCCCCAGAGTCGGAATTTCTCCAGGGTCTCAGCTACCTCCGGTAGCAGAGACCCCAGAGAACATGATTCGGGTTGGTAAAAACCCGACCCCGGTGTTGCGAACGCCGTTAATAACGGTATAACGGCGACCGCAAAAAAATTTAAAAAAGTCAGATTTTCCATTTAATTTCTCTCTCCTCTGATGTGATGGCACATCAGAGGAGATAGAAAAAGAATCTCCCAGTCCCCTGATCGCCCCCTCCGGTACCTCTGGAGTCCCTGCATTCCCCCCACGATGTCCCCTGGGCCGCTGGCATCTTCTTCTGGGAGAAAATGGAGGGCGCATGCTCAGTGCGCCCGCCAAGATCTGCTGCCCGCCACCCGGCAACAATAGGAAATTTTTCCTATTGGTTCATTTTGATCACTGTGATAGACTCTATCACAGTAATAAAAAAAAATAGTAAATAAAAACCCCTTTTATCACCCCCTTAGTTAGGGAAAAATAATAAAATAAAAAATATATATTTATTTCCATTAAGGTTAGAGTTGGGCTAAAGTTAGTGTTAGGGTTAGGGCTAGGGTTGGGATTATGGTTAGGGTTGGGATTAGGGTTAGGGGTGTGTTAGGGTTAGGTTTGTGGTTAGGGTTATGGTTGGGATTAGGGTTGTGTTGGGGCTCGGGTTGGAGCTAGAATTGGGGGGTTTCCACTGTTTAGGTACATCAGGGGGTCTCCAAACGTGACATGGCGCCACCATTGATTCCAGCCAATTTTGAGGTCAAAAAGTCAAACGGTGCTTCCTCCCTTCTGAGCCCTGCCATGCACCCAAACAGTGGTTTACCCCCACATATGGGGTATCAGCATACTCAGGACAAATTGCAAAACAACTTTGGGGTTCTAATTTCTCCTGTTACCCTTGGGAAAATAAAAATTTGGACGTGAAAAAATCATTTTTGTGGAATAATATGATTTTTTATTTTCACAGCTCTATGTTATAAATGTTTGTGAAGCACTTGGGGGTTCAAAGTGCTCACCACACATCTAGATAAGTTCCTTGGGGGGGTCTAGTTTCCAAAATGGTGTCACTTGTGGGGGTTTTTCAATGTTTCGGCACACCAGGGACTCTTGAAACGCAACATGGCGTCCAATTTCAATTCCAGCCAATTCTGCATTGAAAAAGTCAAACGGCACTCCTTCCCTTCCGAGCTCTGCCATGCGCCCAAACAGTGGTTTACCCCCACATATAGGGTATAAGCGTATTCAGGAGAAATTGCACAACAACTTTTGTGGTTAATTTTCTCTTTTTACACTTATGAAAGTAAAAAAAATTGGTTCTGAAGTAAAATGTTTGTGAAAAAAGTTAAATGTTCATTTTTTCCTTCCACATTGCTTCAGTTCCTGTGAAGCACGTAATGTGGTTGAATGTGGTTTTGAGCACATTGAGGGGTGCAGTTAGAATGGTGTCACTTTTGGGTATTTTCTGTCATGTATACCCCTCAAAGTGACTTCAAATGTGAGGTGATCCCTAAAAAAAATGGTTTTGTAAATTTTGTTGTAAAAATGAGAAATCACTGGTCAACTTTTCATCCTTATAACTTCCTAACAAAGAAAAAAAATTGCTTCCAAAATTGTGCTTATGTAAAGTAGACATGTGGGAAATGTTATTTTGAAGTATTTTGTGTGACATACAGTACAGACCAAAAGTTTGGACACACCTTCTCATTTAAAGAGTTTTCTGTATTTTCATGACTATGAAAATTGTACATTCTCACTGAAAGCATCAAAACTATGAATTAACACGTGGAATTATATACTTAACAAAAAAAGTGTGAAACAATTGAAATTATGTCTTATATTCTAGGTTCTTCAAAGTAGCCACTTTTTGCTTTGATGACTGCTTTGCACACTCTTGGCATTCTCTTCATGAGCTTCAGGTAGTCACCGAAAATGGTTTTCGCTTCACAGGTTTGCCCTGTCAGGTTTAATAAGTGGGATTTCTTGACTTATAAATGGGGTTGGGACCATCAGTTGTGTTGTGCAGAAGTCTGGTGGATACACAGCTGATAATCCTACTGAATAGACTGTTAGAATTTGTATTATGGCAAGAAAAAAGCAGCTAAGTAAAGAAAAATGAATGGCCATCATTACTTTAAGAAATGAAGGTCAGTCAGTCTGAAAAATTGGGAAAACTTTGAAAGTGTCCCCAAGTGCAGTGGCAAAAACCATCAAGCGCTACAAAGAAACTGGCTCACATGAGGACCGCCCCAGGAAAGGAAGACCAAGAGTCACCTCTGCTTCTGTGGATAAGTTTATCCGAGTCACCAGCCTCAGAAATCGCAGGTTAACAGCAGCTCAGATTAGAGACCAGGTCAATGTCACACAGAGTTCTAGCAGCAGACACATCTCTACAACAACAGTTAAGAGGAGACTTGTGCAGCAGGCCTTCATGGTAAAATAGCTGCTAGGAAACCACTGCTAAGGACAGGCAACAAGCAGAAGAGACTTGTTTTGGCTAAAGAACACAAGGAATGGATATTAGACCAGTGGAAATCTGTGCTTTGGTCTGATGAGTCTGATGAGTCCAAATTTGAGATCTTTGGATCCAACCAACGTGTCTTTGTGCGACGCAGAAAAGGTGAACGGATGGACTCTACCGTGAAGCATGGAGGAGGAGGTGTGATGGTGTGGGATTGCTTTGCTGGTGACACTGTTCGGGACTTATTCACAATTTAAGCCATACTGAACCAGCATGGCTACCACAGCATCTTGCAGCGGCATGCTATTCCATCCGGTTTGTATTTAGTTGGACCATAATTTATTTTTCAACAGGACAATGACCCCAAACACACCTCCAGCCTGTGTAAGGGCTATTTGACCAAGAAGGAGAGTGATGGGGTGCTACGCCAGATGACCTGGCCTCCACAGTCACCAGACCTGAACCCAATCGAGATGGTTTGGGGTGAGCTTGATCACAGAGTGAAGGCAAAAGGGCTAACAAGTGCTAAGCATCTCTGGGAACTCCTTCAAGATTGTTGGAAGACCATTCCGGGTGACTACCTCTTGAAACTCATAAAGAGAATGCCAAGAGTGTGCAAAGCAGTCATCAAAGCAAAAGGTGACTACTTTGAAGAACCTAGAATATAAGACATAATTTCAGTTGTTTCACACTTTTTTGTTAAGTATATAATTCCACATGTGTTAATTCATAGTTTTGAGGCCTTCAGTGTGAATGTACAATTTTCATAGTCATGAAATACAGAAAACTCTTTAAATGAGAAGGTGTGTCCAAACTTTTGGTCTGTACTGTATCTGTGTGATTTAAGGTCATAAAAATTCAAAGTTTGAAAATTGCCATATTTCCATTTTTTTCAGAAATAAACGCAAGTCATATCGAAGAAATTTGACTGCTAACATGAAGTACAATATGTCACAAAAATCAGTCTCAGAATCAGCGGGATCTATTGAAGTGTTCAGGAGTTATAACCTCATAAAGTGACAGTGGTCAGAATTGTAAAAAATGGCTTGGTCATTAAGCAGCAAATTGGCTCTGTCACTAAGGGGTTAAAGAAAACCGAATAAAACAAACAAGAATACGACATGAAAATGTATTTTTAACTTAAGGAAATGTTTGTTTTTTTTACTTTTCTTTGCCAAAGTAAAGTGGTGGGTGGTGGCACATTTCACTTTTCAACATACTTTACTGCATATCTCGAGTAAAATTTTAAACTTTTGGCACTGTACATGAATTTCACTGACTAGTGGAGATAAATAAATTTTCTGCAACGGATAATGAAGCTAAAGTGTCCAGAGAGAGAAGAAAAAAAAAAAAAAAGAGTTCACCAGATGACAAAGTGGAAAGTCCTATTCATCGTCTGCTATGAGCAGCCATTCAATACGCTGCTTCGCTGAGAAACTTCCTGTTGTGTTAACTGGTTTGAGACCTTAAGGAACAATACTATAAAACAGTGCAGAAAGAAAATAAGAGAAGAAGAGTGGAAATGGTACATGCTCCGAAGAAGGTATGCATTCTTACTGACTGTCTTGTATGTACTTTGTATACGTCTCTTTGCACTTGGCTTATACCGTTGTATAAGAGCATTACTTGGGGCTGCACGTAGTTGGAGACGAGTGCACTGAATTGCATGGATCTCAATGCAATCCTCTGGACTTCAGTAATCATTTAGAAGTTAAAATTGTAAAATCCCACTAAAAAAGTATCAGTGTAGCCCCAGACTAAGTCAGGGCTCTGTGATTCTCCCTGTGTAAACCAAAAGTACACACAAACTTTTTATTTTGAAAGTTTTGAATTTATTTTAAACTAGTGAATATTCCAGTCCAAGGAATAACACTAAATTTGGAGATTTCTCAGTACAATGTTTCTGTGTGTCGTCCCCAGCTCAAAATAATAAGTGAAGATATGGATGAGATCATGGGTAAGAAAGATAAGCCAAATCCACTTGTCAGATGCAGGTTTTATCTTATCACATCGATCTGAAGCACATGGTATGTAGATAGTAGATATATGGTATCGCTGCTGGAATAGAATTAATGCAGAATATAAAGAAAATGAGTTCCTTGTTTCCGTTACTAATATTACTGATATATTATAATCTTTGGGGTCTGTGAATAGCACTGGTAGGGAGATATGTTGGCTTATAATGCATGTGTTGGGGAACAGGGCAGTGCCCCTCAATGAAATTGCATTTCCCATAAGAATTACTCTCAAATGTTTCCACCAGTGTATTACTCATGCACAGAACTGATTCATAAGTGCCTAGAAGTACAAAATGAGTCTCGGCTATAAATATGCCGGGTGTTGAAACGTAAATGTGCTCCCATATCACATTTTACCAGTTAAAAACCTAAACTCCCCGCCCTCCTATTGTATTTCTCGTGTATTAAAATAGGTTCCACCCCTGACTCCTCGTAGAAACCAGAAACCGGGAACCCCCACCTAGAATTTCCCTAGCCCACCTGGTGTGTGCATAAACTCTGCACACTTTTTGTCCAGCAGTCCAAATGTGCAACCATGCAATAAATAACACAGGGCAGCAGGCTTGGACTGGCCAACAGGAGAACAGGAGAATCTTGCGGTGGGCCCTGTGCAGGAGTGGGAAACCACCCTCTTATAAGAGCAGTACTTGGCACAATCGACACAGTTCATTGCTATATAAATTTGTGATGGAGGATAATGTCACATTTGCATGTAGCTGAAAAGTGGGGCCCTGGAGTTGGTTAGCGGTGGGCTCTTGGCGCCCCAGTCCGACACTGCAGGGCGGTAATGTAGCACATCCGAGCACCATAAGCAAGCAATGCAATAATGAAGACAATCTAACTGCAAACATGTCCAAAGACATATTAATTATGAAGGAACCTTCACCATAAGGCTATGTGCACACGTTGCAGATTTGACTGTGGAATTTTCTGTGCAGATTCTGCATTTCTTGGCAGAAAACGCAGGTCAGAATCTGCACCTATTTTTGGTACCGTATTTTCTGGTGTATAAGACGACTGGGCGTATAAGACGACCCCCAACTTTTCCATATAAAATACGGAATTTGGGATATACCCGCCGTATAAGACGGGGGTCATCTTATACGCTGTCATCTTATACGGCGTGTGGTTCCCAGGGTCTGAAGGAGAGGAGACTCTCCTTCAGGCCCTGGGATCCATATTCATGTGAAAAATAAAGAATAAAAATAAAAAATATGGATATACTCACCCCTCCGACGGACCCTGGACCTCAGCGGTGCAAGCGTCTGCCTCTGTTCCTAAGAATGCAGTGAGTGAAGGACCTGCGATGACGTCGCGGTCACGCGACCGCTCATGTGACCGCGACGTCATCGAAGGTCCTTCACTCACTGCATTCTTAGGAACGGAGGCAGACGCTTGCACCGGTGAGGTCCAGGGTCCGTCGGAGGGGTGAGTATATCCATATTTTTTATTTTTATTCTTTATTTTTTACATGAATATGGATCCCAGGGCCTGAAGGAGAGTCTCCTCTCCTTCAGACTCTGGGAACCATCCAGGATCGCTCTGTGCACCCGTACCCGGCGTATAAGACGACCCCCGACTTTTGGGACAATTTTTAGGGGTTAAAAAGTCGTCTTATATGCCGGAAAATACGGTATGTGCACAAGTTGCAGATTTTTGTGCAGATTTCTTCCTTTTTACCCCTGCGGATTTCTGTTATGGAATAGGTGCAGAAACGCAGCAGATCTGCACAAAGAAGTGACATGGTCCTTTTTAGGGTATGTGTCCACGTTCAGGATTGCATCAGGATTTGGTCAGTATTTTCCATCAGTATTTGTAAGCCAAAACCAGGAGTGGGTGATAAATGCAAAAGTGGAGCATATGTTTCTATTATACTTTTCCTCTAATTGTTCCACTCCTGGTTTTGGCTTACAAATACTGATGAAAAATCCTGACCAAATCCTGATGCAATCCTGAACGTGGACACATACCCTAAATCTTATTTTTACAGATAGATCATGAAGGTGAATTCTTTAATACTATGTAAATAGGCAGTGTGAGGCGAGTAAAACATGGCTTCTTACTTCCAGAAACAGCATCTATCTGATCCACAGGCAGTATCTGGTATTGCAGCTCAGCCACATTATGCTAATATGTGTCTGGGCAGCATTAAAAGACATAGCGCCCGAATCAACAAAGCTTTTACAAGTAAAAAACTTTGAAAAGGTGCAAAATTTAGGTGCTATTTGCAGTTGTGGCAAAATTTGCAACTTTGATGTTTTCATAACAGTTCCTCCCAGCTCTGACAAAATGGGTGGAACAGGGATGTGGTGACCGCCAGTCGTCAAGTTCATGATGAACGACCTCATTCGCTATGTCACAAATCTTACTTCAGGAGGTGCTAGAGTAGTATTTGTGGTATGGCACACAGAGGTGTATGCCACTCCTGATTCAATAAGAGGCGTGCACCTCTTCATGAAGAAGGAGCGTCAGACTCTAGAACGCCCCCTTCATCAAGACAGGTTTAAACAATGCCAGTCTTGATTAAACGGGTCCATTGATTTTGGCCAAAAATGAAGCCGATTCTGGAACAAAAAAGCCATGCTTTTAAGCCTCCATTCATCAAGCCAATTTTTTGGGAATAAAACTGCTTGAAATGTAGCAACGTTTTTCTGCAAAAAGGATGACAATTTTTAAACAAGTCTTGGACAACTCTTTATTTTATTATTTTAAATTGGCCAAGCTTCGCCCGGAATGGGACATGGCCAAGCACAGCCAGCAAATTCATCATAACTTACCCCACAAAGTGGCATCAGTTATGACAAAAATATACTCCAGTACCTGACTGAATAACCTTTCTTGCGGTGGCATGTGGCAGCTGAAAGGTGTGCTAACTTTATTAAGAAGTGCATTCATATTAATTTGGTGCTTCTTACTCCACCACTCTTTTCATCAAGACTATTGTACAAAATGTCGGCCTTGATGAATCGGGAAACAGGTGGTAGAGGCATGTTACTAAGTTTTCCCTGACATGACTAATCAGACATTTACGTTTACACCCCCTATAGATGAATGCAAGCCTTCGTACATATTTCCTGCTTTGAAAGTGTTAATTCGCTTACCTTGTCTGCCCTGTGGTCAGATGCAGCATGATTTCCTATCAAACAAAAGAGAACTTCATCAAAATCTAGAACATTATTTTGCAAAATTATTATTCTCTTTCAAAATGTTAAAGGAAACCGTTCAGCAAAAGAAATGTTGGTTACCTGCAATTCTAGCGCTAATCTGCAGGTAAAATAGAATTTTAATCATATGTGGCCTTCTAATTGGAAGTGCAGCTACAGGGAGAAAATTAAGTTATATTTTCCCTGCAGCCGCTCGCTTACAGCCTTGAGGGCGGTGCAAGAAGCTGTGATCAGTCAGTGTTCACTACACAGTCAGCATCCTCTAAAGAGGACTTGTCACCATGGCAAAAGTGTCCAGTTTTTGTTCTAAATTTAATCTTCCTACTACCCTGAATATTCTGCTTTTTAATTATTTTTTTTTAAATCTGCAATATAGTTCCAAAAGATACGGTCATTTTTATTTAGTTGAAACAAATAAGCTTTTTATGGTCTTTAGTAGGGGGTGTTGCTCACATGGTAATTATGCAAAACAACCCAAATACACCCCTCACCCAGAGAATTGTGGGAGCCATACCCCATTCGTAAAGACCATAAAAATGAGTACCAAATAAAAAGGCCCATATCTCTGGAACCAAATGGCGTTTTCTTTTTTTTAAACAATACTGAGTGGAAATAAACTTATTGGATTCAAAATCTGCCAGATCTCTTTCGTATTTTTTCTGTTTATTTTGGTAAATAGCCTCCTGTAAGCTCTCAGATTTTAGATCCTGTTGTAAAGATTTCTGTAATTAGTCCATGAGCCAAGAACCAAATTTGACGATATCGGTACCAAGCGGAGTGACTAATTCTCTTTGGTATTTTTAGGTAGATGCATGTCTGTAGTTTATTTTTTGATATGATAGCCCTTACATATACGTAGCTTATTAACCCCTTCAGCCCTAGGCCTATTTGTACCCAAGTGCCTAAGCCAATCTGACCTGTGCCACTTCATGGGCTAATAACTTTGGAACGCTTTCACCTATCCAAGCCATTCTGAGATTGTTTTCTCGTGACATATTGTACTTCACGTCAGTGCTAAATGGGAGTCAATATATTTTACCTTTCTATATAAAAAAATGCTAAATATTCGGAAATTTTGGAAAAATCGGCAATTTTTTAACTTTGAAATTCTCTGCTTTTTACAAAAATACTGATACCCCCCATAATAGTTATTAATTTACACTCCCCACATGTTTACTTCATATTGGCATCATTTTGAAAATGAAACCTTATTGTTTTACGACGTAATAGGGCTTATAGTTTTATGCGCAATTTTTCACATTTACAGCAAAACCCACTTTTCAAAGGACCAAGTCACTTCTGAAGTCACTTTAAGGGGCTTACATAACAGAAACCACCCATAAATTACCCCATTTTGCAAACTACACCCCTCAAGCTGTTCAAAACTCATTTTTAAAAACTGTTAACCCTTTAGGTGTTCCACAGGAATTTTAGCATGAGCCAAGAACCAAATATGACGATATCGGTACCACCCGGAGTGACTAGATGTAGTATTTGTAACAAAATTTAATCCAAGTTATGTAAATACACACTGAACATGTCATGTGCATATATATATATATATATATATATATATATATATATATATATATATATATATATATATATATATATATATATATGTTACTCCATAATATCTTCAACATCGGACTCTGAATCTGACTGTTGTTCTACTGGCTCGTCTTCAGTACCCTTGTTCTGGCATGTCTGTAATCTGCACATGTCTGTGCACTTCAGGCCATTGCTGAGGCAAGTACACTGAGGAAGTTCACATGACCGCACACACTTGCAGGACAGTAGCTGTATAATAGCTTCTGGTGCTGGTGCCCCTTGCATCCACTTGACAACAAGCTTTCCGTCGTTATCTATCATCCAACCGCAGTCTGTTGGGTTTGCAACCCATGGCTGGCTCTGCAGACTTCTCCTCCAGATCGCAGCCTGGTAGTTTGCACGCAGTGCATGCATGAAAAGGCAGTCCTGGCAAGGAGGGAGTTGACTTGACTCTACCACTCCACGTCTGGCACAGAACAGCTGATAACGGAGCCTGTTTACCTCAGTTGTTTGGGTAGTTGGCAGGTACATGTGGCAGGTGATTTCCTGTAACTTCTCAAAAAGTTCGGTAGACACTTCCCATGAACGACCAACTTCCTGAAAGGCATCCTGGTATGTCTTGTTCATCTTCAACTGCTTGAGTGTCGTCATCTTCCCACGGCCAGCGAATGCACTGACGGTGTCACAGCCTGTAAATGCATGCATACCAATCAATGAATCACATACGCTGCCTCCCAATGTTCGGCTCAGAGTGGTGATATCCAGGAATCTTGTCCGGTTCTGTGTACCGCATTTCTGGAACAGGTGGGATGGGATTTTGTGGCACATGCCCAGACACAGGACCATGACATCAGTATCCTCCGAAGTGATGATGACCGACTTGTAACCAGATTCTGCTGCATGAAGAGCATGGAGAAGGAGGCGTGTGTCTGCTTCTTCTTGATTTGACTTAAGGTCAGCAGCCTCTTCCCACTGTTCTTTGGTGATCTTAAAGCAGAGCTGCTCACATGTGACATACAGCTCCTTCTCCTCAAGCTTCTCCCTGTGGTGTTTCGCCTTCCATTCTTCTACCAGAAACTTTATGAGACTTGCCTTGTTGGAGGAACTACTTAGAAGCTTTTTCCACTGCTGGATGTTGTGCCCATGTTGAATGTTCTTGAAATGGATCCCTGTGCCTTCATATCTGTTGACTCTTTCTGTATCTTTGATGGATGTCTCCTTGTAGACGTCAAAGACAATATCAATGCGCTTGCTCTTAGCACCCTCATGGATAGCGCGACTCATTGCTGTGCCTGCTAGCTGGCCAAATGTTGCATTGTTTCCCTTCAGTTTCTGAACCAGGCTCATCCCATCAATGATGGTTGCAGAGGGCTCGGGGATCACTTCTGCAGGACGAGCATTCCTCTCCAACTCCCTTGCGAGGGCAGCCTTGTTGGTCTTGCGGATAGACCCATCACCATTGGCAAGTGCCCATGGCAATGGACCCAGGGGATGAGTCAAGACATCACTCATTTGTAGCTTTCTGTTCTCAGCTACAAGTATCATCTGGCCAAATAGGTTTCTGTCAGCCTTCAAAATTACCTCCTTGCCAAGACCTTGTCTGCGCGTCTTCATTTGGATGTTAGAGAACGTTTTAAGTTTGTTCTTCGTCATCTTGTCATGAAACAATGTAGTTGGCTTATCGGTACCCAAACGCTCATCCTTGAATGTTTGATATGCATCCTCTCCTATACTGTATGCCCCTTGAAGGTCTTTGGCTACATCTGGTGGTGCTACAGTCGCTGTTGACAAACTGATAAGTTCACCATTATGCTCTTTGTTGAAGGGGTTCACCCAACCTGTCTCCAGCAGTTGAACGAAAGATTGGACATCGGCTTCATCTCTTCTAATCCTAGACACCTGTAGGTCTGAATGGCTGAAGTCAGTATATTGTTGGCCTACCAGGGCCCTCAGCTGCCTCAAGTACATACTGCGGTACTCTGATGTCAGGTAGAACCTGGAAACAGCTCCAACTTTGAGGCTGAAGCCTTTTGTGCCCCCTGGTGTCTGGGTGTCTTTGTTGATTGTCTCTTCAATGGTCTGGTCCACAGGAATTCGTCCAAAAGGATTCTTGCTACCGATCTGGACCGAAAAGCCACCTTGCATGAAGTATTCATGGACCTCTGGGTGTTCTATGGGCAGCCGAGACATTGTGGCATAGTAATAGGTTAGGTATCGGGCATAGTTGACCTTGTCATAGGCAAAACACCATGGTATCATCTGTCGGATTGCTCCTAGGTGAAGCATCCAGTTGCCTTCTCTTGAAGCTCGAACCAGGGCCAGCATGGTCTCGACCATGTCCAAGTATGACATCCAGAATGCTGAGAGTTGTTCATTTCTGAGGGTCTCAAGATAAACTTGAAAGAGCTTCAGGGTAAGTGTGCAAGATTCATTATCCAAGAGCTTTTCGAAGGATCCCTGCGACACACTGATGCGAAAGTTTGTGATGTTCTTCAGTGTTTCATCCAGATGGTGAAGGTCCCTTGCATGGTTTTCTTCTAGCCATGGAAGGAAGTTTTTCCATGCAAGCCTCATAAGTGCTTCATAGACCAGCTTGTGTAGTCTCACTGCTCTGTTGTACCTCCGGCCGTCCATCACTCCAGACACTGATCCTTCAGCGATTACACCGGATTCAACACACAGATCTCTAAGGCCTGCATCCTGAAATCTGTTCCCTATGATAGAGAGGAGATTACAGATTGTGTGGAAGACACCCATTCTAATTATAATGTTCTTGAACTTCTCCTGTTTCCAGATAACCTCGGCAGCTTTGGCATAGAGTGCTTGATCAAACACACACACAATTCTGTTAAGCTTCAGGGTCTGCATGATGGCATGTGTTTGCTCCAAGACTTCATTCACAGTGGACATGGCTGTTGCAGGAGCATTGATAGTGGGCAGGTAGCTTACAGTGTCCTGGGCCACTACAATGTCGCTGCGGATTTTTATGTTGAACCCAGTCCAACTGCTGGTGGTCTGATCCTCATGGTCTGACATTCTAGCCAGAAGCCAGATATGGTTTTTGGTTTTTGAATCCTGGACCTCCTTGGTAGTGTTAACATTCGAAGTCTCAATCCTGGGTGGCTCTCCCCGCTGCCCAACATTGTATATCGGTAGCATTAATTCTGTCAGAGTTATGCTTCTTTTCTTCGACTTGGTTACATCTGGCAGGACTTTCTTTGTCACAGAGCATGCAACATTGGACTGAACAGCAATGCCATTGACTCTATGAGATGTACCTGCTCCACTTAGTGTCTCCTCAAGTCTGTCAATGTTATCCCAGGCCAGGGTTGTGAACACACCTGGGTAGATACTTGCTGGCATTGGGATGTCATCCTTTGAACATTCCAACTTCTGGATACAAAGGGCTGTATCGATCTCCTCAGCCATTGAATATGACACACAGTGGCCAAGACGATTCAGAGTTCGAATCAGTTCTGTATTGCCGGTCAAAGACTTAACTGCAAAGGATAGCAGTACGTGCTTTGGTGGCTTTGTCTTTCCATTGGTAACAGCAAAAACCAAGTCACTGCCGAAGGATGTGGCAAGACGTTGAGCTCTTTCACAGGTAGTTTGGCACTCACAATCTCCTGTAAGCAGGGTTTGCAGGAATTGAGTGACTAATGCAGGAACGACATTCTGATCTGTATTGGGAGGCCATGGCTGACTCACATCTTGCTTCTTGATCTCATTCCTTAGCTGCATTGCTGCTTTGGTTACGATATCTCCAGAGTTAGCAGCTCTTGCTTCTTGCAGATCTTTTGTCATGCTGTGTACTTGCCGGACAAGGTCGTCCATTGATAGGCTACATGGATAGACTAGAAGCTTACCTTTCTCATCTGAGAGAAAGCGGAGTGATTCCCCAATCTCTGTTTCAAGTTTTCGTCGAACATGTTTCTTTGTCGATGGTTTCAGTTGGATGATACCACGGGATATCATTAATCTCTCAAGCCTAGATGTGAGGTTTATCATAGGCAGTACTTCTGGGTTTGGGAACAATTTAGTCCTTATATACAAGAAGAGTTCTTCAAGGGCCTCTTTCTCTGCCTCTTCGTAGCGTACTTCCTCGCTTTCGACCTGATTTTCAGCTGCACTAGACCTACAGGCCACTTGGGAATCATCTTTTGTGAATAGTTTGTAGCACGACTTGTGGTAGTGCCCCTCTGCAGCAACAAGGTCTCTGCTAAGTAAACCAAGTATTCTCTGTGTGCCTTTCCTTATCGCTGCTCTGCGGATCGTCTCATCTGCTCGTAGCTCAACACACTGGACAATTGGCTCCCTTGTTTGTTTTCCTTTTAGGTACTTGCTTGACTTCTCACAGAAGATACATACTTTGGCATACACCCTGCTATCACTGGGGGCACCCCTCGGTAGCTTCCTCATGGAGATTTTGCTTGCTGTTTCGACATTGACACCCTTGCCAAGGATAGAATCCAGTGACTTCTTCATTGTAAAGATACTACGACATTTACGGTGATATTGTATGTGTGGTATTTCTCCTTCTTCAAGGCCCTTAGCTGCTACCAGGACTGATTCATGCTGCCTGATCTCTGCAGCCCTAAGCAATGTTTTCCAGGAGTCCAAATCCTTAAGGGACGCCAGATCATCGCTGTCATCATTAGAGCAGTGTATGATACAGTCGATCCGTGATTTCTTCCTTGCTGGTACTTCCATCATGCCGTTAGATAGTCAGTAAACACCTGCAAACACAAAGAAAAACATTAAAATTTTATTTACCGTATTTCCTGGCGTATAAGACGACTTTTTAGCCATGAAAAACATGGCTCCAAGAGGGCGGTTGTCTTATACGCCGAATACAGCCGCCGGGGGGAAAGGCCGCCGCGCAGGGAAGGAGGAGGCAGGGGCCCACCTTCATGAGGCGCTCGTTCTTAGAGCTGGGAGCGCTGGTGCTAGGTGACTGTTCCCCCTCTCTCCACAAGTTCCTTACCAGCAGCAGCACACAGTACAGGACTACAGGACCTGTGGTGATGTCACGGCCATGTGATCAGTCACAAGCCTGGGAGGTGTCAGCCTCTACAGAGGGAGATAGGAGCTCTGCAGAGAAGACCGGAGAGTCCTGTTCAGCACAGAACGTGTATGTGTCAGTGTGTGTGCGTGTGTTGGGGCACCTCAGGGTGTCTTCAAATGTGACATAGCCCCCTAGATTTCTTCCAGTAAAATTTGCACTCCAAAAGTCATTTGGCGCTCCTTCCCTTCCGAGGCCTGCCGTTCCCCAATACTGCAGTGTACGACAACATATCGGGTGTTGTTGTGTTCGGGAGAGATTGGTGAACAAATAGTGGGGTGCATTTTTTGCTGGTACACCTCTTAAAAATAAAAAAATGAGCCTAAAATGACACCTTCATGTAAAAAATGCACTTTTTCCATTTTCTCAACCAAGTGTTTCCAACTACTGTGAAACACTGGTTGGGTCAAAGTGGTCACTATACCCCCTAAAAGATTCCTTGGGGGTGTAGTTTCCAAAATAGGGTCACTTTTTGGGGTTTCCACTGTGGGGGTACCTCAGGCAGCCTTCAAATGTGACATGGCCCCCTAGATTTCTTCCAGTGAATCCGCCACCCAAAAACCACATAGCGCTCCTTCCGTGTTGAGCTGTGCTGTGTGCCCATACTTTAGTTTACGAGTACATGTGGGGTGTTTCTATAAACTGCAGAATTAGGGTAACCAAGTTTGGGTTTGCCGTTAACCCTTGCTAGGTTGCAGGTAAAATTGGATTACAATGTAATATCTGGAAAAAAAATGAAATTTTGAAATTTCGCCTTCATTCTGCTAAAATTCCTGTGGAACACCTAAAGGGTTAACAGTTTTTAAAAATGAGTTTTGAACAGCTTGAGGGGTGTAGTTTGCAAAATGGGGTAATTTATGGGTGGTTTCTGTTATGTAAGCCCCTTAAAGTGACTTCAGAAGTGACTTGGTCCTTTGAAAAGTGGGTTTTGCTGTAAATGTGAAAAATTGCGCATAAAACTATAAGCCCTATTATGTCGTAAAACAATAAGGTTTCATTTTCAAAATGATGCCAATATGAAGTAAACATGTGGGGAGTGTAAATTAATAACTATTATGGGGGGTATCAGTATTTTTGTAAAAAGCAGAGAATTTCAAAGTTAAAAAATTGCCGATTTTTCCAAAATTTCCGAATATTTAGCATTTTTTTATATAGAAAGGTAAAATATATTGACTCCCATTTAGCACTGACGTGAAGTACAATATGTCACGAGAAAACAATCTCAGAATGGCTTGGATAGGTGAAAGCGTTCCAAAGTTATTAGCCCATGAAGTGGCACAGGTCAGATTGGCTTAGGCACTTGGGTACAAATAGGCCTAGGGCTGAAGGGGTTAATAAGCTACGTATATGTAAGGGCTATCATATCAAAAAATAAACTACAGACATGCATCTACCTAAAAATACCAAAGAAAATTAGTCACTCCGGGTGGTACCGATATCTGGCCCGGCTCATGGACTAAATGTGTCAATTTCCGTTTCAATGTTCTTAAGTGTGGCTGTATTTTTCTCTACAATGATACTGATAAATTCCAAAGAGCACGTATTGGCTGCCTTGATCCATCTGTTGACAAGGATATCATCATCCAAATCAAAAGTGGGGAATAAATGGATTCTCAATCCCCTAGGGATAATTCTCTGCATATATAATTCTCCAGAGTAACCTTAGTCCACCAAATCTTTGTCTTCTTGTGCAATGCATTCCTGTATTTTTTTTACATTCTCCTGTTGGTTGTTGGAAGTAGAAGTAGGTAAAGGACCAGCACCTTTCTTAAAAATATTAGAAGCTTTCGCCTGCCAAGAACTTTCTTTGGCCTTGAAATCCATATTTATGGGCTCTGTTTAAACAACAGTTCAAAGTATAATTTATTCACAACTGGGTGCCCCAAGTAATTGAACCCATCAACCAAAAGGGTAATATACCACTACACCAGATATGTATAACTAAAATGGTGATCAAACATGAATAAAGGATGATCCCAGAATGTGGTATTTAAAGATAAAATATCACTTTATTGAAATACAATTAAAACAAGAACAATGATCATAGAATGGTGCTAAATCCAATAAAAGAGGGTCTTAATTGCTATAGGGTATACCAATACACTGGCCAAAATGCTAATGCATATAAGCCTAATCTCAATGAGAATAGGTTACAAAATCTGATACTATGTCTTATCAGGATGTAAATGGAACTGCAGCAGTATGACAGTCAATAGTTCTTCTGCAGCGCCCCCACTGCCGCAGGGCCGAGGGGTACCCGGTACCGGGCCTCTGAGTCTCTGCTCTGGGGTTGTCACGGTGGCTAGGCCCGATCCGTGACCCTGCCGAGGGGCGCACAGTCAGTGATAGATATGATGGATGATGGTAGTGGCTGTAGCGGTGCAGTTGTGGGGTGCAGGTCGCGGTAAATAACGAGGACACCAGGTTGCAGTCTCTTTACCTCTTTACTGAAGATCTCTGGGTCCTCAGTCCGGAATAGGGTTCACCAGGCTGCGCAAGTCCGGCCGGTCCAATGGCACCTCCAGAGTTCTCTTCACAGGTGGAAATCTGTGCCTTCCTGCTTGCGCTATGTGTTGTGGTCCTTCCCTGCTGTGCTTATGGAAAGTCCCCACAACTGTTGTGTCTGTTTCTTAAGTTCCCTCACAACTCGATTAGATGATGTTCTGCTAATCCTCCGTCCCTCCCTGATGTTCTGGTTGGGACGGCACCCGTTTGACGGGTAGGCTCGGAGCTCTTCCGGGACCCTAGAGTCGCCCCTCTCCACAAGTTGCCCCCCAAGACTGCATAGGTGATTTAAGTTAGACAGCCCCCCTTAGACTGACTGTCCTGCCGCTGTTTAGAGTATTGCTTGAAGCTGGATATTATGATACTCCCTCGGCGTTCCGGCCACCGGTTATGCGCCTCAGTAGGATGTTGCCTCGGTCTTACAGCACGACTCCTACTGGTATTCTCCTGTTGCTATGATCTCGTTTCTCACTCAGCACAATCTATCTCGCTTCTGGTCCCTCCTTGGGCACTGCCGCTATGCTGAGCAGGCACGGTCCCGTTACGTTCGTTCAAGTTGCCAAGCCTCTGTCAGGATCCCACCCCTGACAGAGACCCTACTGTATCTTCCCCTGCAACACCCTCTGCCACAAGGTGTTGCCTGGTTCCAACCCAGTCAGCTTCTGATCTAACTTCCTGCCTGACCCCCAGTTTACCCACTATGGTGGGGAGTGGCCTAGTGAATAGAACCCTTAGCTCCCCCCGGAGGCCCGGCTGTGAAATGTATTGGTGTCTGTGATACCTGGTCAGACGAACTCCTTCAGTGCCATCAGACGTACCATAGCTCCCCATAGCGGCGGAGCCACAGTACTGCAACGACCAGGACTCTGGGGCGCTGCACTTCCTCACCCCTGCATTGAGTATTTGTGAGCAAACGTCTCATCTATTGACTATTCATAACATACTCAGGTAGACATAAAACTGCCTCTATGTATCTACATAATCTGAGTCAATAGGTGACATTGCTCACAAGTGATAAGTAACAGAAGAGTGTGTACCTGGTATCAGCCACGTGGAATACCCTCGTCGTCCCTCTGCCCCGACGCGTGTTTCGCAATGCTTCTTCGGGAGGCGAGGTTACTCTTGAGAATTATATAATGCAGAGAATTATCCCCAGGGGATTGAGAATCCATATATTGAGAATCCATTTATTCCCCACTTTTGATTTGGATGATGATATCCTTGTCAACAGATGGATCAAGGCAGCCAATACTTGCTCTTTGGAATTTATCAGTATCATTATAGAGACAAATACCGCCACACTTAAGAACATTGAAACGGAAATTGACACGTTACAGAAATCTTTACAACAGGATCTGAAATCTGAGAGCTTACAGGAGGTTATTGCAAATCTGGACAAGGACATTGAAAAATGGGAAGGGATCATTTGTCAGTGGAAATAAAGTACGATAACAAATTGGTGCCTCTTTATTTATGACCCCTTGCTCCATGACCAACACCCTGCTCAGCACACAAGCTGTAGAGCAGGATGTCAGTCAAGGAACAGTGTGCTCTGAAAATAAAGTGAAGGGAACACAAAGTAAAAATGAAATATAAAATGCTGCAAAAATACAATAAAATAATAAAAATTACTTCCCTTTTCCTTGTTTACGAAAAATGAAATAAAAACGTAAAAGTCCAAAATAAAAATTGAAACCCCAGAATTGCAATTTTTCAGATGTTTATTCCTCACACTGTCCCCCTTATGATAAATGGCCTCAACACTGTCCCCCCTTATGTGCTATAACCACCAACCCTCGAACATAAACTATGGCTGCCACACTGGATTTCCTTATGAACAATACCTGTCAAACCAACAACGGCTTATAGGCGCTCCATGCTATATAATGTACCTGTGATATGAACTATGGCCTCCACACTGTCCACATCTTCAGTGCGCACCCCCACGCTGCTGTCTCTCTTTTCAAACCGTACAGCCTCTATAGTGTTCCCTCACGCTGTCCCTCATATACTGCTCCACCATACTGTGTCCTTAAACTGCCATAATACTAAATAAAGATGTTTCCCAATCATATATACCCACTTTTTATTTTTCCATCAATATGGCCATGTGAGGGACAAGTTGTACTTTGGAATCACATGATTGGTTTTACCAAATAGTGTACTGGAAAATGGGAAAAAAATTCAAAGTGCGGTGAAAATGCAAATAAATTGGAATTGTTTTTTGGTCGTTTTTTACCATGTTCACCAACTGCTAAAACTGACCTGCCATCATGATTCTCCAGGTCATTTTGAGTTCGTAGGTACCTAACATGTCTAGGTTCTTTTTTACTTAAGTGGTGAAAAAAAATCCAAAGTTTGTCAAAAGAGAAAAAAAAAAAGTTGCCATTTTCTGAGACCTGTAACGTCTCCATTAGTGATGAGCGAATAAACTCGTTACTCGAGATTTCCCGAGCATGCTCAGGTGTCCTCCGAGTATTTTTTAGTGCTCGGAGATTTAGTTTTTATTGCCGCAGCTGAATGATTTACATCTGTTAGCCAGCATAAGTACATGTGGGGATTCCCTAGCAACCAGGCACTGGGCGATGCTCATAGCAGAGCAGCAATGACAAGTACAGGGGTCTGCTGCAGACCTCGGGTTGTCATGCCAACCCATCGGCGACCCACGGTCATGTGACACAGTGCTTCCGGCACGTGCATGTTAAGTGCCGCTGTCAGACATTGACAGCGGCATTTAACATGTATAGTGCAGCAGTGTCCACACGGTGCAGTGATGAGGCAGTGACCCAGGAAAGATAAAAAGTAAACGAGTTTTAATGTCCAAACTTACAAAGAAAACACATGGTTTCCTCCAGATCACAGCCGGGAAACAGGACAGTCCATAAATGCGTCCTGTTGCCGAGGGCGACTGCACCATTGTGTTATGCTGCGGGGTGCCAGGAGTTTGCTCCGCTAGACTCTGTGTTCCCTCACACAGGCTGAGCTTTTGCAGAGACATCTGCTCTGCACCTTGCAAACTCAACACTGACACACCCAACCCTCTGCTGCAGGCATTTTTACAAAGGACTTGAGGCCGTAGGGCACACGGAAAACCCGGGCCGGGAAGGAAACAGACTGCCCCACTACCTTCCTATAGTCCGGTTCAAAAATAAAAGCCCATGGCAGGTTTTTCTAAATCTGCCTTGGACAAATAGCTTGCAAAAGACCAACACTCACTTTTATTCTGCATTGCAACCACTGATATGCCTGTGACTGCAACGCATTCCCGCGGCCTCAATGGGCTTCTTAACGCATCCTGGGGGACACATAGTGACCCTTGCATATAACACCAGTCTCTGCCTCACACATGTTAACAGCCGCTGGTGGATCGCAATTCCACCCGTGTCTATTAGGGGCACATGACAGCTGATCAGATCAGCTGTCACGTGCCAGAAAAAGTGCGGGCTCATCGCCGAAACCGGCACCAAACCGGGGGAGGAATCCAATGACGGACACTGCACATCATTGGGTATTAAGGGGTTAATAAATGTAAACAGTGTATATTACAGCATATATATTCACCAATTATACACTACCAAAAATCTCTTTATTGGTATTTATTAAAAACCTATAAATTCTATAATATACTGTACATACAGTGCCTTGCGAAAGTATTCGGCTCCCTGGAACTTGGTGATGAGCTGTGTTGCCTTTAAGCCAAACATATCGTTTGGCATCGTTGCCAAAAAGTTGATTTTGGTTTCATCTGTCCAGAGCATCTTCTTCCACATGTTTGGTGTATCTCCCAGGTGGCTTGTTGCAAACTTTAAACAACACTTTTTATGGATATCTTTGAGAAATGGCTTTCTTCTTGCCACTCTTCCATAAAGGCCAGACTTGTGCAGTGTACGACCAATTGTTGTCCTATGGACAGACTGTCCCACCTCAGCTGTAGATCTCTGCAGTTCATCCAGAGTGATCATGGGCCTCTTGGCTGCATCTCTGATCAGACTTCTCCTTGTCTGAGATGAAAGTTTAGAGGGACGGCCGGGTCTTGGTAGATTTGCAGTGGTACGATACTCCTTCCATTTCAATATGATCGCTTGCAAAGTGCTCCTTGGGATGTTTAACCCCTTAAGCCCCGAGGGTGGTTTGCACGTTAATGACCGGGCCAATTTTTACAATTCTGACCACTGTCCCTTTATAAGGTTATAACTCTGGAACGCTTCAACGGATCCCGGTGATTCTGACAATGTTTTCTCATGACATATTGTACTTCATGACAGTGGTAAAATTTATTTCATATTACCTGCATTTATTTGTGAAAAAAATGAAAATTTGGCGAAAATGTTGAAAATTTCGCAAATTTCCAACTTTGAATTTTTATGCAATTAAATCACAGAGATATGTCACACAAAATACTTAATAAGTAACATTTCCCACATGTCTACTTTATATAAGCACAATTTTGAAACCAAAATTTTTTTTTGTTAGGGAGTTATAAGGGTTAAAAGTTGACCAGCAATTTCTCCAATTTCTCATTTTTACAACACCATTTTTTTTTAGGGACCACATCTCATTTGAAGTCATTTTGAGGGGTCTATATGATAGAAAATAACCAAGTGTGACACCATTCTAAAAACTGCACCCCTCAAGGTGCTCAAAACCACATTCAAGAAGTTTATTAACCCTTCAAGTGTTTCACAGGAATTTTTGGAATGTTTAAATAAAAATGAACATTTAACTTTTTTTCACCAAAAATTTAATTCAGCTCCAATTTGTTTTATTTTACCAAGAGTAACAGGAGAAAATGGACCCCAAATGTTGTTGTACAATTTGTCCTGAGTATGCTGATACCCCATATGTGGGGGTAAACCACTGTTTGAGCGCATGGGAGAGCTCGGAAGGGAAGGAGCGCTGTTTGACTTTTCAATGCAAAATTGACAGGAATTGAGATGGGACGCCATGTTGCGTTTGAAGAGCCACTGATGTGCCTAAACATTGAAACCCCCCACAAGTGACACCAATTTGGAAAGTAGACCCCCTAAGGAACTTATCTAGATGTGTGGGGAGCACTTTGACCCATTAAGTGATTCACAGAACTTTTGAATGCAGAGCCGTAAAAATAAAAAATCATATTTTTTCAAAAAAATGATTTTTTCGCCCCCAATTTTTTATTTTCCCAAGGGTAAGAGAAGAAATTGGACCCCAAAAGTTGTTGTTGTACAATTTGTCCTGAGTATGCTGATACCCCATATGTGGGGTAAACCACTGTTTGGGCGCATGGGAGAGCTCGGAAGGGAAGGAGCGCCGTTTGACTTTTCAATGCAAAATTGACAGGAATTGAGATGGAACACCATGTTGCGTTTGGAGAGCCACTGATGTGCCTAAACATTGAAACCCCCCACAAGTGACACCATTTTGGAAAGTAGACCCCCTAAGGAACTCATCTAGATGTGTTGTGAGAGCTTTGAACCCCCAAGTGTTTCACTACAGTTCATAACGCAGAGCCGTGAAAATAAAAATTATTATTTTTTCCACAAAAATTATATTTTAGCCCCCAGTTTTGTATTTTTCCAAGGGTAACAGTTGAAATTGGACCCCAAAAGTTGTTGTCCAATTTGTCCTGAGTACGCTGATACCCCATATGTGGGGGGAACCACCGTTTGAGCGCATGGCAGAGCTCGGAAGGGAAGGACTATTTGGAATGCTGACTTAAATGGATTGGTCTGCAGGCATCACATTCCATCTGCAGAGCCCCTAATGTACCTAAACAGTAGAAACCCCCCACAAGTGACCCTATATTGGAAACTAGACCCCCCCAAGGAACTTATCTAGATGTGTTGTGAGAACTTTGAACCCCCAAGTGTTTCACTACAGTTTATAACGCAGAGCCATGAAAATAAAAAATCTTTTTTTTTTCACAAAAATTATTTTTTAGCCCCCAGTTTTGTATTTTCCCAACGCTGATACCCCATATGTTGAGGTAAATCCCTGTTTGGGCGCACGGGAGAGCTCGGCATGGAAGGAGCACTGTTTTACTTTTTCAACGCAGAATTGGCTGGAATTGAGATCGGACGCCATGTCGCGTTTGGTGAGCCCCTGATGTGCCTAAACATTGAAATGAAACCCTAATCCAAACACATCCCTAACCCTAATTCCAACGGTAACCCTAACCACACCCCTAACCCTGACACACCTCTAATCCTAATCCCAACCCTATTCCCAACCGTAAATGTAATCCAAACCCTAACCCTAACTTTAGCCCCAACCCTAACCCTAACTGTAGCCTTAACCCTAGTCTCAACCCTAGCCCTAACCCTAGCCCTAACCCTAGCCCTTGCCCTAACCCTAACCCTAGCCCTAACCCTAATGGGAAAATGGAAATAAATACATTTTTTAAATTTTTTAATTTTTCGCTAACTGAGGGGGTGATGAAGGGGGATTTGATTTAGTTTTATAGCAGGCTTTTTAGTGGATTTTTATGATTGGCAGCCGTCACACACTGAAAGACGCTTTTTATTGCAAAAAATATTTTTTGCATTACCACATTTTGAAAGCTATAACTTTTCCATATTTTGGTCCACAGAGTCATGTGAGGTCTTGTTTTTTTGCGGGATGAGTTGACGTTTTTATTGGTAACATTTTCGGGCACGTGACATTTTTTGATCGCTTTTTATTCCGATTTTTGTGAGGCAGAATGACCAAAAACCAGCTATTCATGAATTTCTTTTGGGGGAGGCATTTATACCGTTCCACGTTTGGTAAAATGGATTAAACAGTTTTATTCTTCGGGTCAGTACGATTACAGCGATACCTCATTTATATCTTTTTTTATGTTTTGGTGCTTTCATACGATAAAAACTATTTTATAGAAAAAATAATTATTTTTGCATTGCTTTATTCAGAGGACTATAACTTTTTATTTTTTCATTGATGATGCTGTATGGTGGCTCGTTTTTTGCAGGACAAGATGACGTTTTCAGCGGTACCATGGTTATTTATATCCTTCTTTTTGATTGCGTGTTATTCCACTTTTTGTTTGGCGGTATGATAATAAAGCGTTGTTTCTTGCCTCGTTTTTTTTTTTTTTTTTTTACGGTGTTCACTGAAGGGGTTAACTAGTGGGACAGTTTTATAGGTCGGGTCGTTACGGACCCGGCGATACTAAATATGTGTACTTTTATTGTTTTTGTTTTATTTAGATAAAGAAATGTATTTATAGGAACAATATATATACAGTTAGGTCCATATATATTTGGACAGAGACAACATTTTTCTCATTTTGGTTATAGACATTACCACAATTAATTTTAAACAAAACAATTCAGATGCAGTTGAAGTTCAGACTTTTAGCTTTCATTTGAGGGTATCCATATTAAAATTGGATGAAGAGTTTAGGAGTTTCAGCTCCTTAACCTGTGCCACCCTGTTTTTAAAGGGACCAAAAGTAATTGGACAATTGACTCCAAGGCTATTTCATGGACAGGTGTGGGCAATCCCTTCATTATGTCATTCTCAATTAAGCAGATAAAAGGCCTGGAGTTGATTTGAGGTGTGGTGCTTGTATTTGGAAGGTTTTCCTATGAAGTAAACATGCGGTCAAAAGTGCTCTCCGTGCAGGTGAAACAAGCCATCCTTAAGCTCTGAAAACAGAAAAAACCAATCCGAGAAATTGCTACAATATTAGGAGTGGCAAAATGTACAGTTTGGTACATCCTGAGAAAGAAAGAAAACACTGGTGAACTCATCAATGCAAAAAGACCTGGGCGCCCACGGAAGACAACAGTAGTGGATGATCGCAGAATAATCTCCATGGTGAAGAGAAACCCCTTCACAACAGCCAACCAAGTGACCAACACTCTCCAGGAGGTAGGAGTATCAATATCCAAATCTACCATAAAGAGAAGACTGCATGAAAGTAAATACAGAGGGTTCACTGCACGGTGCAAGCCACTCATAAGCATCAAGAATAAAAAGGCTAGACTGGACTTTGCTATAAAACATCTAAAAAAGCCAGCACAGTTCTGGAAGAACATTCTATGGACAGATGAAACCAAGATCAACCTCTACCTGAATGATGGAAAGAGAACAGTATGTTGAAGGCGTGGTACAGCTCATGATCCAAAGCATACCACATCATATGTAAAACACAGCGGAGGTAGTGTGATGGCTTGGGCATGCATGGCTGCCAGTGGCACTGGGTCACTAGTGTTTATTGATGATGTGACACAGGACAGAAGCAGCCGAATGAATTCTGAGGTATTCAGAGCCATACTGTGTGCTCAGATCCAGCCAAATGCAGCCAAACTGATTGGTCGTCGTTTCATACTACAGATGGACAATGGCCCAAAACATAAAGCCAAAGCAACCCAGGAGTTTATTAAAGCAAAGAAGTGGAATATTATTGAATGGCCAAGTCAGTCACCTGATCTCAACCCAATTGAGCATGCATTTCACTTGTTAAGACTAAACTTCAGACAGAAAGGCCCACAAACAAACAGCAACTGAAAACCACCGCAGTCAAGGCCTGGCAGAACATCAAAAAGGAGGAAACACAGCGTCAGGTGATGTCCATGAGTTCAAGACTTCAGGCAGTCATTCCCAACGAAGGGTTTTCAGCCAAGTATTAAAAATGAACATTTTATTTTAAATTATTGAATCTGTCCAATTACTTTTGGTCCCTTTAAAAACAGGGTGGCACATATTAAGGAGCTGAAACTCCTAAACTCTTCATCCAATTTTAATGTGGATACCCTCAAATGAAAGCTGAAAGTCTGAACTTCAACTGCATGTGAATTGTTTTGTTTAAAATTCATTGTAGTAATGTCTATAACCAAAATGAGAAAAATGTTGTCTCTGTCCAAATATATATGGACCTAACTGTATATATTTTTTTAATTTTTTGGGGGAATTTTTTTTATTTTTTTTACACAAGTGAATATTTTTTTTTTACACTATGATATTGCCCTGGTGGGGGCATCATGTTATAGTGTAAGATCGCTGATCTGACACTTTGCTGTGCACTGTGTCAGATCGGTGATCTGACGTGCACAGCTCCAGGCTTCCCGGCGCCTGCTCTGAGCAGGCGCTGTGAAGCCACCTCCCTGCAGGACCCGGATGCCGCGGCCATTTTGGATCCGGGCCTGCTGCAGGGAGGAAGGAAGTAGGAGACCCTCGGAGCAACGCGATCACATCACGTTGCTCCGGGGGTCTCAGGGAATCACGCAGGGAGCCCCCGTGAGCGCGGCCGATCGCATATGACGTACTATCCCGTCACTGGGAATTAAGTCCCAGGTCACCTTGACGGGATAGTACGTCATATGGGATTAAGGGGCTAAAGTTTTGGAAATCATTTTGTATCTAAATCCAGCTTTAAACTTCTCCACAACAGTATCACGGACCTGCCTGTTGTGTTCCTTGGTCTTCATGATGCTCTCTGTGCTTCAAACAGAACCCTGAGACTATCACAGAGCAGGTGCTTTTATACGGAGACTTGATTACACACAGGTGGATTATATTTATCATCATTAGGCATTTAGGACAACATTGGATCATTCAGAGATCCACAATGAACTTCTGGAGTGAGTTTGCTGCACTGAAAGTAAAGGGGCCGAATAATATTGCACGCCCCACTTTTCAGTTTTTGAATTTCCACAAAAATTTAAAATGAGCAATAAATTTCATTCAACTTCACAATTGTGTTCCACTTGTTGTTGATTCTTCACCAAAAATTTACATTTTGTATCTCTATGTTTGAAGCATGATACGTGCGAAAAGGTTGAAAAGTTCCAGGGAGCCAAATACTTTCGCAAGGCACTGTACATCCCAAAACATGACAATTCAAAGTGATAATAGAAAAAAAATATCAAGTAGTCAAGCATAAAGGGGATCACCCTATTGGTCAACTACTCTTTTTCCTACCTGTCCTCTCCTCATCAATTAGCCCTGGTCGTCCTTGCCGCTGACTCCTCAGCCTCACCCTGTCCGACGCAGGACGCAGACTCCCCTCAGCAGCTTCCCCCTGCTGGACTTCCCTCAGCAGCCTCTCCTCACACCCGTATGCAGCCTCCCCCTGCCAGACACAGAATTCCCTCAGAAGCCTCACCTTGCCGGACACAGACTCACCTCAGTAGTCTCCCCTCAGCAGCTTCATCCTGCCAGATGCGTACTCCCCTCAGTAACCTCCCCTCTCCTCACTTCCCTCAGCAGCCTCCCCTCTCCTCACTCCTTTCAGCAGCCTCCCCTCTCCTCACTCCCCACAGCAGCCTCCCTTCTCCTCACTCCCCTCAGCAGCCTCCCATTTCCTCACTACCCTCAGCAGCCTCCCATCCTCACTTCCTTCAGCAGCCTACTTTCTCCTCACTCTCCTCAGAAGCCTCCCATCTCCTCTCTCCCCTCAGCAGCCTCCCGTTTCCTCACTATCCTCAGCAGCCTCCCATCTCCTCACTCCTCTCAGCAGCCTCTCCTCATTCCACTCAGCAGCTTCCCCGCTCCTCACTCCCCTCAGCAGCCTCCTCTCTCCTCACTCCCCTCAGCAGCCTCCCTTTTCCTGACTCTCCTCAGCAACCTCCCATCTCCTCCCTCCCCTCAGCAGCCTCCTACCTCCTTACTTCCATCAGCAGCCTCCCATCTCCTCACTTCCCTCAGCAGCCTCCCACTTCTTCACTCCCCTCAGCAGCTTCCCATCTCCTCACTGCCCTTAGCAGCCTCCTTTCTCCTCACTCCCCTCAGCAGCCTCCCATCTCCTCACTTAAGCAACCTCCTCTCCTCACTCCCCTCAGCAGTCTCCTCTCTCCTCAATCCCCTCAGCAGCTTCCTCTCCTCAGCAGCCTCCTATCTTCTCACCCCTAATAGCAGCCTCCCCTCAGCAGCCTCCCATCTCCTCACTTCCCTCAGCAGCATCACCTCTCCAATCCCCTCAGCAGCCTCCCCTCTCCTCACTCCCCTCAGCAGCCCCCCTTTCCTCACTCCCCTCAGCAGCCTCCCTTTTCCTCACTCCCCTCAGCAGCCTCCCATCTCTTCACTCCTCTCTGCAGCTTCCTCTAAGTCCTCTTACGCTGCCTGCCTTCTCTGCCTGCCCGCCCCCAACTTCAGTGTCTCCTGTCTCCCATGATCGTGGCATGCTACTCTGCTGCAGAATGAAGAAGAGCGCACAGTGTGTCACATGACCGATATCAGGACCATGATGCACTCGGGCATACTGCTGAGGCTTAAAGGTACACCACAGATTTCTGGCAGCCGGATGCATTAACAACACTGTAGGTGTATCTTTAAATGACCACAGTGTTATGTATCTGGCGTGCAGCGGCCCTGAACTATTGCACCTGGGACCCGGCGAGCAGAAGCAAGAGAGGGCCCGGGCTGCCAGCGTGTCCTGGCCCCCCTTTTTGCTACTGATCACCGGGCCCCATACAGTAGTAAGGGCAGTAATGCCCTGATGGTGGCTCTGCTGGCACTCCAGTATCTCACACACCCTCTTCTGTCACAGTCTGGACCCCTCTATCACATCCACCCTGCACTTTCTGTTCCCTTTTTATGTCTCACAAGTTTCCCTATCTCCTCCAGCTTCCAGCCAACAAAACCCCATGGCTCTTCATCCTTGAGTCACAAGATCATGACGTGACTGCAGATCCTGTACCAATTGGTGTATTTTCTTCTGTTTAGGCAGGGAGCTGATTAGTGCTCTTCTGCCCCTGTTGCACACTTGCATATCGAATTCCCCCTTCCCCCTTAATAAAAACACTGGTTTAGCTACTTGATCTGGCAAAGGGGAAGGGGGTTTAAAAATAAATAAATACATTTCCATCACAATGGCACAGCCCCCTGCAACCTGCCGCCTTAGGCACCTGCCCACCAGGGCCTAGTGGCTAATACGGTCCTGAATGTACATATAAAAGTCCAAAACTTTGGGTGTGGTGCTGTTTATAGAAAAATGCAACCATGTTTTTCAAATCCCCTGCAAATTCTTACAACTGTTCTGAAAACAAAAAAAGTCCTGAGGTTGTCAGATTGGCTCTAAACTCTACCAAATTAAAAGAGTCAAGATGGGGAAGCCTCTCTGTCAGCATAAGATATCCTAATAAGGTATATAGGAATGGATTGTCAAAATGAGAGCAGAAAACCAAATTTCAGGTTGGTATATCTATGATTCTGTTGATACACACCTAACAATATACTATACGGAAGTGTGGGAAGGCAGTGGTAAACCTACATGTGACTTCATCAGCACACTCATCTATTCTCTTATAATAGCTTATAGTATGATAGATAACATCATTATAATATAATCTATATGGACAAAAGTATTAGGACAACTGCACATTCGCCTTACAGGAGCTTTTGTGACCTCCCACTATGCATTAATATGGAGTTGGCCCCTTTGCGGCTATAAAAGCTTCTGCTCTTCTGGGAAGGTTTTCTACAAAGCTTTGGAAGCATCTGTGGGAATTTTTGTCTATTCATCCAGAAGAGCATTTGTGAGGTCAGACACTGATGTTGGGGAGAAGCCGGGTTCACAATCTCCGTTCTATTTAATCTCAAAGGTGTTTTAAGGGGTTGAGGTCAGGTCTTTGTGGGGTCAGTCATGTTAGTTTACACCAAACTCTCCCAACTATATCTTTGTGTACTAAGCACAGTCATGGGGAACAGAAAAGGGTCTTCCCCAATCTGTTCCCTCAAAGTTGGAAGCTACAATTGTCCACAATGTCATGTGCAGAAGTATTAAGATTTCCCTTCACTGGAACTAGGGGGCTGAGGATGACCCTTGAAAAACAAACTTATAATGTTATCCCTCACCTACCCAAAAAAAAACTTTACAGTGGGCACAATGCAGTCAGGTGGGTAACATTAACCTGGGATTCACAAAACTCAGACTTGTCCAAGAGATGCCAGATAGAGAAGTGTTGACACGTTCCCAGTACGCCAAAGTCCAGTGGTTGCAGCTTTACAGCACTGCATCCATCGCTCTGCATTGTGCTTGGTGATGTAAGGCTGTATGCAGCTGCTTTGCCAAGGATACCCACGCCATAAAGCTCTCAGAGGGAACACAGGGACTCTGCAGTTATGGATAGTGTTTAGGATTCTTCTGTTTTCTGCTCCTCAGCCTCCGGTTCTGTAACGTTACAGGGTCTCCACTTTATGGCTAAGTTTCTGCAGTTCCTAGCACTTCTCAATATCACTCACAGGTCATGGGGGGAAGATTTAGAATGAAAGAAATGTCATGAACTGACTTGTTACTCCAATGACCAGGGGTGGATTTTATACCTGAAGAAGTGTGGACGAAACGCGCGTCGGGGTAGAGGGACTGGGCACTCTTCTCACACATTGTAAGTACAGCGGCTATTTGCTTTCCCCATTTCTGGCAACATAGGACAGTTTACCTCCGACTGCTGAAGGTTAATATGGAAGTCCAAGGTATTTAATGCTGCGGTAGTAGGGATTCATTTTAAGCTGGCTAGGTTTTTTTTTGCATACCCCTCTATGTATTCATTGATTGTGGCTTTGATACCACGTGTATTAAGGGGTTATGGTATATCCCATTGTTCAGCTAATGATATTGTTAATACTTTCTGTATCAATTGAACATACTCTGTGTTTAAAGAGATCAGTAGCTGGTCAGTCCCTCACATCTGAGGTATATCGTTTATGATTTATTATTGAAATGGTGCCTAGATTTTAAAATTATTTAATAAAAAATGATTTTATTGGTTAATAAGAGTTTTGTGCTTTTTCTGTTTCGCTGCCTCTGTTGGCAATAAGTGATACAGACGGATTTTCATTGTGTTGGTAGCACATATTACTGTTGGATCATCAGGTTGATAAAAAATACCTGTGGTAATGGGACTGAGAAGAAAACCTGAATGCCCAAGAGGCATGTCCCAATACTTGTTTTCATGTAGTGTAATATAATATGATAGAAAATGAAATAACGGGAAATTTAAGAATTCCTTAGCACAATATTATTGTTATAGAAAAATTCGCCAATGCAAATATTTTGTGAAACATCGCAGTTTGTTTTTCAAAGATGACCTTATGTGAATATGATATCTGCAATACAAATATAACAAACTTACTGCTGGCTAAACAGAATACGGACCTCCCAAGAATATGACATTCTTATTTATAACCTTGTCTTTCTAGGGCTTTTCTGACACAGTTAACAATGTGGATGAGGTTAGTAAAATTCTCAAATTCAAGGGTCTATGGTGCTCTGAAAAAAACATAACCTCATAACCAGTTTCAGATTTCTAATCCTGACACATCACTCCACAGGGAAAGATCTATAGTTCTCCTGGGCATAGTCTATCTGGCTACGTGTAGTTTTCTGCTGGCAGCCTTCTGGGGGTTGAGCTGCTGATCAGAACTGTGCACCAGAGGACTGCAGGGGCACTGATGCTAGCTGGATCCAGCTGTGCTTGTGAACTATATTGCTCTCAGTGGGAAAAAAATACAAAACAAAATAATAATCTTGTAGTTATGATACCTTTTAATGGCTAACAAAAATAAAAAAAAATTGTTACAAAGCAATCTTTCGAAACTTCTTCGGTTTCTTCATCAGGCATGGTATAACAAAGTATCTGAAGAAACACAAATATATGCACAAAAAGAACAGAGGTGTAAGGGGGTGTCACGCCTCTACCCCCTTAAAGGTTGTATAGCAAGTCATGCTGCTATGTATATAGTATTTTGTTATGTGTTAGATGTGTACATATTACATGTTGCTGTATGTATGTCAGTAGTGATAGGGTGTGTAGTACCCTAAATCTGACACTAGATGGGGCACAATATTAAACATAGCTATGTAGGAGGGGCTGGCTGTGTTAAGAGGAAAGTGTCTTCCTTTATTTTCAGTAGGGGCTAGTGATGGGCAGTCCGGCTCTTTTTGGTGATCCAGCTCTCATGGCTCCGCTCACCAAAAAGAGCCGGCTCCTTTGGCTCACAAAACAGCTCTTTTTGGATCCTAAATGGATCCCCATTGAATGTGTGTTCAGACGCCCGAAACCACGCCCACCTACCACAGAAACTCCGCCCATTTGCTAGGAACCAATTAAATCGATGAGTGGGTGGAGTTTTGCTCAGGTGGGCGGGGTTACGCCTGCCGAAGTCCGGGATTTTATGCCCAGTGAGAGCCATTCAGGGATTTTAGTGGCTCTCACTGGCATGCCGGCTCCCATCGTTCACAGCAGGGAGCTGGCTCTTTGTGTCAGATCGTTCGGGAATTACACATCACTAGTAGGGGCCTAGTGCCCAAGTTGGGCGGACAGCTCTGCAACGTTAAGCAAGTACCCAGCCATTCAGAATCCGGATGGACAGAAGCGCAGCTGAAACAGCAGTGTTACCGCAGCTTGGGGCAGGAGCTTGAGAAGCGGTCCAGTACAGGGACACAGGTCGCAATCCATTGTGGCAGATCATCGCATGGGCTCACGTCCTCAGTTCCGGTGCGAAACGGACGAGGGAATCCTCAGGTGTAGTGAGCACGCACAGGGAGGACGCTGTGTTATCGCAAGAGGCGATACGACCCTGTAATGTACTGAAGGATGTAGGAGAAAGCGTAAGGAGAGCAGAGAACATGGACTGTAAGGAACCTAATGCTGATGTTGTAACTTACAAGAATGTGCTGCGACAAGCAAAGAGTAAAGTTCCTCATTGTAAGTTTGAAATGGACTCTCTTATTGTACAACTATGGAAGCAGCGGAACTTCAGCCAGCCCGATGGGACCCTGACGGTGCAGAAGGTGAAGCAGAAGGTACGCTGCAGAAGGGACATTATGTTCATGTGATGGGAGGCCAGGGTGTGCCTGAGCCCCAAGTCTCAGCTATGACTGACTGGCCCTCCCTCACAGAGTCATGGACATTTGTGGTGTGAAAGTTTTTATCGCCCCAATACCCATGCAAGATCAGAGACCTGGTGCCCTCACGGTCTCTGGAACAGATTCCTCAGATTTTGTAGTGATTCATAAATCCTCCTGACAGGTTTAGTCCTGTGTGGAGGGCAACAAAGACTCTAAGGCCATGTTCACACGCTGCGGGTTCCTCTGCGGGTTAATCCCGCAGCGGAATTGAAAATCTGCAGGGCAAAACCGCTGTGGTTATCCCTGCAGATTTATCGCGGTTTGTTCCGCGGTTTCCGCTGCGGGATTACTGCTGTACTATTGATGCTGCATATGCAGCAATATGCAGCATCAATAGTAATGTAAAAAATAATAAAAATTGGTTATACTCACCCTCTGACGTCGCGATCTCCCCGGCGCTGCAAGCGGCTGTGCCGACAAGGACCTTCGTGACGTCACGGTCATGTGACCGCGGCGTCATCACGGTCATGTGACCGACGTCACCACAGGTCCTGTTCGGCACAGCAACTGAGACCGGACGCCGCGGGCAGCGCAGAGAGGTGATTATAGCATCATTTTTTATTTTAATTCTTTTTTTTACACTATTTTATGGTTCCCAGGGCCTGGAGGAGAGTCTCCTCTCCTCCACCCCGGGTACCACCCGCACATTATCCGCTTACTTCCCGCAACGTGGGCACAGCCCCATGCGGGAAGTAAGCGGTTCAATGCATTCCTATGGGTGCAGAATCGCAGCGATTCTGCACAAAGAAGTGACATGCTGCGGGTTGTAAACCGCTGCGTTTCTGCGCGGTTTTTCCCGCAGCATGTGCACTGCGGTTTGCGGTTTCCATAGGGTTTACATGTTAATGTAAACGCTATGGAAACTGCTGCGGACCCGCAGCATCAAAATCGCGGCGGTTCCGCGGTAAAAACCGCAGCGTGTGAACATGGCCTAATAAGTTTGTATCCCCATACCCTTCAATGTTTTTGTGATTTGAAGTTGTCTGTTGATATGACAACTTTCTGTGCTCGCCTATATATCCGGCATCTCCTCAAAAGATAAGTAGAATAGGTTGTACAAGACAAAAAGTGTCTACTACAGATGAAAAGCTATGTTCCTCACCTCATTCTTGTGGTTGCGTTATCATAAGTTGTAACCTGTTTCTCACACTAAAAGCTAAAAAAAAGAGAAAAGTATAACAGTAGGTTCACGTTTTATCAGAATTACATTTCTAAAGTGAACCTGTCACAGGATTTTGCTCAGTAAACTACAGATACCGTCAGGTCGGCGCCGTTATGCTGATTAAAATTATACCTGGGTGATGAAATCCATCTTGTGGTTGTTGTTTAATCTGTATTTCTACTTTTCAGTTAATGAGATTCTCGTGCTTTGGGGCGGTCTATGAGCAGGGCTTTATGTGGTGCTCTGCTTACATATGCATCAGTATGGGCTTATGACTAGTCACTGATCCCTCACTGACCTGCCTTCTATTTTACATACTGCATATCATATTGTGTGATAAAAAAAAATAACATTCAACAAAATGGCGCTGGTGCTGTAGCATGATGAAATGGCTAACATGCATACACGCATTTATGCTTTAGTCCTACAGTTGTGGCCAAAAGTATTGACACCCCTGTAATTCTGTCAGATAATACTCAGTTTCTTCCTGAAAATGATTGCAATCACAAATTCTTTGGTATTATTATCTTCATTTAATTTGTCTTAAATGAAAAAACACAAAAGAGAATGAAGCAAAAAGCAAAACATTGATCATTTCACACAAAACTCCAAAAATGGGCCAGACAAAAGTATTGGCACCCTCAGCCTAATACTTGTTTGCATAACCTTTAGCCAAAATAACTGTGACCAACCGCTTCCGGTAACCATCAATGAGTTTCTTACAATGCTCAGCTGGAATTTTAGACCATTCTTCTTTGGCAAACTGCTCCAGGTCCCTGATATTTGAAGGGTGCCTTCTCCAAACTGCCATTTTTAGATCTCTCCACAGGTGTTCTATGGGATTCAGGTCTGGACTCATTGCTGGCCACCTTAGAAGTCTCCAGTGCTTTCTCTCAAACCATTTTCTAGTGCTTTTTGAAGTGTGTTTTGGGTCATTGTCCTGCTGGAAGACCCATGACCTCTGAGGGAGACCCAGCTTTCTCACACTGGGCCCTACATTATGCTGCAAAATTTGTCGGTAGTCTTCAGACTTCATAATGCCATGCACACGGTCAAGCAGTCCAGTGCCAGAGGCAGCAAAGCAACCCCAAAACATCAGGGAACCTCTGCTATGTTTGACTGTAGGGACCGTGTTCTTTTCTTTGAATGCCTCTTTTTTTCTCCTGTAAACTCTATGTTGATGCCTTTGCCCAAAAAGCTCTACTTTTGTCTCATCTGACCAGAGATCATTCTTCCAAAACGTTTTAGGCTTTTTCAGGTAAGTTTTGGCAAACTCCAGCCTGGCTTTTTTATGTCTCGGGGTAAGAAGTGGGGTATTCCTGGGTTTCCTACCATACAGTCCCTTTTCATTCAGACGCCGACGGATAGTACGGGTTGACACTGTTGTACCCTCGGACTGCAGGGCAGCTTGAACTTGTTTGGATGTTAGTCGAGGTTCTTTATCCAACATCCGTACAATCTTGCGTTGAAATCTCTTGTCAATTTTTCTTTTCCGTCCACATCTAGGGAGGTTAGCCACAGTGCCATGGGCTTTAAACTTCTTGATGACACTGCGCACAGTAGACACAGGAACATTCAGGTCTTTGGAGATGGACTTGTAGCCTTGAGATTACTCATGCTTCCTCACAATTTGGTTTCTCAAGTCCTCAGACAGTTCTTTGGTCTTCTTTCTTTTCTCCATGCTCAATGTGGTACACACAAGGACACAGGACAGAGGTTGAGTCAACTTTAATCCATGTCAACTGGCTGCAAGTGTGATTTAGTTATTGCCAACACCTGTTAGGTGCCACAGGTAAGTTACAGGTGCTGTTAATTACACAAATTAGAGAAGCAGCACAGGATTTTTCTAACAGTGCCAATACTTTTGTCCACCCCCTTTTTATGTTTGGTGTGGAATTATATCCAATTTGGCTTTAGGACAATTCTTTTTGTGTTTTTTCATTTAAGACAAATTAAAGATAATAATACCAAAGAATTTGTGTTTGCAATCATTTTCAGGAAGAAACTGAGTATTATCTGACAGAATTGCAGGGGTGTCAATACTTTTGGCCACAACTGTATAGTAATGTGGGGAGATTACTGCAATGGCGCAGTAGCATCTGTCCTGTTCTGATAGATGTTACTGCGCAGGCCCCACCACTTTGTTACAGAAAAAAAAATTGGGTTCCACCAAGATGGCACTGGCGGCACCAGCATCTATCGCGTTCTGATACACAATACTGCGCAGGTGCCGCCGGCGCCAACTTGATGGAGCCAATATTTTTTTCTTCTAGCAAAATGGCGCCTGCGCAGTAGCATCTATCTCATTCCCATAGATGCTACTGCGCAGGCGCCGCCGGTGCCATCTTGATCGATACAATTTTTTTTTCTTCTGCAAAATGGCGCTGGCTGCTCTTGTGTAGTAGCATCTATTGGAATGCGATAGATGCTACTGTGCAGGTACCACCACTATGAAGATTTTTTTTTTCTCCCCACAATACTATATGACTAAATCATAACTGCATGTATGCATATTAGCCATTGTATCATGCTACAGCGCAGGCACCATTTTAATGAATGTTAATTTTTTTCCCCACACAATATGATATTCATTATATAAAATAGGGGACAGGACAATGAAGGATCAGTGACCAGTCATAAGCCCATACAGATGAATATGTAAGCAGTAGTGTTGAGTGATACCGTCCGATACTTGAAAGTATCGGTATCGGAAAGTATCGGCCGATACCGGCAAAGTATCGGATCCAATCCGATACCGATACCCGATACCAATACAAGTCAATGGGACTCATGTATCGGACGGTATCCCTGATGGTTCCCAGGGTCTGAAGGAGAGGAAACTCTCCTTCAGGCCCTGGGATCCATATTAATGTGTAAAATAAAGAATTAAAATAAAAAATATTGCTATACTCACCTCTCCGACGCAGCCTGCACCTTACCGAGGGAAGCGGCAGCGTTCTTTGTTTAAAATTCGCGCTTTTCTTTCCTTTACGTGAAGTCCCGGCTTGTGATTGGTCGCGTGCCGCCCATGTGGCCGGGACGCAACCAATCACAGCAAGCCGTGACGTAATTTCAGGTCCTTCAGGATTTTAAAATTACGTTCCGGCGTTGTGATTGGTTGCGTCGCAGTCACATGGGCGACGCAACCAATCACAGCAAGCCGTGACGTAATTTCAGGTCCTTCAGGATTTTAAAATTACGTCCCGGCTTTGTGATTGGTTGCGTCGCGGTCAACCAATCACAAGCCGGGAGGCTGGACACGCGCGCATTTTAAAATGCGCGCTTGTCCAACCTCCCGTGACGTCCCGGCTTGTGATTGGTTGCTTCGCGGTCAACCAATCACAAGCCGGGAGGCTGGACACGCGCGCATTTTAAAATGCGCGCTTGTCCAGCCTCCCGGCTTGTGATTGGTTGATCGCGACGCAACCAATCACAAGACGGGACGTCACGGGAGGCTGGACAGGCGTGCATTTTAAAATGCGCGCGTGTCCAGCCTCCCGGCTTGTGATTGGTTGATCGCGACGCAACCAATCACAAGCCGGGACGTCACGGGAGGCTGGACAAGCGCGCATTTTAAAATGCGCGCGTGTCCAGCCTCCCGTGAAGTCCCGGCTTTGTGATTGGTTGCGTCGCCCATGTGACTGCGACGCAACCAATCACAAAGCCGGGACGTAATTTTAAAATCCTTAAGGACCTGAAATTACGTCACGGCTTGCTGTGATTGGTTGCGTCGCCCATGTGACTGCGACGCAACCAATCACAAAGCCGGGACTTCACGTAAGGAAAGAAAAGCGCGAATTTTAAACAAAGAACGCTGCCGCTTCCCTCGGTAAGGTGCAGGCTGCGTCGGAGAGGTGAGTATAGCAATATTTTTTTATTTTAATTCTCTCTTTTACACATTTTTACATTAATGTTGTTTCGATACCGATACCCGATACCACAAAAGTATCGGATCTCGGTATCGGAATTCCGATACAGCAAATATCGGCCGATACCCGATACTTGCGGTATCGGAATGCTCAACACTAGTAAGCAGAGCACCACATAAAGCCCCGCCCCGGAACAGGACAATCTCATTAACTGAAAACTACAAATACAGATTAAACAACCACAAGACGGATTTCATCACCAGGTATCATTTTAATCAGTATAACATCACCAACCTGACAATGTCTGTAGTTTACTGAACAAAATGCTGCTGACAGCTTCACTTTAAGGTTATGTGCACACATTGCAGATTTTGTTGCGGATCCACAGCATTTTTGGATGCGCGGAATTTCACCAAATCCACAGTGTAGTGCACAACCAATGTTAACCCCTTCCCGGCCTGTGACACAGCGTATGCGTCATGAAAGTCGGTGCCAATCCGACCTGTGACGCATATGTTGTGTCACAGAATGATCGCGTCCTTGCAGGTCGGGTGAAAGGGTTAACCGTAATTTCACCTGACCTACAGGGACAGAAAGAGTGGTACTTCAGCCCGGAGGTGGCTTCGCCCCCCCCCCCCCCGTGGCTGCGATTGGCTGTTGAAAGTGAAACAGCCAATCAGAGCAATTTGTAATATTTCACCTATGAAACGTGGTGAAATATTACAATCCAGCCATGGCCGATGCTGCAATATCATCGGCCATGGCTGGAAGCCCTGATCTGCCCCCGCCACCGATCTCCTCCCCAGTCTTCCGTCCTGTCCTGTAAAGTGCTCCGCTCCCCCCGTCCTCCTGTCCGCTCCCCCACAATCCGATCTCACCCCCCCGCTGTCCAATCCCACCCCTGCATACTTACCGACCTCCAGTGTCCCTACCGGTGTCTGTCCGTCTTCTCCATGGGCGCCACCATCTTCCAAAATGGCGGGCGCATGCGCAGTGCGCTCGCCAAATCTGCCGGCCTGCAGATTCATTCCAGGTACATTTTGATCGCTGTGATATAACCTATCACAGCGATCAAAATAAAAAAAATAGTAAATGAACCCCCCCCTTTATCACCCCCATAGGTAGGGACAATAATAAAATAAAGAAAATATATTTACTTTTATTTTTCCACTAGGGTTAGGGTTAGAGTTAGGGCTAGGGTTAGAACTAGGGTTAGAATTAGGCTATGTGCACATGGTGCGGATTTGGCTGCGGATCCGCAGCGGATTGGCCGCTGCGGATTAGTAGCAGTTTTCCGTCAGGTTTACAGTTCCATGTAAACCTATCGAAAACCAAATCCGCTGTGCCCATGGTGCAGAAAATACCGCGCAGAAATGCTGAGTTGTATTTTCGGCAGCATGTCAATTCTTTGTGTGGATTCCGCAGCATTTTATACCTGTTCCTCAATAGAAATCCGCAGGTGAAATCCGCACAAAAAACACTGGAAATCCGTGGTAAATCCGCAGGTAAAACGCATTGCCTTTTACCTGTGGATTTTTCAAAAACGGTGCGGAAAAATCTCACACGAATCCGCAACATGGGCACATAGCCTTAAGGTTGGAATTAGGGTTAGGGTTGGAAATAGGGTTAAGATTAGGCTTGTGGTTAGGGTTATGGTTAGGATTAGGGGTGTGTTGGGGTTAGGGTTGTGGTTAGGGTTGGAATTAGGGTTAGGATTAGGGTTAGGGGTGTTTTGCGGTTAGGGTTGTGGTTAGGGGTGTTGGAATTAGCGTTGTGATTAGGGTTATGGCTAGAGTTGGGATTAGGGTTAGGGGTGTGTTGGGCATAGTGTTGGAGTTAGAATTGAGGGGTTTCCACTGTTTAGGCACATCAGGGGGTCTCCAATCACGACATGGCGCCACCATTGATTCCAGCCAATCTTGCGTTCAAAAAGTCAAATGGTGCTCCCTCCCTTCCGAGCCCCGAAGTGCGCCCAAACAGTAATTTAACCAAACATATGGGGTATCAGCGTACTCAGGAAAACTTGCACAACAACTTTGGGGGTCTAATTTCTCCTGTTACCCTTGGGAAAATAACAAAATGGGGCTAAATATTTTTGTGGAAAAAAATGATTTTTTATTTTCATGGCTCTGCGTTATAAAATTCTGTGAAGCACTTGGTGGTTCAAAGTGCTCACCACACATCTAGATAAGTTTCTTGGGGGGTCTAGTTTCCAAAATGGGGTCACTTGTGGGGGGTTTCCACTGTTTAGGCACATCAGGGGCTCTGCAAACGTAACATGACGCCCGCAGACCAATCCATCTAAGTCTGCATTTCAAAACATCACTGCTTCCCTTCCGAGCCCCGACGTGTGCCCAAACAGTGGTTTACCCCCACATATGGGGTATCAGCATACTCAAGACAAACTGGGCAACAACTATTGGGGTCCAATTTCTCCTGTTACCCTTGTGAAAAGAAAAAATTGCTTGCTAAAACATAATTTTTGAGGAAAGAAAAATGATTTTTTATTTTCACTGCTCAGCGTTGTAAACTTCTGTGAAGCACTTGGGGGTTCAAAGTGCTCACCACATCCAGATAAGTTCCTTGGGGGGTCTAGTTTCCAAAATGGGGTCACTTGTGGGGCATCTCCAATGTTTAGGCACACAGGGGCTCTCCAAACGCGACATGGTGTCCGCTAACGATTGGAGCAAATCTTTCATTCAAAAGTCAAATGGCGCTCCTTCCCTTCCGAGCCTTGCCATGTGCACAAACAGTGGTTTGTGACCACATATGAGGTATCGATGTACTCAGGAGAAATTGCCCAACACATTTTAGCATCCATTTTATCCTGTTGCCCATTTGAAAATGAAAAAATTGAGGCTAATAGAAATTTTTTGTGAAAAAAAAAGTACTTTTTCATTTTTACGGATCAATTTGTGAAGCACCTGGGGGTTTAAAGTGCTGACTATGCATCTAGATAAGCTCCTTGGGGGGGGTCTAGTTTCCAAAATGGGGTCACTTGTGGGGGAGCTCCAATGTTTAGGCACACAGGGGCTCTCCAAAGGCGACATGGTATCCGCTAAAGATTGGAGCCAATTTTTCATTGAAAAAGTCAAATGGCGCTCCTTCCCTTCCGAGCCCTGTCGTGCGCCCAAACAGTGGTTCCCCCCACATATGGGGTATCGGCGTACTCAGGACAAATTGTACAATAACTTTTGGGGTCCAGTTTCTCCTTTTACCCTTGGGAAAATTAAAAAATTGTTGCTAAAAGATCATTTTTGTGACTAAAAAGTTAAATGTTCATTTTTCCTTCCATGTTGCTTCTGCTGCTGTGAAGCACCTGAAGGGTTAATAAACTTCTTGAATGTGGATTTGAGCACCTTGAGGGGTGCAGTTTTTAGAATGGTGTCACTTTTGGGTATTTTCAGCCATATAGACCCCTCAAACTGACTTCAAATGTGAGGTGTTCCCTAAAAAAAATGGTTTTGTAAATTTCGTTGTAAAAATGAGAAATTGCTGGTCAAATTTTAACCCTTATAACTTCCTAGCAAAAAAAATTTTGTTTCCAAAATTGTGCGGATGTAAAGTAGACATGTGGGTAATGTTATTTATTAACTATTTTGTGTCACATAACTCTCTTGTTTAATAGAATAAAAATTCCAAATTTGAAAATTGCAAAATTTTCTAAATTTTAGCCAAATTTCCATTTTTTTCACAAATAAACGCAAAAATTATCGACCTAAATTTACCACTAACATGAAGCCCAATATGTCACGAAAAAAACAGTTTCAGAACCGCTAGGATCTGTTGATGCGTTCCTGATTTATTACCTCATAAAGGGACACTGGTCAGAATTGCAAAAATTGCCAGGTCATAAGGTCAAAATAGGCTGGGTCATGAAGGGCTTAATCAATGAGAATCCAGAATTGTTGTGCACATGCTGTGGAAAAATCAGCACATATTCGCAGCGTTTTAAGTTCCACAGCATGTCGATTCCTTTTGCAGATCTGCAGCATTTCTGCACCCACTGATTTCCATTGAGTCAGTCAAATCCGCAACAAAACCGCAGTTGTAAAAAGATTTGCGGATTTGTGTGCAGAAAGAAAGGAGGAAGAGTGTGTGGGCGGTGACTGTGTGAGCGGAGAAAATATGTGTGTGTCTGCGGGTGTGTGTATCTTGTGTGTATCTGTGTGTGTCTGTGTGTATCTTGTGTGTGTCTGCTGGTGTCTGTGTGTATCTTGTGTGTGTCTGCGGGTATCTGTGGGTGTGTGTGCGCGGCTGTGTGCAGGTCTGTGTGTGTGTGCAGGTGTCTGTGTGTAGGCAGGCATCTTCCGATGGGCATACTGGTCCCATCCGGCTATGTCTGCTGTCACATATAACAGTGACAGCATTAGCTGATGATGGGATAGTAGTCCCATCATCCGGCTACTGTGTTCAGTAGTAAAAAAAAAACACTCATTCTCACCAAACAGCTAATCCCCAACGCCCTCGATCTCCTGCAAAAAATAATAATAAACAAACCAACATAAATACTCTCTGTTCCGATGTAGTCCATTTAATAACGAGTGTCCCACGACAATCTCCCGTGTAGAACAGTCACATCGGGAGATGTGACCACTCTACATGGCTCCGGTGATACAGTGACAGGAGATAATCCTCCTGCCGTGTATCACTCCGCCGCCTAGAGTTCAACGGAGTTCATGCTGTCACTTGCGGCACCGTTGCATGAGAAAATTCGAGAAAAAGATCGAGGGTGTCGCAGGAATTAGGCGTACAATAAAGATGGCAAACTGTGTGGTTTTATTTCATTAAAATACTTTATTCTGGCTGTGTCTTTATTTAATGTGTAACAACTAAAGTATTAGTAATGGACAGGTGTCTTATTGACACCTCTCCATTTCTAACCCGGGCTTGACGTCACTTTACAATACAAAGGTGACATAAACCCCCCCAACTATTACCCCACTTGCCACCGCTACAGGGCAATTGGGAAGAGTGAGGCTAAGTGCCGGAATTGGCGCATCTTACAGATGTGCCTTTTCTGGGGTGGCTGAGTGCTGATGTTTTTAGCCTGGGGGGGCCAATATCCATGGCCCCTTCCTAGGCTAAATATCAGCCCGCAGCTGTCTGCATAGCCTTTGCTGGTTATTAATTATAGGGGACCCCACGTAATTTTTGGGGGGCTCCCCTAAGTATACAGTGGTGAGCTGATATTAATAGATTTGGAGGCTCCATGTGTATTACCCCCTTCCCAGGCTATAAACATCGCCCCCCCCCCCAGTCACTGGCTTTCCCTCTGCTGGTTTTGAAAATTGCGGGGGAGCCCATGCAAATTTATTTTTCCACTTTTTTTAATGAAACAGATATTGCGTTTAAGGCCGGGGTCACACTTGCAAGAAACTTGCATGAGTCTCGCACCTCAATACCCGGCACGGCCGCCAGCACTCGGGACCGGAGTGTGCGGCTGCATGCATTTCTATGCAGCTGAACGCTCCGGTACGAGTGCCGGCGGCAGTGCCGGTATTGAGGTGCACGACTCGTGCGAGTTTCTTGCAAGTGTAACCCTGGCTTTAAGGTATGTTTCCACGGTCAGAAAACGCTGCGGATTGGTCGCTGCATACAGCCGCAGCATCCAGGTGTTAGCATAGTGGAGGGGATTTTATGAAATCCCATCTCCACTGTGCATTCAAAGAATGTATACGAACATGCGGCGCATCTTTCTAGACCGCAGCATGCCTATTTATCTTGCAAAGACGCTCAGTCTCCGCAAGATAAATTACACAGTCTATGTATAGGATATGATGATTCCGCATGGTTCAATGAGCACATGCGGAATCACCATGCGTACAAAAGCCGGCAGCCCTTTGGACGGGGCGGGTGTCCGCTGTGTCCAAAGCGCTTGGAATACACCATGTGGAAACATACCCTAAGGCCGGTTTCACACGTCAGTGGCTCCGGTACGTGAGGTGACAGTTTCCTCACGTACCGGAGACACTGACACACGTAGACCCATAAAAATCAATGCATCTGTGCAGATGTCATTGATTTTTTGCGGACCGTGTCTCTGTGTGCCAAACACGGAGACATGTCAGTGTTCGTGGGAGCGCACGTATTACACGGACCCATTAAAGTCAATGGGTCCGTGTAAAACACGGACCACACACGGACGGTCTCCGTGTGCAATCCCTGTGGCGTGCAGGAGACAGCGCTACAGTAAGCGCTGTCCCCCCCACATGGTGCTGAAGCCGCGATTCATATCTTCTGTGCAGCAGCGTTTGCTGCATAGAAGATATGAATAATAGTGTTTAAATGAAAGATCTACCTGTCCGCCGCCCCCCCACCCCCTGTGCGCCCCCCCGCTGTTCAGAAAATACTCACCCGCTCCCACGTTGGCTGTCGCTGCTTCCTGGTCTGGCCGCGGCTTCTACTGTATGCGGTCACGTGGGGCCCCTCATTTACAATCATGAATAGTCGGCTCCGCCCCTATGGGACACATAGATCTTTCATTTAAACACTAATATTCATATCTTCTATGCAGCAAACGCTGCTGCACAGAAGATATGAATCGCGGCTTCAGCACGATGCAGGGGACAGCGCTAAACTTTAGCGCTGTCTCCTGCACGCTCCGTGTGGTACCCACTCGCCACACGGGCGGCACACGTGTGCCGCACGTATGGCCTACGTGAGCTCACGGGCACACGGACACGGATAACTCCGGTACCGATTTTTTTTCCGGTACCGGAATTATCTGGACGTGTGGGACAGCCCTAATGCAGACTTTGTGTGTATGTGTGTGTCTTTACTAAACATCGGGCTTGGTATTATCTATCTATTATCTATCTACAGTATCTATCTATTATCTATCTACAGTATCTATCTATCCATCCACCTATCATCTATCTCAAATCTATCTATCTATCTATTGTCTATCTTTGTTTTGTGTGTATAAACATTATATTTCAACATGTTATGTGATGATATTATGGTCTTCATTGGAGTATGTAAATTAAGAGGTTGGACAAGAAATGACATCACAATTTTATTTTTTGTTAAATAATATATGTTTATTTAGCTTACAAAAACGCATACAAATCTGCATGAAAAAAAGCATGAAAATCAGCATCAAAAACGTATCAAATCAACGTGGATTTTCAACTGCGTTTTCTGCTAAGAGAGGAAGAATCCGAGCAGAAAATTCCACAGGCAAATCTGCAACATGTGCACATACCCTCAATGATCAGATTATTTATCACTACTTATTGCACCACATTCAGCACGTTCACAGCATATGACATTTTAAGTCTCAAGCACATTTCAGTGGCATGTGTACAATGTGTCGGCATCAAGAGCACACAGACTAGAGCCATAGACACTCCATGTGCTGCCATACAGTGAGTTAGTATTACAGAGATAGTTTCCTCTGAAGCAATGCTTTCTACCTAAAATGCTCCTGAAGGAGCATATTACTTTATTTTAAAAAAAAATTAAACTAAATACCCTTACTCCTAAAAAATAGTATAGCTGCAGAATTTTACCATCTTATACCTATGTACAAATTGTAGGCTGTATAGAGCTGTAATACACCTGTTTGCATGAGCTCTTAAAGTGATGGTCTAGTTTGACAGTAAAATGTTCTAAAGGCTCAAAATGAAAATAGCAAAACTAGCATAACTGACACCCCTCTTCTGCTTCCTCTCAGTCATTGCCGACACACTACTGTGGTGGTCATGTTTACAGCATATGACCCGCTGCAGCCAATCACTGGCGCAGTGGAATTGTGCCATGTATCTCAGCATGTTGAAGGATAAGACGTGCACTCTCGCTAGTGCTGGTGCAGACTGAACATGGAGGGATACTCCAAACTATAATCCTGTACAACAACAGTCGCACTCAATAAAGGAATTTTTAGAATTTCTCGTTAATCAAAAAAACGTGATTTCTTTATTGTGAACAAACACCAAAATCAGGGTATCACCGCAGTGTTTCAAGGTAGGTAACGTTTCGACCCACAGGGTCTTTCTCAAACCTTACTTTCAGAGGTAGATACCGAGAAGAGGGCATAGATCCCTGTAGAGATGCAAAAGTCCCGTTAGGGGCTGTAGTATGAGGAAATCCGGTGTCTGCGGTGGTGGTGTGTGTTGGGCAATATTTTGCTGAATCTCACCTCTATTGTGTTTCTCTGGACAGTCCTGACAAATTCAAGACTGTTGGCCAATAAGAATGTTGTGCCACAGACAACCTGTAATATAGTAACCACTTCCTAATGTTTCATTCAAGGGGGTACAAAGTCGTGCTCACTCCTCTATGACCATACGCCCTGACAAATTGTTATTACAGTTATTAATTGACCTTGAGCTGTAATTCCAGACGCAACCCATGGAAACGGATGGCGCTGTTCTGTAGAAAGCAGATATATTATTAATCCTGTACAGCCTAGGACTACGACTGCTTTCATCACTGAACTTGTGCTTATTTTGCTCTGGTATATCTAACTTGATTTTTCTGTGTATTCATTTCCAGTAGCCAAAGATGAAGCCAGAATGTACAGGAGGCAATGTTTCCTTGAACCTGAATACTTCAATAGTAACAACGAACAACTCCTCGACTGATTTCCAACGGTGCCAACCTCCCTATGACGATAGTGCCCTATTTGTCATCATACTCTATAGCATCGTCCTCGTCATTGGAATTCCGGCTAACATTTTGACCTTATGGCTGACTTTTTTACAAATATGGCGGAAGAACGTGCTGGCTGTGTACCTGTTCAGCTTGTCTCTGAGTGAACTTATGTACCTTGGGACAATTCCCCTTTGGATCCTGTATGTGAAAAATGACCATAACTGGCATTGGGGACCAATGGCGTGCAAAATTACTGGATATATTTTTTTCAATAATATATATATTAGTATTTTGCTTCTTTGTTGTATTTCTGTGGATCGTTACTTGGCGGTGGAATACGCCTTGGAGTCCAGAGGGGTCCGGAGGCAAAAAATTGCCATTATGGTCACTGTGGTTCTTTTCATCTTGGTGGTACTTATTCATTCCCCAGTCTTCATCATCAGTGATGGCAACCAAACAGACAATCAAAGTACTTGTTTTGAAACTTTGCCTATACCGTCACATATAGCTCATTTTTATGTTGCTAGGTTCATCATTGGATTTCTGATTCCTCTGTTGACTCTGATGTATACCAACTTTGTAATAAAAAAGAGGATCGAGACCAGTCGCAGCTTCACGGATCAGCAGAAGACCAAAGTGAAGTATCTAGCTATCACCATAATAATCATATTCATGATCTGCTTCGCTCCCTACCACTTTGTGTTGCTCATCCGGGGTATTGCTTACTACGTAAATGAGAATTCGGACTTTTGTGAATTCGAAGAGGAGATTTACACCGCTTATTCTATATTTCTTTGCCTGGTCACCGTAAATAGTGTGGCAGACCCTTTCATCTACGTATTGGTCAGCGAAAATGTACGGAAAGATATCTGTAGGGGAATGAGGGGCTGGAGAAGACAATTCTCTATCAATACCAGGAGTGACAGTACCAATCCCCACATTCACAATTCTAGAGATCAACATTTGGAGAAAGAGTATTCAACACACAGTGGACTTGGGATAACAGATATACTGCAGAGGAATTGATCCAAACGGCGATCTGTCCCCATTAGTGATGAGTGAATATACTCATTACTTCAGATTTCCTGAGCACGCTCGGGGGTCCTCCGAGTATTTTTTAGTGCTCGGAGATTTCGTTTTCCTCACCTCAGCTGAATGATTTACATCTGTTAGCCAGCTTGATTACATGTGGGGATTCCCTAGCAACCAGGCAACCCCCACATGTACTTATACTGGCTAACAGATGTAAATCATTCAGCTGCAGCGATGAAAACTAAATCTCCGAGCACTAAAAAATACTCGGAGGTCACCTGAGCGTGCTAGGGAAATCTCCAGTAACGAGTATATTCGCTCATCACTAGTCCCCATACTATGCATTTCTGATCTTTGGAATTCTTTTTATCTTATTTATGTAATTTATTTTCATGACAAATATGTAAATGTCTATTACTGCTCTGTTTTCTCACACAAACCAACAATGAGCAAATTTCAACTAATTTCAAGTAATACCCAGGCCTCATAAGCTACTGTGTCACTGTCGTGTTAACAAACTTGGCATGAATCAATAATACTGGCAAATATAAGAAACTTTGTAATATTTCTTATCAGAGAAGTCTGCTCCTTCCTTCACTTATCGGTCATTCAGTCTTAAAAACCGCTATAAACCTGTCTTAGTTAAAACAAGACCAGCTCACTGAAGAGTCAGATTACCGTTTTCTTATAAAGTTTATGAAGAGTGGAGGAGCAGAATGAGTGAACAGGTAGATCTGGCTGAAATGTTCTATTTTTTTTATTGTAGCCCCAGAACTAGATTCACAGCTACAATGTTCAGTACTTCTGTATAATGTCCTCCATGCTTATGCAGCTCCTGAACATTTGTTACATAGAGATGGGAGAGCAGGAATCCCTGGTGCCTGTGTGTGCTGTGTCTCTACCCACCAGTGCAGAGACAACTGAAAATTAAAGATGGAGCCTTTAGTGGTGAAAACTGGTAAAAAATGGAGGATACAAGTCCTATAATGGCCAGAATCATATTGCTAATGCTCATGTACAGCTGGTTCTGAAAAGTCATCTGAAATGACAGGTACGCATTAAAGAAGTTTCCATGGTATGTGCACACGATGCAGATTTAGTGCAGAATTGGTGCAGAAACGCTGCAGAACTGCACTGTGATTTACAGTACAATGTAAATCAATGTGAAAAAAAAAGCTGTGCACATGGTGCAGAAAAATCTGCGCAGAAACGCTGCAGATTTCAAAGAAGTGCACGTCGCTTCTTTTGTGCAGTTCTGCAGCGTTTCTGCGCAGATTTTTCTGCACCATGTGCACAGCTTTTTTTTTTCACATTGATTTACATTGTACTGCACAGAAACTGCACAGAAACTGCACAGAAACTGCATCAAATCTGCACATTTCCTACGTGTGCACATAGCTTAGCCTACTTTGCGACTTAGTGGCCAGAGTGAAAATTGCAAGTTTTCAAGATTTTTTTATAAGGCTATGTTCACACGCTGCGGGTTTTGCTGCGGACCCGCAGCTGTTTTGCAGCTGCGGGTCCGCATCCTTTTTCCATGTAGGTTACAGTACAATGTAACCTAATGGAAAACAAAACCCGCTGTGCCGACGATCCTTTTTTTCTGTGGAAAATCTGCGCGGATTTTCTCCAGAAAAAAAGAAGGACCATGTCACTTCTTGGTGCAGAATCGCAGCGATTCTGCACACATAGGAATGCATTGAACCGCTTACTTCCCGCATGGGGCTGTGCCCACGTTGCGGGAAGTTAAGCGGATAATGTGCCGATGGTACCCGGGGTGGAGGAGAGGAGACTCTCCTCCAGGCCCTGGGAACCATATTTGGGTGTAAAAAAAAGAATTAAAATAAAAAATAATGCTATACTCACCTCTCTGCGCTGCCCGCAGCGTCCGGTCTCAGTTGCTGTGCCGAACAGGACCTGTGGTGACGTCGCGGTCACATGACCGTGATGACGCCGCGGTCACATGACCGTGATGTCACGAAGGTCCTTGTCGGCACAGCCGCTTGCGTCAGAGGGTGAGTATAGCCAATTTTTATTATTTTTTACATTACTATTGATGCTGCATATGCAGCATCAATAGTACAGCAGTAATCCCGCAGCGGAAACCGCGGAACAAACCGCGATAAATCTGCAGGGATAACCGCAGCGGTTTTGCCCTGCAGATTTTCAATTCCGCTGCGGGATTAACCCGCAGAGGAACCCGCAGCGTGTGAACGTGGCCTAAATATATTTAATGATGTAAATATTAATTGTGGGAAAGTCATGAAAAATATTTACTGCACAGACAATTTCTTATTATTATCACAAGCATACTGGCTATGTGCACACGTAGGTCGGGTCCTCTGCGGGTTCTCCCGCAGCGGATTTGATAAATCTGCAGGGCAAAACCGCTGCGGTTATCCCTGCAGATTTATCGCGGTTTATTTTGCGGTTTCCGCTGCGGGTTTACTCCTATACTATTGATGCTGCATATGCAGCAATATGCAGCATCAATAGTAATGCTAAAAATAATTAAAAAAATGGTTTATACTCACCTTCTGACGTCCCGATCTCGTCGGCGCTGCACGTGCGAGAAGGACCTTCGTGATGTCACGGTCATGTGACCGCGACGTCATGGTCATGTGACCGCGACGTCACCGCAGGTCCTGCTCGCACAGCAACCCTGCGACCGGACGGCCGCGTGCAGCGCTGAGAGGTGAGTATATCATTTTTTATTTTTTATTTTTTTTTACACAAATATGGTTCCCAGGGCCTGGAGGAGAGTCTCCTCTCCTCCACCCAGGGTACCATCTGCACATGATCCGCTTACTTCCGGCATCGTGGGCACAGCCCCATGCGGGAAGTTAGCGGATCAATGCATTCCTATGTGTGCAGAATCGCAGCGATTCTGCACAAAGAAGTGACATGCTGCGGAATGTAAACCGCTGCGTTTCTGCACGGTTTTTCCCGCAGCTTGTGCACAGCGGATTGCGGTTTCCATAGGGTTTACATGTAAATGCAATGGAAACTGCTGCGGACCCGCAGCTGCAGAAACGCTGCGGATCCGCGGTAAAACCCGCAAAGTGTGAACATGGCCTAACAATACAAAAAATATAGTTCTTACCGATAACGGTATTTCTCTGAGCCCATGACGGCACCACGGAGAGAGGGGATCCGCCCACCAAGGACAGGAAACCTACAGATAAAAAGGTGGTACCACTCTCCCGCATCAGTTGTTTACAAGAGAACGATGGGAGACTATGGAATAGCTTATTAGTTTCAACATTACTTTAAATTAACTTAATCGAGATACTGCGTGACCTATCATAAATAACCTATGGCTTATATTAACGTGCACACCCAAAAGTGAAGGGAGGGAATGTACGGGTGTCGTCATGGGCTCAGAGAAATACCGTTATCGGTAAGAACTATATTTTTCCCTGTCGCCCATGACGGCACCACGGAGAGATTTCATAGACTGTACATTCAGGGGGGGACCACCGCTTCCAGAACCCTTTTACCGAAGGTAAGGTCTGAAGAGGAGATAAGGTCCAATCTATAGTGCCTATAGAATGTGGAAGGTGATGATCAAGTAGCAGCTCTACATATCTGGTCAAAAGAAGCTCCGGCCTTCTCCGCCCAAGAAGCTGCCACTGCCCTCGTTGAGTGAGCTTTGACCTCCCCCAGAACGGACATTCCACTTGATGAATATGACAAGCTGATAGCGTCCATGATCCATCTCGCCAGAGTGGCTTTGGAGGCTTTTTTCCCCTTTCGGGGACCGTGAAAGCACACAAAAACAGAGGCATCCTCCCTACTCTCTCTGGTGGCTTCTAAGTACTGCATGAGGCATCTCCTTACATCTACTCTCTCTGGTGGCTTCTAAGTACTGCATGAGGCATCTCCTTACATCTAGTGTATGTAACGCTTCCTCCTCCTTATTTTTAGGGTTAGGACAAAAGGAGGGAAGAGAAATCTCTTGAGTTCTGTGGAACCGGGATGCCACTTTCGGGAGGTATGCAGGGTCTATTTTGAGAATAACTCTATCCTCTAAAACCTGTGTGTATAGAGGGTTAGCAGATAATGCCTGTATGTCGCTAATTCTACGAGCAGATGTGAGGGCGACTAGCAGGGATGTTTTGAGGGATAGGAGTTTTAACGGGACATCCTCCAAGGGTTCGAAGGGTGGTTTAGTCAGGGCTTTAAGGACCAAATTTAAATCCCATTGAGGGGCAGTTTTTATTGGAAGTGGCCTCGATCTACCTGCTGCCCTGATGAACCTTGAAACCCACCGATTACCTGCCAAATCATAATTAAACAGAGCTCCCAATGCTGCCACATGGACTTTCAGGGTACTCGTGGCTAAACCGATCTCAAAGCCATATTAGAATTTTTACAAAACGGGTTGAAGGGGAACCTTTTCCCCTATTTTGGTGCCCGATGATGACAGGAATTTTTTCCATATCTTCCCATATTGCTTTGTTGTAACCGGTTTCCTACTTTGTAAAAGAGTGGATACTAACCCTGGCGAAAACCCTCTATCCTCTAGTAGCTTCCTCTCAAATGCCAGGCTGTCAAGTGTAAGCTCGTAACTTGTGGATGGTTGACCGGGCCTTGGGAGAGTAAGCCTGGGAGGTCTGGGAGTTCCCACGGGTCGGATATCGACATTCTCCCCATCCAAGAGAACCAAGGTCTCTTCGGCCAGAACAGGGCTATTAAGATTACATGAGCCCCGTCCTCCCGAATCTTCCTCAGCACTGCCGGAATCAGAGCAAAAGGGGGAAATGCGTAGGCCAGATGATGCCGCCATGGAATCAGGAACGCATCCAGTGCCACTGGGTTCTCCCGAGGAGTTATGGAGCAAAAAGAGGTTACTTTTTTGCTTGTGTTGTTGGCAAAGAGGTCTATGTCGGGAACCCCCCATTTTTCTGTAATCTGGGTGAATACTGTCTGATTTAGCTCCCATTCCCCTTGCTTTAGACTGGAGCGGCTCAGAAAGTCCGCTTTGTAGTTGTCCACTACCCTTATGTGCAGACTTGTCAGGGATAGAAGGTTGTCCTCGGCTATCTGAAAGATTTCCTCGGTTACTTCCATCAGATTTTTGGAGCGAGTCCCCCCCCTGGTGATTCAGGTATGCTACTACCACCCTGTTGTCTGACATGACTGACGTGGTGGGAGTGAAGGGCCCCCAAGAATTCCTGCAGGGAGAACTTGACCGCTAGGAGCTCTTTCATATTGGAAGATTCCTTCCGCAGGGATGTCGACCAGGTGCCTTGAGCTACTAGGTCGCCCAAATGAGCCCCCCACCCGCTGGGGCTTGCATCTGTTGTCAGTATTTTTGAGACTGGGATTACCCACAGGACTGGGTAAGATTCTTTTGCGATGCCCACCAGGTTAATGACTGAGTTGTGTTTGGAGATAATCTCAACTGACTTTCTAAACGCCTTCATAGAGAGATCTCCTCTGACAAAATCTGCCATTGAAGGTGTCTCGAATGGAGCTGAGCCCATTGGACTGCCGGTATGCAAGAAGTCATGGACCCCAAGAGGGACATAGCCTGACGTAGAGTTATAGAAGGGAGAGCTTGTATTTTGGACACTAGTCTTATTATTCTCTGTATTTTTTCCCCGGGAAGCCGGCATTCTTCCTTTATAGAGTCCAGTGTGAGACCTAGGTATTCCTGGACCTGGGAAGGCACCAATCTGGACTTTTTTAAGATTATTAGCCAGCCCAGATCCTCTAGAGACCTCGTTACTGATTCCAGCTGATTGCTGCAGTGTTGTGGAGAGGAGCCTATCACCAAAAAGTCATCCAGATATGGTACAATCAAGGTGTCTTGCTCTCTGAGATGAGCCATCACCTCCGCAATTATTTTTGTGAATATTCTCGGGGCTATTGCTAGTCCGAAAGGTAGGGCTGAAAATTGAAAGTGACGTAATATCCCCCTGATATGAACTGCTATCCTGAGAAACCTCTGGTGATCTATGTGGATAGGGTCGTGATAGTAGGCATCCTTCAGGTCCAGGACTACCATAAAACACAGAGGAAACAGCATTTTTATAGATGACTTTATTGTCTCCATTTTGAACGTTTGAACCTCTAGGTATTTGTTTAGGCTTTTCAGGTTTATGATAGTCTTGTACGACCCATCTGGTTTTTTTCTCAGAAATAGAGGGGAATAGTAACCTTGCCCTCTTTCTTGAGGGGGAACTTCCAGAAGAACTCCCTTGTCCACTAGTCCCATGACCTCGTTTTCCAATGCCAATTGCTCTTTCACTGAAGACCTTGGGGATGTTATCGAAAAGGAGGGGCGAGGTTTTTTTTTAGAAATGTTAGTTTCAGCCCTGATTTTATTATGCCCAGGATCCATTGGCTGCAGGTAATCTTTTCTCAGGCCGGGAGAAAGAGTGACAATCTCCCCCCCACCTGGGGCCAACCTTCATTGAGGTTTCTTGTTGTCGCTGGGGTTTTTGTTAAACAGGTATCCTTTATTTCTGCTTTTCTTATCTTCCCATTTTCCCTTGTTTCTCCCTGGCTTTTTACGGAAAAACCTCTTGCTCCGAAAGGGCTGTCCATAAGCGGGGAAGCCCAGGGAGGGAAAAGATTTATTTTTATCTCCCGCCTTCTCCAGGATGTCATCCAGGGTGGGACCAAACAAAAACTCCCCCTCACAAGGAATGGTACATAACTTAGATTTTGTCTCTAAGTCCCCCGGCCAGCACTTAAGCCAGAGGGCGCGCCTAGCCGCGTTAGAGAAGACCGCTGACCTGGCAGCTAATCTAATAGAATCAGCAGAAGCATCTGCTAAAAACGCGGTCGCCCCTCTTAATACAGGCAAGGTGCTCAGTACAGAGTCACGGGATGTTTTTCCCTTTAGCTGGCTCTCCAGTTGGTCTAATCAAATCATTAACGAACGGGACGTGCATGTGGCGGTGACTGCCGGCTTTAGACCCCCCCAGCTGCTTCCCAGGAACTTTTGAGAAAGGCATCCGCCTTTTTGTCCATAGGATCTTTCAAGACCCCCATGTCCTCAAAAAGGAGGGCGAATTTCTTAGATGCCTTAGATATGGCTACATCTAGTTTGGGGGCTTTTTCCGAAAAGGAGCAGGATTCATCTTCAAAAGGGTACTTCCTCTTTGGCGTTAATAACGCCTTCCTTATGGGTTTTTTTCCACTCTTTTTTGATTAGTGCGGAAATAGTCTCATTAAGTGGAAAAGCCCTCTTCTTCTTTTGCTCAAGACCCCCGAACATGATGTTCTGAACCGACCTTTTGGGGTGCGAGTCTACTAACCCCATAGTACTCCTCACTGCTTTTATGAGGCCATCGGTGTCTTCTAAGGGGAAACAGCTGTGAGCCCCAGAGGAAGAAGACGATGATGAAGAAGAAGAGGAGGAATTAGAGGAATCTGAGTCCGCATAATCACTGTCTGTATTAGACACTGGAGCCGGGGACCTGTGTCTAGTCTTCCTCCGTTTTTTCCCCCTCTTAAGAGATTTAAAGGTGTCTTCTACCTGATTTTTAATCAGGGTTTTAAGATTGGCTGCAAACTCGGGAAGCCCCTTGGATACTGTTTGCTGTATACATATATTACAGAGTCTCTTCTCCCAGGTAATTGGAAGATCTTCTCTACACAGGGCACAAATCCTATGCTTAGTTTTCCCTAAGCTTTTCTTCCCCTAGAGAAAAAAAAGAGACAAAATAATACCCTTACTGTCTCTAACTTTCACGAAGATCACTTACCACCTCAAGGACCCATAAATACCGGTTGAGGATGCTCTACGTCAGTCTTTTTCCCCCGACGCCGTACTGGACTCCTTGCTATGCTGGGACCTTTGGCGTTCTTTACCGGTGATATCCTGGTGTCCTTTTTGTTGTCGCCGTTTTTGCTGCTGCTGCGGCAATGATGGTGGTGGTGGTGACTCAGGTAAGGGTGATGCCATGTCGCTCATATCTGACTGTAGGCTATGGCCTTACGTAGGCTGCCGTCAGGCTATGCTCTTACTGCAGCCGGCTAGTGCTACGTCTGGCTGCTGCGACTGATGCTGCGCTGGTGATGTGCTGGAGCTGCTCTGGTATTGAGGCTCGTGCTGCTGCTTGTGCTGCGGTCTTTTGCCCACTGATAGCTGGAGCAGCCCCCTTTTTATGCGGCGGTGATTCCCGCCGTTTGATTCAAATATGCGCTTGCACAGGAGTTTCCCGGCGCCTGCGTAGAAGCGCCTCTTCCTGCGCCCGTATAGAAGCGCCCTCTAGCGCCTGCGCCTCTTCCGGCGCCTGCGCAGAAGCGCCCCTCCGGCGCCTGCGCTGAATCGCCTCCTGCCGGCGCCTGCGCAGGAGCGGCCGCAGTGGGTTTGCTATCACGTGCCTTCCCCACATCTCGCGCACGCGCGGGTGGCTCAAGAAGGTGCCGCGCATGAGACGCTGCCCCACCGGAGCTCCCGGTCTCTTTCAGCCTGCAGCCTCTTAATGCGCGGGTCCCTGCATGCCGGCTGGCAATGCAGTGTGCAGACTGACGCTTTCAAGGGGAGAGCCGCGCTGCTTCTCCCGCAACCACAGAGGGACGCCCCTGGATGTTGCTGCTGCTGCATCTTACCTGGGGAGGTGACCGCGAACTCCATGTCATCTCCCCCGCACACCCTAGAGGCCCACTAGCCCCAGCGGTGGCGCCTCGGGTCACCACACCAGCCGAGGCAGGGGGACCCCCGCTGCCTGAGTCGGACTGATTGGCCCCGGAATCCCACGGCGATCTTCTTCTGGTAAGTCTGTAGGTCTCCCATCAAGGACATGAAACCAACTGATGCGGGAGAGTGGTACCGCCTTTTTATCTGTAGGTTTCCTGTCCTCGGTGGGCGGATCCCCTCTCTCCGTGGTGCCGTCATGGGCGACAGAGAAATAAGCTTTTTAAACAGATAACACAGGATTCACTATTTTCAATAGGTGATGGTAACGGTTTGCTTCCTTCCCCTCTCTGCACAATGACCTCTGCACAGGTCACAGAGAAAGCCCAAAGAACTCTCTCAGACATCAATAAACATATCTAATATACTGTTCCTATGCCCTATGGCTGCTAGTAAGCATATATCTATGCTGATAACTGTTGTTCCAAAAATACATTTAGCTGACAAACCGTCAAGTGATACTCAAACATTTTTTAACAAATTACTTTCCATAAAGGACAGTAGGGTATAAAACAACTGTAGGATGGTGTTGCCTTCTCCTAGATGGGGCATATGAAGATGCATCTTACCCATCTTGAGATTTTGCGATAGATCACTGTGATGGTCTCTATTCTGCGGTATTATATAGACATTATGGGATGGTATTGTATATGGGTATTGAGACTGGTATAATTAAAGGGTTATTCTCAAAATAGAGTTTTCCCCCTATCCAAAGAATTGGTGAAAGTATGAGCACTGCGTCCTCCAGTAATAGAGAACAGGGCTCTAGAACCTGGGGACTTTACTCTGCAGAGCCCAGTCTTGAAAGGAGCGTCTCAACCTGCACTCAATTCATTGCCTATGGCGAATTCCTTTGCTCTGCTAATTTTAGCCATCATGGTACTGGATGAGGCCTACCTTTTTAAGAGCTTTTCTAGCTCTCAGATTTGACTTTTCTTTTTTCCCCCTAAGAGTATTTTTACATTGTGGTTGGTTGCAGACTCAATTTTGCAAGGGAAGGGGTGTCGGACGTATGCCATGACTAAAGGCAATGTTAAAATACCCTTAGGCTATGTGCACATGTTGCGGATTTGGCTGCAGATCCGCAGCGGATTGGCCAATGCGGATTCGCAGCTGTTTTCCATGCGGTTTACAGTACCATGTAAACCTATGGAAAACCAAATCTGCTGTGCCCAGGGTGCGGAAAATAAAGCTGTGTTGTATTTTCCGCAGCATGTCAATTCTTTGTGCAGATTCTGCAGCGTTTTACACCTGTTCCTCAATAGGAATCCGCAGGTGTAAAACCGCAAGTGGAATCTGCACAAAAACCGCAGGAAATCCGCGGTAAATGCACAGGTAAAACGCAGTGCGTTTTACCTGTGGATTTTGCAAAAGCGGTGCGGAAAAATCCGCCCACAAATCCGCAACGTGGGCACATAGCCTCAAAAAGAAAGAAGAGGAACCTTCCCCAGGGTATCAAGAGAATTAAATCTCCCAAAAACAAAATATGTTGTGTAACACCAGGGGGAAACAAACAAGTTATTCAGCCCACTGAAAAAAAAGGTTTCCACTAGGGATGAGCGCACGTGCTCGGTGATACTCGCCTATCACGGTGCTTGGATGTGCTCTTTACTCAGCGAGTAATGGGCGGTGCTTGATGTAAAGTTCAAAGCCCAGCCCTACATCTTTGGCGCCTGTTATGCATCCAGTAAGCATGAGGGGATTGCTTGAGTCGCTGTGATTACTAGCCGTGTCACATCATCAGAGGTTATAAAAGGGCAAGCGCCGCCCGGGGCGGCACACAGCTCTGTGACACTTCATTATGGAGGGAGAGAGTGCTTTTTTAGGCCTGTGTGCACAGTAGAATGAATCACATACAATCTGCATTTAGTCTATGGAGGGAGAGAGAGTCGAAGGAGTATGGAGAATGACAGAATCCAGTCTATAGACAGGGATTAGGCCTGTGCAGTCCGTTCGCCAATATATAGCTGCAGTTTTTTTTCGTGGGAGCTGAAAAAATTAAATATGTTTTGATCCATCACGTATTATGTGCTTTGAGGTCCTTTTTAGTGTTAGTGGTAACATTTTCCTGGGCTACAATTCTCAGCAGTACCTGAGTACATTTCTTAGGAGTACATTTTCTATGATCTTTAAAACTCAGAAAAAGCTTTTAAAAATGTCCATTTCTCAGATGGTGTTACATGGTCTGTGAACATTTCTGTGATCTGTTAAACTGTTAAAAAGCTTTTAAAAATTTTGTAGGCTTTCATTTCTCAGCAATACTGTGTTACGTGGTCTTTGAACATTTCTGTGATCTCTAAAACTGAAAAAATAAGCACTGAAACATTTTTCTTGATTGAATTTGATACACGTTTGCATTCTTTCTGTTACATTACGGTGGAGTAAGCTCACAAAAACCGCTTTGATTGCTGCAGTTGATCAAGTTTTTTCTTTTATTAATCCCTTTCTGCCATCGGACGGAATAGTACGTCCGATGGCAGAACCCCTGCTTTGATGCGGATTCCGGCGGTGAGCCCGCATCAAAGCTGGGACATGTCAGCTGTTTTGAACAGCTGACATGTGCCCGCAATAGGCATTTAACAAGCGCTTCCTGCCATCTGGCCAGAAATGCGATCACCGCTGACCCCCGTCATGTATTCGGGGGCCAGCGGTGCATCAGCATAACAACCAGGGGTCTCCTGCAGACCTCTATGGTTGTTGATGCCAGATTGCTGAGCGCCACCCTGTGGTCGGCGCTCATAGAAATGCTGTAATTCAGCTACATAGCAGCGATCTGAGCATCGTCCCTATGTAGCAGAGCCGATCAGGCTATGCCAGCTTCTAGTCTCCCATGGAGGATATTGAAGCATGGCAAAAGTTAAAAAAAAATGTTTTTAAAAATATGGAAAACAAAAAAAAAAAAGTTCAAATCACCCCCCTTTCGCCCCATTCAAAATAAAACAGTAAAAAAAAATCAAACCTACACGTTTGGTATCGTCGCATTCAGAATCGCCAGATCTATCAATAAAAAAAAAAGAATTAACCTGATTGCTAAGCGGATCTCGGAAAATTGCGCTTTTTGTTTTGTTTTTTTCAAGCTAAGTTTGGATTTTTTCTTTACCACTTAGATAAAAAATAACCTAGACATATTTGGTATCTATGAACTCGTAATGACCTGGAGAATCAGAATGGCAGGTCAGTTTTAGCATTTAGTGAACCTAGCAAAAAAAGCCAAGTGTGGGATTGCACTTTTTTTGCAATTTCTCCGCACTTGGAATTATTTTCCCGTTTTCTAGTACACGACATGATAAGACCAATGGTGACATTCAAAAGTACAACTCATTCCGCAAAAAATAAGCCCTCAGCCATATTGATGGAAAAATAAAAAAGTTATGGCTCTGAGAAGCAGGGGAGCGAAAAACTAAAACGCAAAACCAAAAAAAGCTCCGGAGGTTAAGGGGTTAAAAATAAACTTAGTTTCAAGAGACCTACCAACTACAAAATGGTTAAGGCGTGTGTTAAGGGACGGGCAAGTGGAAGCGCTGATGATGGTGCACAGATGCCGATAACATGGGGCAGGTGTGACTACTAGGGTTGAGCGACTTTCATTTTTTTAAGATCGAGTCGGGTTTTGCGAAACCCGACTTTGTCCAAAGTCGAGTCGAGTGCAGTCGGCCGATTATCGCTAAAAGTCGGGGATCGACCGAAACATAATGCAAGTCAATGGGGAAGCATAGTCGGCAGTGAGTGGAGGCCAGGAAAACACCTACAGTGCCCATTTTAATGCCAAAAACATCCATTCTTGTTTCTGAAGCTTGTCAATCTTAATTAACTTTATAATTATAGTTGGGCATTGGAAATTGGGGGTCATTTGGCAAAAGTTGTGGGGTGTAGGGCTGGTTCAAGGTTTTAGTGGGCCCAGGAAACGTGGACTACGTCACGGCGGTGGAGCAGGGAGAGGTAAGTATGTCAAGTTTGCAAGTGCTGTGATCCTAAGCAAGCAGGGTGGGCCCACTCATTGGCATTGGCACTGGGCCCCTCAAAGTACAGCGGTGTGTTTGCACGGCGGGGGCGCCTCCCACCAGCAGCGACACTTTTGCGTACTCTGAGGGGCCCTGTGCCAATGACGTCGCCAACGAGTATGCCCCCCCACCTGATGAAGGAACCTGCACTTTCATCTGCACCTTCCTCTTTGTCCCTGTGTAAGGTGGTATAACATGCGGGAAGGGGAACCTTACTTTCAGCAGGGTCAGATTCTGGCTGTGTAGAGTGCAAGGGGAATGTAGTGGTCTAGGTCAATGTACCAGCAGACTCATCTAGCAGTGGCTGGGCAATGGGCAGGATGAGGAGGAAACACAGATATAGGGCCAAAGAATAAAGTAGGCTAAATGCAGTTAAAAATTGGTAACAGGACTAAACAGGCGGCATTGCTTTGTTCAGTGGAGTAGCAAACCCAGGAGCAGCAGACACTGTTTTAATGGCCCAACCACACTAGTAGGCCAAATGCAGTTTAATATCTGCTACTATAGGCCAAAAGCCTAAAGACTGAAGCTCAGCTTTATACAGTGGAGGACAACACCATGGAGCGGCAGACACCGTTAGTAGGCCGTAACCACCAATTTTTGTTAAAAAAGCACTTAATGAGAGCCAGAAGGTTGAAGCTCAGACAAGGCAACCTGGAGGAGAACACCAAGGAGGAGGAGAACACTCAGGAGGAGGACAACACCAGGGAGCGGCAAATAGAGTTATTAGGCCCCAACCACTAATTTTTTTAAAAAAAGCACTTAATGAGAGCCAGAAGGTTGAAGCTCAGATTTATTCAGTTGAGGACAGCACCAGGGAGCGGCAGACACCGTTAGTAGGCCCCAACCACCAATTTTTTTTAAAAAAAGCACTTAATGAGAGCCAGAAGGTTGAAGCTCAGCTTTATACAGTTGAGGACAACACCAGGGAGCGGCAGACACCGTTAGTAGGCCGTAACCAAAGTTGAAGGCCAAATGCAGTTTAATATCTGATACTGCTAGGCCGAAAGCCTAAAGACTGAAGCTCAGCTTTATACAGTGGAGGACAACACCAGGGAGCGGCAGACACTGTTAGTAGGCCCCAACCACCAATTTTTTTTAAAAAAAGCACTTAATGAGAGCCAGAAGGTTGAAGCTCAGCTTTATACAGTTGAGGACAAAACCAGGGAGCAGCAGACACCGTTAGTAGGCCGTAACCACCATTTTTTTTAAAAAAAAGCACTTAATGAGAGCCAGAAGGTTGAAGCTCAGATTTATTCAGTTGAGGACAACACCATGGAGCAGCAGACACCGTTAGTAGGCCGTAACCACCAATTTTTTGTTAAAAAAGCACTTAATGAGAGCCAGAAGGTTGAAGCTCAGACAAGGCAACTTGGAGGAGAACACCAAGGAGGAGGAGAACACTCAGGAGGAGGACAACACCAGGGAGCGGCAGACACCGTTAGTAGGCCGTAACCACCAATTTTTTAAAAAACAGCACTTAATGAGAGCCAGAAGGTTGAAGCTCAGATTTATTCAGTTGAGGACAACACCAGGGAGCGGCAGACACCGTTAGTAGGCCCCAACCACCAAATTTTTTTTAAAAAGCACTAAATGAGAGCCAGAAGGTTGAAGCTCAGCTTTATACAGTTGAGGACAACACCAGGGAGCGGCAGACACCGTTAGTAGGCCGTAACCACCAATTTTTTAAAAACAGCACTTAATGAGAGCCAGAAGGTTGAAGCTCAGACAAGGCAACCTGGAGGAGAACACCAAGGAGGAGGAGAACACTCAGGAGGAGGACAACACCAGGGAGCGGCAAATAGAGTTATTAGGCCCCAACCACCAATTTTTTTAAAAAAAGCACTTAATGAGAGCCAGAAGGTTGAAGCTCAGATTTATTCAGTTGAGGAAAACACCAGGGAGCGGCAGACACCGTTAGTAGGCCGTAACCAAAGTTGAAGGCCAAATGCAGTTTAATATCTGATACTGATAGGCCGAAAGCCTAAAGACTGAAGCTCAGCTTTATACAGTTGAGGACAACACCAGGGAGCGGCAGACACCGTTAGTAGGCCGTAACCAAAGTTGAAGGACAAATGCAGTTTAATATCTGATACTGATAGGCCGAAAGCCTAAAGACTGAAGCTCAGCTTTATACAGTGGAGGACAACACCAGGGAGCGGCAGACACCGTTAGTAGGCCCCAACCACCAATTTTTTTTTTAAAAGCACTTAATGAGAGCCAGAAGGTTGAAGCTCAGCTTTATACAGTTGAGGACAAAACCAGGGAGCAGCAGACACCGTTAGTAGGCCGTAACCACCATTTTTTTTTTAAAAAAAAAGCACTTAATGAGAGCCAGAAGGTTGAAGCTCAGATTTATTCAGTTGAGGACAACACCAGGGAGCGGCAGACACCGTTAGTAGGCCGTAACCACCAATTTTTTTTTAAAAAGCACTTAATGAGAGCCAGAAGGTTGAAGCTCAGCTTTATACAGTTGAGGACAACACCAGGGAGCGGCAGACACCGTTAGTAGGCCGTAACCACCAATTTTTTAAAAAACAGCACTTAATGAGAGCCAGAAGGTTGAAGCTCAGATTTATTCAGTTGAGGACAACACCAGGGAGCGGCAGACACCGTTAGTAGGCCCCAACCACCAATTTTTTTTTAAAAAGCACTTAATGAGAGCCAGAAGGTTGAAGCTCAGCTTTATACAGTTGAGGACAAAACCAGGGAGCGGCAGACACCGTTAGTAGGCCGTAACCATCATTTTTTTTAAAAAAAAGCACTTAATGAGAGCCAGAAGGTTGAAGCTCAGATTTATTCAGTTGAGGAAAACACCAGGGAGCGGCAGACACCGTTAGTAGGCCGTAACCACTAATTTTTAAAAAAAAATCACTTAATGAGAGCCAGAAGGTTGAAGCTCAGCTTTATACAGTTGAGGACAACACCAGGGAGCGGCAGACACCGTTAGTAGGCCGTAACCACCAATTTTTTAAAAAACAGCACTTAATGAGAGCCAGAAGGTTGAAGCTCAGATTTAGACAGTGGAGGACAATTTGAATTAGGGACTGCAGACAGACTTAGTAGGCTGTCCCCTGTGGACCATGCATCCACCACATTAACCCATTGCGCCGTAATGGACACGTAACCTTCCGTGGCCATGCCTACAGGTCCATGCGTCTGTTGTCAGGTGCACCTTTGTACTCACAGATTGCCAGAGTGCATGGACAATGCGGTCTTTTACATGCTGGTGGAGGGTTGGGATGGCTTTTCTCGCAAAAGAAGTGTCGACTGGTTAGCTTGTAGCGTGGTACAACGTAGTCCATCATGGCTTTATTAATATTAAATAAAATATATAAATAGGCTCAATGCAGTTTTAAATCGGTTACATGGATACCCAGGCAGCATTGTGGGCAGTGGAGGAGGATTGCAAGGAGGGACCGCAGACAGGCTTACTAGGCCTAAAATAACTAAAAATAGGCTCAAGGCAGTTTTAAATCGGTTACATGGATACACAGGCAGCATTGTGGTCAGCGGAGGAGGATTGCAAGGAGGGACCGCAGACAGGCTTACTAGGCCTAAAATAACTAAAAATAGGCTCCAGGCAGTTTTAAATCGGTTACATGGATACCCAGGCAGCATTGTGGGCAGTGGAGGAGGATTGCAAGGAGGGACCGCAGACAGGCTTACTAGGCCTAAAATAACTAAAAATAGGCTCAAGGCAGTTTTAAATCGGTTACATGGATACACAGGCAGCATTGTGGTCAGCGGAGGAGGATTGCAAGGAGGGACCGCAGACAGGCTTACTAGGCCTAAAATAACTAAAAATAGGCTCAAGGCAGTTAGAGTTATCTCGCAGGGGTACACAGGCAGCAGTGTTGTGGTCAGTGGAGGAGGATTACAAGGAGTGTCTGACACAGTTAGTACTCACAAAAAATAAATAGATGTCAATGTCTCGCAAAACAACAACAAAAAAAAGTGTGGCATACTTAGGTACAGGGGTGGGCTCATCTGCTGAGTTTCTGACATAGTAATTTGGCAGTAAGTATTTACTGTTGTCAATATAGGACACTGACCCAGACTACTTTAACTAGCATCATACATGTCAACAAATTGGTATTGTCAGTGCCAGGCATTGAATGATGTCAGCGCATAGACTAAACATTGGTGGAGCTGTGAGAGATAATTTTGCACGTGGTAGAGCACAGTTTGAGCTGGGGGGGGGGGGGGAACTCTCTTGTGGCCGGCGGTACCGTCCCAGGGCCCCTCATGTTACAACGGTGTGTCTGACGTTGGGTGCGCGCCACCACCGCCAGAGACACTTTATTGTACTATGAGGGACCCAGGGGCAGTGCCGTCGACCAAAAGCGGGCACACCCACCTCTTCAGACAAACACCACTCTAACGGGTGCTTGCGCCAAGTGGCGAGACAACGGCCCCGTGGGGGGAGTTTTCCCATTGAGGGAGGTGTAATCATGTCGTATGCTGGACAAACAGCTGCTGCAAATTAAGAGATTGGAACACTCAGTAAGACCAGTCCACAAGCAAGACCTTTTTATAGGAAAGCTAGGTGTCAGCCGGGAAAGGTGGGGCAAAATAATTTGAAATCCAGGAGTGGTTCATTTTAATGAAGGTGAGATCATCCACATTTTGGGTAGCCAGACGAGTCCTTTTTTCGGTTAATATTGAACCAGCAGCACTGAATACTCTTTCTGATAGCACACTAGCTCCTGCAATGCATATTCTGCCAATTCAGGTCAGGTGTCTAATTTGGATGCCCAGTAATCAAATGGGAATGACGGTTGAGGGAGAACATCGATAAGGGCTGAAAAATAGTTAGTAACCATACTGGACAAATGTTGTCTCCTGTCACTTTGAATAGATGCTGCAGTACCTGTCTGCGGTCATTGCGAAATCACTCCACAACCTGGTCAGAAAACCCCTCTGTCCAATGCCACTTCTGATTTGTGCACCTCTAACACCTCTGCCCTGTAGCCCCCTGCAGCTCGTGTGAGAACCATCACCGGCGCTGTGTGCTGGGAATGCCTGAATCAAACAGTCTACAAGAGTAGCTTGTTTGGTTGCTAATATTTGTTCGAGGTTCTCATGTGGCATAATATTTTGCAATTTGCCTTTATAGCGAGGGTCAAGGATGCAGGCCAACCAGTAATCGTCATTGCTCATCATTTTAATAATGCGTGGGTCCCTTTTGAGGATACGTAAGGCATAATCCGCCATGTGGGCCAAAGTTCCAGTTGTCAAATCTGCGGTTGTGCTGGTTTGAGGGGCAGTTACAGGCAAATCTACGTCAATTGTCTCCCTTAAAAAAACAGAACCCAGCCTTGCAACGCCACTAATTTCGGTTGGCCCAGGAGAAGCTTCCTCATTCAAAAAGTACTCATCCCCATCATCCTCCTCCTCCTCTTCGCCCGCTACCGCGTCCTCTACACGGCCCTGACCAGACAATGGCTGACTGTCATCAAGGCTTTCCTCTTCCTCGGCTGCAGACGCCTGCTCCTTTATGTGCGTAAAACTTTGCATCAGCAGACGCATTAGGGGGATGCTCATGCTTATTATGGCGTTGTCTGCACTAACCAGCCGTGTGCATTCCGCAAAACACTGAAGGACTTGACACAGGTCTTGTAGCTTCGACCACTGCACACCTGACAACTCCATGTCTGCCATCCAACTGCCTGCCCGTGTATGCGTATCCTCCCACAAAAACATAACAGCGCGCCTCTGTTCGCACAGTCTCTGAAGCATGTGCAGTGTGGAGTTCCACCTTGTTGCAACATCGATGATTAAGCGATGCTGGGGAAGGTTAAAAGACCGCTGATAGTTCTGCATACGGCTGGAGTGTACGGGCGAACGGCGGATATGCGAGCAAAGTCTGCGCACTTTGAGGAGCAGGTCGGGTAACCCCGGATAACTTTTCAGGAAGCACTGCACCACCAGGTTTAAGGTGTGAGCCAGGCAAAGAATGTGTTTCAGTTGGGAAAGGGCTATGGCAGCCATGAAATTCCTTCCGTTATCACTCACTACCTTGCCTGCCTCAAGGTGTACAGTGCCCAGCCATGACTGAGTTTCTTTCTGCAAGAACTCGGACAGAACTTCCGCGGTGTGTCTGTTGTCGCCCAAACACTTCATTGCCAATACAGCCTGCTGACGCTTGCCACTAGCTGTCCCATAATGGCACACCTGGTGTGCAACAGTGGCAGCTGCGGATGGAGTGGATGTGCAACTGCGGTCTGTGGACGAGCTCTCGCTTCTGCAGGAGGAGGAGGAAGAGGAGGAGGGGGGGTGAACGCCTACAGCCATCTCTTTCCTTGACCGTGGGCTAGGCAGAACTGTCCCAATATTGCTGTCCCCTGTGGACCCTGCATCCACCACATTCACCCAGTGTGCCGTGATGGACACGTAACGTCCCTGGCCATGCCTACTGGTCCATGCATCTGTTGTCAGGTGCACCTTTGTAGTCACAGACTGCCTGAGTGCATGGACGATGCGGTCTTTAACATGCTGTTGGAGGGCTGGGATGGCTTTTCTAGAAAAGAAGTGTCGACTGGGTAGCTCGTAGCGTGGTACAGCGTAGTCCATCAGCGCTTTGAAAGCTTCGCTTTCAACTAACCGGTAGGGCATCATCTCTAATGAGATTAGTCTAGCAATGTGGGCGTTCAAACCCTGTGTACGCGGATGCAAGGATGAGTACTTCCTTTTCCTAACAAGAGTCTCATGTAGGGTGAGCTGGACTGGAGAGCTGGAGATCGTGGAACTAGCGGTGGTGCCGGTGGACATGGCAGACTGAGAGAGGGTTGGAGATGGTATTCTTGCTGGTGCCCTACATGCAGTGTTTCCTACTACGAACCTGGTGATTCCCTGACTGCTTTGGCCTGGAGACAAAAGCTGCACAGATACTGCAGGTGTTGCGGGAAATGGTGGGGTTACAGTGAGGGAAGGGATGTAGCGTTGCTGACTAGCTTCATTGGCCGAGGGTGCTGCAACCTTTAGGGACGTTTGGTAGTTAGTCCAGGCTTGCAAATGCATGGTGGATAAATGTCTATGCATGCAACTTGTATTTAGACTTTTAAGATTCTGACCTCTGCTTAAGGTAGTTGAACATTTTTGACAGATGACTTTGCGCTGATCATTTGGATGTTGTTTAAAAAAATGCCAGACTGCACTCTTTCCACTATCGGATACCTTTTCAGGCATTGCAGACTGAGCTTCTTTAACCGGATGGCCACGCTGTCCTCCAACTGGATTTGGTTTTGCCAAGCGTTTTTGGCCAGATACGGGCCCGGCAGATGGAACCTGTTGTGATGTTGATGCCTGCTGTGGCTCCTCCTCCTCCGCTTCTGAACTACTGCCGCCTGCACCCTGTTCCCCCAATGGCTGCCAATCGGGTTCAACAACTGGGTCATCTATGACCTCCTCTTCTATGTCGTGTGCAACTTCGTCTGTGTCACCGTGTAAGCCGGTGGTATAGCGTTCGTGACGGGGCACCATAGTCTCCGCTGGGTTTGATTCTGCCTCAGTACACTGCGAGGGCAATGTTCTGGTCTGAGTCAAAGGAACAGCATAGTAATCTGGCTGTGGCTGTGCATCTGTGCACTCCATGTCCGATTCAACTTCTAATGGGCATGGCCTGTTAACTGTTTCACTGTCTAATCCAGGAACGGTATGTGTAAAGAGCTCCATGGAGTAACCTGTTGTGTCGACTGACGCATCCTTCACTGTTGTTCTGGGTGAAGGACACAAGGAAGCGACTTGTTCCTGACCGGGAGCATCCACTGACGATGCACTGCTCTGACATTTGGCACTTTCCGAGGAGGAGGCGAAAGAGCTAGAGGCAGAGTCAGCAATGAAAGCCAATACTTGTTCCTCCTGCTCCGGCTTCAAAAGTGGTTTTTCTACTCCCAGAAAAGAGAGCGTTCGAGGCCTTGTGTAGCCAGACGACGAACCTGGCTCAACATCTCGAGACTTAGGTGCTGTACTGCTTTTACCACGACCACCTGATGCTCCACCACCACTACCATCATTACCAGCTGACAATGACCGCCCACGGCCACGACCTCTTCCACTAGACTTCCTCATTGTTTGCAAAACGTAACCAAAGTAACGGTATTTGTTACTGTAAAACAACTTATAAGGTGAACTCAAACTTATTTAGGATTTATATATACCTTTATAGGTGCCTGACACTGAAAGGAAAATCAGGCCCAATGTTACACACTAGGTTTTCTGTGCCCCAATAATTTGAGACAGATGGCACACACAGGACCGGCACTCAAGCAGAAATGCCAATCTTAATCTCCCACTATTTTTTTTTTTCAGGGAGAATTTAAAAAAAAAAAAAAAAGGCCCAGTATTACACACTGGTTTTCGGTGGCACACAATGAGAGACAGATGCCACACACAGCAATGGCACAGAGGCAGACTTGCCAATCTTTATCTCCCACTATTTATTTATTTTTTTACAGGGAGAATTTCCCCCCCCCCAAAAAAAATGGCCCAGTATTACACACTGGTTTTCGGTGGCACACAATGAGAGACAGATGCCACACACAGCAATGGCACAGAGGCAGACTTGCCAATCTTTATCTCCCACTATTTATTTTTTTTTTACAGGGAGAATTTACCAAAAAAAAAAAAAATGGCCCAGTATTACACACTGGTTTTTGGTGGCACACAATGAGAGACAGATGCCACACACAGCAATGGCACAGAGGCAGACTTGCCAATCTTTATCTCCCACTATTAATTTATTTTTTTACAGGGAGAATTTACCAAAAAAAAAAAATGGCCCAGTATTACACACTGGTTTTCGGTGGCACACAATGAGAGACAGATGCCACACACAGCAATGGCACAGAGGCAGACTTGCCAATCTTTATCTCCCACTATTTATTTATTTTTTTACAGGGAGAATTTACCCCCCCCAAAAAAAATGGCCCAGTATTACACACTGGTTTTCGGTGGCACACAATGAGAGACAGATGCCACACACAGGACTGGCACAGAGGCAGACTTGCCAATCTTTATCTCCCACTATTTATTTATTTTTTTACAGGGAGAATTTACCAAAAAAAAAAAAATGGCCCAGTATTACACACTGGTTTTCGGTGGCACACAATGAGACAGATGCCACACACAGCAATGGCACAGAGGCAGACTTGCCAATCTTTATCTCCCACTATTTATTTATTTTTTTACAGGGAGAATTTACCAAAAAAAAAAAATGGCCCAGTATTACACACTGGTTTTCGGTGGCACACAATGAGAGACAGATGCCACACACAGCAATGGCACAGAGGCAGACTTGCCAATCTTTATCTCCCACTATTTAATTTTTTTTTTTTTTAAGGAACAATAAAAAAAATAAAAATAAATAAAGGACCAGTATTACACACTGGTTTTCGGTGGCACACAATGAGAGACAGATGCCACACACAGCACTGGCACAGAGGCAGACTTGCCAATCTTTATCTCCCTGCAGTAATCTCAGAAAAGTATGGCAGGCAGCTATAAAAAGTACTGCTGCACACAAAAGTGTGGACAAACAAACAAGAAAGCTGTGCAGAAAGGAAGGAACAACAGGATTTGTGCTTTGAAAAAAGCAGTTGGTTTGCACAGCGGCGTACACACACAGCAACGCAGCTATAAGGGAGCCTTCTAGGGCAGCCCAATGAGCTACAGCGCTAAGGAAAAAAAAATGTAGCTTCCACTGTCCCTGCAAACAAAAGGTGGTGTTGGACAGTGGAAATCGCTACAGCACAAGCGGTTTGGGGGTGAATGTACCCTGCAAAACACTATCCCTGCTTCTGACGAAGCGGCACCTCTCCCTACGCTCAGATCAGCAGCAGTAAGATGGCGGTCGGCGGGAACGCCCCTTTATAGCCCCTGTGACGCGGCGGAAAGCAAGCCAATCACTGCAATGCCCTTCTCTAAGATGGTGGGGACTGAGATCTATGTCATCACGCTGCCCACACTCTGCGTCCACCTTCATTGGCTGAGAAATGGCGCTTTTAGCGTAATTGAAACGCGACTTTGGCGCGAAAGTCGCGTACCGCATGGCCGACCCCACACAGGGATCGGGTCGGGTTTCATGAGACGCCGACTTTGCCAAAAGTCGGCGACCTATCAAAGGGTCATTCCATGTCAAGTGAACCAATGATTTTTACCACTATATTTTTAATTCTTTTGAGATTTTGTTATTTGGTAATAGTGTGTCAGAGAATGCAAAATGTGAAGGAAAAATAATTCTAGATTATTTTTTTTAATTTTTAATTGATTTTCAAAGTTCGGAAAAAGTGCGAATTTCGGTGTTGCCTGCCTTTACATTTCTCCCCATAACTCAGGCTAGAAAAGAGATAGAAAAACAAAATAAACACCATTCTACTCAGAACTGTACAGGCTTTCACCAGATATTTCACAAGAGTATCTTTGATAATATTTTACCTATGCGAACGCAAGCGCAAAACTTTAAAACGCATTTCTGAAAAAAATGTTTAATTTAAAAATTTCAAAAACTGCACATGTGCCTGCTATGCTCCTATTCACATCTGTACCAAAATACAAGATGGGATCATGATGGGATCATATTTTAAAAAATAAAACTATTACAGTGTCAGTTCAAAAATCTTGATTTCAGATCTGCTCAGCTTGTGGTCTAACAGTGTGGGGTCTATATATTTACCAAATAATCCATGATTGATAGATATTACGGTATTATTATGTTACAGAGTATTAGAAGCAGGAGAGGACAGAGGAGAAGCTTTGTTAGGGCTGAGAATGACCAGGGGTAGACGGTGACTGCAGAGCAGATGACCGGCCGGCAGCTCCACAGACCGTATTCACACCAAATCTTATCACCGATGCAACTCCTCAAATGGAGGGAGAAAAATACTCTTAACATCCAGTGCATGTATTGTACAAACCAGGACTACGGGGAGGAGGAGAGTTTGTTATAACATCGGTTACAGGAAGCAGAACCCATCACAGGGACTCGGCAATACCGGACTGTCATCCCATGTAGTGGAAATAAAGACAGTGACGTCCATGACGTGGTAGAAGGCGGCACAAGATCGGCAATGGATGACACAACTGGTTACGTGACCTGTGAATATGATCAGCGCTGACGGCTACTGGACTCTCCAAAGATTGTGAAAATGAAGACGTAGAAGTGACTTTTCTGCACCTTCTGGTCCAGCGCCGTCCTTTGTGTATCCAAGAAAATCAGACATTGTAAAAGTGAACAAAAATCAGATATAACTCAGGTGGAGCCGAGCACCATGACAGCCGCACATACTGACACAGAAGGAAACGGCCATTGCTAGTTAGCGCTTATGGGCAAGATGACATTTCACCCACTAGAAGGGACACATTGATGATAACAGGCCAGTGTAAAAACCTACTATTAATTGTTTGATTAGTTCATATTTTATAGAACGAGGATTTAACTACTGGACTATTCTTCTTAAACACTTCAGAAATGACATGTTAAGAGATATAGTAGAAAAAAAATTGTTCCATGTATAAATAGGTGGTAGAAATATTGGTTCTTTTAATCTTGTTTTTAACATATAATTAGGATCAGACTGTATTTAGAAAACCACACTTGAGGATGCGATCACCTTTTATCTTTTGGCTTGTTCAATGAATTCAGGTTGAAAATGCTGAGCAAGTTGTTATGATGATTAAGATGCATTTATTCTGGCACTTCGGTAGTTGTTTTGTGTTTCTTTATTGTTACATATAAATGTTGAATGCAATAAGTTGTAATTTGAAAAGAAAAAAGGAAGAAACTCACACAAACATAAAATCAGATGATTCAAGGCTTAAAAAAAAATACAAATGTGATAGATCCCAAGTTGAATCTCTGTACAAATATAAACAAGGACACAAGTAACACACATGCATGTTTTCACAATTTTAAAACATACGTTTTTTTCAGAATTGCGCATCAAAATTTTTAATTTGATTTCTCCAAAACAAAATATAAAGAAACATAGTCTTGTGACATATCACATGAAAGCCGGTACCGTTCTGAGAAAAATGATGCCTCTCCCACCTCTATATCTTAATTCTAGCCCGAGATATGATACAAAATGTAAAGCCATACCAGGCCAAAATCCATGCTTTTTCAAAACTTTAAAAATCTGTGAAAAATTAACTGATGAAGAAAAAATTTCTAAACTTTTAATTTGTAATTAACTAAAGTTGTACTTCATAAAAACAAAAAATAAAAAAAATCTAAAGATGTAAGGTAAAAAAAATATTCATATTTGGATCACTTGATATGGAATGACCCGAAAATGAACGATCCGTTTTGCTCAACCCTAGTGACTACGCCTGTTCTGGAGCACAAGAAACACGCCCATAGTTCACGTCCCACTTTGCAGGAAGGCACCGTACACCACTTCTGAAGCCAGAGCAGTGTGAACAGGTGGTCAGTTAGATAGCAGATAATGCTTCTGGCAGGCTTGACAGCACCACGCAGTCTTTCACACGGTCCAGTATCACCAGCCTAAAGTTTGGATCACTTAATCCTCACCATGATCCTCCTTCCTCCCACCACGTTGAGTCCCAGGAAACTAGTGATCCCACAATAAGGCTACTTTCACACTAGCGTCGCTTTCTGTACGTCGCAATGGGTCGCTTTGGAGAAAAAACACATCCTGCAAAGTTGCCCGCAGGATGCATTTTTTCTCCATAGGCTTGCATTAGCGACGCATTGCGACGTATTGTCGTGCGACGGATGTGTCATGTTTTGGCGAACCGTTGGCACAAAAAAAGTTACATGTAACGTTTTTTTGTGCGTCGTGTCCGCCATTTCCGACTGCGCATGTGTGGCCGGAACTGCGCCCCCTCCTCCCCAGACATTACAATAGGGCAGCAGATGCGTTGAAAAACTGCATGCGCTGCCCCCGTTGTGCTTTTATTTCACAGCATGCGTCGGTACGTCGGCCCGACGCACTGCGACGGGCCCGTACCGATGCTTGTGTGAAAGTAGCCTAAGACACTTCGAGGAGCACTTCAGAACATCATTTCTTGATTGTGGCCTCTCAACCTGAATGCTCCAAGAGGGAGAGGAGGACATACTGTTTAGTGATGCACAAATCTTAGAGCATCCAAGAGCACAATAACATGATGGTGTGGAAAACTTGGAATAAGGAGGAAGATAATGAGGCACAGTTGCCGCTAAGTCTTGTTTTTGTTAAGTCACAATGTCAGGAGGACCAGGGTGCGGTGGTGGAAGACGAGGTGGTGAATGAAGTCAGACTCAACCTGGAAAGCTGGCATGCAGAGCGAGACCAGCAGAGCTGAGGGGGGAGAGATTGGCAGCACCGAAACAAACAGGAAAGAGGCAGTAAGGTGACCAGAGGGAGAAGGCTGGCAACTGTTCCACAGAGCACCAACACTCCTAATTTTTTCTGTCAAATACAGGTGTTCCCCAGTCTGGGACTTTTTTAAAGAGAGTTCTGTGACAAACAAAATGGCTATTTTCAACCTGTGCCATGCAAAGATCAGCAGGGTCATGACCACTAAGAACCTAAGCACCACCAGCATGACAAGCACATCCTCTAAGCACCCGACTCGGTGGACCAAAAGCCTAGGTCCATGATTAGTGCCATCGAGTGACACCACTGCCTCTTCCCTTGTGCTAGGTGCTTCCAAACCCCCGGTCCAAAACACTGGCACAGATGCCTCCCGCCCTGCACCTATCCTTGCACATTCTGACTTGCCATCATCAATCACTTCCAAATCCTTGTCCCAGCACAGCGTTCAACTGTCCCTACTCCAGGCCTTGGAACGAAAAAGAGCCCACCCACAGGCCAAAATGCAAAACGGGCATAATTCAGGATGCTTGGCATGGAAATGTTGTCATTTAGGCTGGTAGACATGGAGGAATTCCGCCGACTGATGGAGTCAGCCATCACTCAGTACTTGGTCCCCAGCCTCCACTTTTTCTCCCGATGTGGCGTCCCTTCCTTGTACCAGCACGTGTCCAGAAACATCACCCAGGCTCTTGCCAACGCACATACTGGCACTGTCCACTTAACGACCAACATGTAGCCAAGCGCTTGTGGCCAGGGATGCTACATTTTCCTGAATGCACACTGGGCGAGTATTGTGGAGTCTTGGGTCGAGTCACACCCTGGCACAGCGCGTGCACTCCAAACACAGAGGATTGCTGGCCCTACTTCTATCAAGAGTTTCCTCCACCTTCTACAGCAGTTCCTGCACTCACACCTCCATCTCTGATATGATATCTCAGAGCACGTCATCCACATCAGCTGGAAGCTCTGCAGCACTGCCTCAGCAAAGCGGCAACAAGCTCTGCTGAAGCTAATTTGTCCAGTACACAAACCGCAGCAGAGTTACTTAAAGGAATAACAGACTAGACAGATCTGTGCTTTTTGCCGCTGAACCTCCAACCAGGCATGGTCGTGAGTGATAATGGGCATAACCTGGTGGTGGCTGTGAAGCTTCACAAGCTCACACACGTACCATGCTTGGCACATGTACTAAACTTGGTAGTTCAGCGGTTTATGAAAACATACCCAGATTTGCCAGAGCTTGTGGTCAAGGTATGCCACGTCAGCTCTCATTTCGGCAAGATGGCTACAGCTGTCGCCGCTCTAGCAGTGCTGCAGCAGCGCATGCAAGTGCCAGCTCAATGACTGGTGTGCAACGTTACCACGTGCTAGAAGTCCACACTGTACATGCTGGCAAGGCTTTGTGAGAAGAGGCCAGTGGTTGAGTACCAGCTCCAACATGCCAGTGGGTATTCTGGTCAGGCTCCGCATATATTAACTGAAGAGTGGGCATGGATGTCTGACATTTGTTTGCTTCTCCAAGACTTTGAGAACTCCACAAAGATGGTGAGCGGTAATGATACCAAAGTCAGCGCAACTATCCTGCGTCTGTGTGTGTAAACAGTCGCTGCTCACAAAACAAAGCTTTGAATGTGGACCAAGTGGGGATGGAAGAAGACATAACACAGAGATTGTAGCCATCCCAGCCTCATCTCATCAGCTCAGCGCGGATTGGGTAACAATGAGGAGGTGGATGCTGAGGAGGAATAGGAGCTGGTGGCTAGTGCAACAGATGCTAGTAGCCACACAACCTTTGTCACGTCTCTCCTATGTGGATGGGCTGAGAATGGGAATGAGGAGAAAGAGAGGGAGGAGATGGAGTTATCATGGGGAAACAGGGAAGTGTTGGCTGTATGGAGCTGGACACATATGGCCAACTTTTAACACCGCTGCCTTTCCCGTGACCCTTGCATTATATTCATCTGGGCAAAAATAAAAAAGAGAGTACTTGTTGTTCACCTTGTAGACCGAAATTACAAGAACTTTGCATCTCTTCCTCCTGAGGTGGAGAGGTCTTCTAAAATGGTGCTATACCAGAAGGCCTTTTTGGAAAAATATGTTGAAAAATGTATTTATATTGCTCACCCATAGGGTATTACATTTTAGTGGGTACATTTAGTTGCTATATAACCCTAAAAAAAACTTTTTAAAAATTTAGACTGTGTGCACATATTGCAGATTTGGTGCGTTTTTATCCCATTTTTTCTGCATGGATTTGTGACAAAACCTGCTGGCAGCAAAGTGAATGAGAAACCGGAAGTGTCATGCACATGTTGAGTATTTGTGACTTGCAGATTTGGTGCAGAAAATAATTTGCTGCATGTCAATTCTCTCTGCGTTTTTCAACGTTCACTTAACTCAAATCAATCAAAAACGCAGGCAAAAATGTGCATTTTTCCTGCAAAGAGATGCAGAAATTTTACTCAACGTGTGCACATGCCCTTATCAGTATTATATTGCTCACCCATAGACTACTCCGTGGTCTGCAGTACATTTCCTTTGTATATAACCCTCAAAAGTGCATAGCCTTTATGTGTCTAGGGACAGCAATACATGACAATTTGAACAGAATGTGTATGAGGCCCTCCTTTGTCTACTACAGGGTGTATCCGAGTTCCTTATTTTTGGCAGTTCTTGCCTCCTTCATAAATTACACTGAAATTTCCTATTTTTTTAATTAAATCAATTTTAGTTTACTTAAATTATATTTCACTTTAAATCCTTTTTAAATGTTGCCTTATATACAAGTCATTATACAGGAAAAAAATGTTGTTTAACATTTTCTTTCCTGTAAAATGCAATCACTCATCGGTTTGAAATGTTTGTCAGTCCTTAAAGTGGAGTAAAAGTGTGACACCATTGTTCTCGGCAGCAATCTAAGGCCGGCCTCACACTAGCGAGTTTTACGGACGTAAGAGCGCAGAAATTACGTCCGTAAAACTCGCAAAATAAACTGCACAATTATTCTCAATGGGGCTGCTCCTATCTGCCGTATATTACGGTTCAGTATTATACGGCTTTCTACGGCCGTACAAAATCGCAGCATGCTGCGTTTGTCAGCGTATTGCGCAAACAAAAATCGCTAATGAAAGTCTATGGGGGCGAGAAAAATACGGATTCGACACGGACCTGCAGTGTGACTTGCGAGAAATACGCAGCGCTGTTAGTGAAAAGTCGGTAATTCAATTGCCGGCTTTTCATTTCTCCTGCACAAACCCGACAGGATATGAGACATGGTTTACATACAGTAAACCATCTCATATCCCCTTTTTTTGCATATTCCACACTACTAATGTTAGTAGTGTGTATGTACAAAATTTCAGCGCTGTAGCTGCTGAAATAAAGGGTTAAATGGCGGAAAAAATTGGCGTGGGCTCCCGCGCAATTTTCTCTGCCAGAATGGTAAAGCCAGTGACTGAGGGCAGATATTAATAGCCAGGAGAGGGTCCATGGTTATTGGCCCCTCCGTGGCTAAAAACATCTGCCCCCAGCCACCCCGGAAAAGGCACATCTGGAAGATGCGCCTATTCTGGCACTTGGCCACTCTCTTCCCACTCCCTGTAGCGGTGGGATATGGGGTAATGAAGGGTTAATGCCACCTTGCTATTGGAAGGTGACATTAAGCCAGATTAATAATGGAGAGGCGTCAATTATGACACCTATCCATTATTAATCCAATTGTTGGAAAGGGTTAAAAAACACACACACATGATTTAAAAGTAGTTTAATGAAATAAACACAGCGGTTGTTGTAATAATTTATTGTTCTCTCAATCCATCAGGAACACCCTCGCTTGGAAAAATAATAAACGCACAAGATACATACCTTCTGGTGAACCGTCTCGTACCACGAAGTAATCCATCTGAAGGGGTTAACTAATATTACAGGCACGAGCTGCGATAAACCACTCGCTCGTGCCTGTAATCCCCGGGTGCTGAAAGGAAAGCTGGATCTGTACTTACATTGAGTCGCGGTGAGGCGCCCTCTGGTGGATGTTCTCATGAACTGCAGCCTGGGAACTTTTTCCCACGCTCCAGGTCATATGAGGACATCCACCAGGGGGCGCAACACCGCGACTGAAGGAAATGTAGGTCAATGACCTACATTTCATTCATTCGCCGGGGAATTACAAGCACGAGCACCGCTGCATTTAGCAGGGCTCCTGCCTGTAATATTAGTTAACCCCTTCAGATGGATTACTTCGTGGGACGAGACGGTTCACCAGAAGGTATGTATCTTGTGCGTTTATTATTTTTCCAAGCGAGGGTGTTCCTGATGGATTGAGAGAGCAATAAATTATTACAACAACCGCTGTGTTTATTTCATTAAACTACTTTTAAATCATGTGTGTGTGTGTTCTTTAACCCTTTCCAACAATTGGATTAATAATGGCTAGGTGTCATAATTGACGCCTCTCCATTATTAATCTGGCTTAATGTCACCTTCCAATAGCAAGGTGGCATTAACCCTTCATTACCCCATATCCCACCTCTACAGGGAGTGGGAAGAGAGTGGCCAAGTGCCAGAATAGGCGCATCTTCCAGATGTGCCTTTTCTGGGGTGGCTGGGGGCAGATGTTTTTAGCCACGGGGGGGCCAATAACCATGGACCCTCTTCTGGCTATTAATATCTGCCCTCAGTCACTGGCTTTACCATTCTGGCGGAGAAAATTGCGCGGGAGCCCACGCCAATTTTTTCCGCCATTTAACCCTTTATTTCAGCAGCTACAGCGCTGAAATTTTGCACATACACACTACTAACATTAGTAGTGTGGAATATGCAAAAAAAAAGGGGATATGAGATGGTTTACTGTATGTAAACCATGTCTCATATCCTGTCGGGTTTGTGCAGGAGAAATGAAAAGCCGGCAATTGAATTACCGGCTGTTCACAGATATCGCGCTGAATGAAATCTAAATACAGAATATATATATATGTGTCTCAATGACATATATATATATATATATATATACTGTATATATGTTTTCCCGAACATTTGAGCACATAAATCCATTAGATGTCGGTTTTGCAAGCCTGCGCGAAAATCTCGCAGTACGGATGCCATACGGATTACATACGGAGGATGCCATGCGCAAAATACGCTGACACATCCTGACTACGGATCAATATTTTGGGAACATTTCTCCGTATTACGGCCGTAGTACGGACGTATAATACGTGGCGTATTGTCTTACGCCAAGTGTGAGGCCGGCCTAAGAGTGAGGGATGCTTCCAGGGATCTTCTTCCATTCAGCACTTTTCCCATCCATTTGAACATTTTCACTGCCCCCCAGACCTTTTTGTAGGGTCTGCAGGAAAAATCTTGGCTTTCCCATTGATTCTCATTATACTCGTTCCTTGAAACTAGCATGTATTAGGAATTGCTCGGTTCAAGCAATGAGCATTTTATTGTTTGTTCAACCCTAGTTTCCACTACTGGGAACCCCTATTCTTCTTGCCTCTGTACAGCCTAGTGTAGGGACACGTAAAGCATTCTACAGCTCATGTCCAGGGCCATCATTTGTCCCAGATGTTTACTGCTTTGCACAGCATCAAGCTGAAATCCATCTGCCGTTTCTATTGTAAAAGCGATAGGTGCTGTCTTTGCTGTATTTTTGGAAACCCCTAAACAGGACTCACGAGGCCCCAGGGTTCCTTCCTATTGAGGAAAGTCCCTGTTATTATGATGATGAATAACAATGTGGTGATGTAACATTACTATATATATATATATATATATATATATATATACTTACCAGCAGAGGGCATACTCTACATCTGCTGTTCATATCACATAAGAGCTCCAGCTTCCTCAGTGCCACAATATGGCAGTACAAAACAAACATATATATATAGTAACATAGTTATTAAGGCTGAAGAAAGACTAAAGGTACCTTCACATTAAGCGACGCTGCAGCAATAGCGACAACGATGCCGATCGCTGCAGCGTCGCTGTTTGATTGCTGGAGAGCTGTCACACAGACCGCTCTCCAGCGACCAACGATGCCGAGGTCCCCGGGTAACCAGGGTAAACATCGGGTTACTAAGCGCAGGGCCGCGCTTAGTAACCCGATGTTTACCCTGGTTACCAGCGTAAAATGTAAAAAAACAAACAGTACATACTTACATTCGCGTCCCCAGGCGTCCGCTTCCTGCACTGACTGAGCGCCGGCCCTAACAGCAGAGCGGTGACGTCACCGCTGTGCTGTACTTTCACTTTACGGCGCTCAGTCAGTGTGGGAAGCGGACGCGAAGGTGAGTATGTAGTTTGTTTTTTTTACATTTTACACTGGTAAACAGGGTAAACATCGGGTTACTAAGCGCGGCCCTGCGCTTAGTAACCCGATGTTTACCCTGGTTATTAGTGTAAAACATCGCTGGTATCGTTGCTTTTGGTGTCAAACACGACGATACACGCCGGTCTGACGACCAAATAAAGTTCTGAACTTTGTTCAAAGACCAGCGATATCACAGCAGGATCCTGATCGCTGCTGCGTGTCAAACTAAGGCTACGTTCACATTTGCATTGTGCGCCGCAGCGTCGGCGCCGCAGCGCACAACGCAAACAAAAACGCAGCAAAACGCATGCACAACGCTGCGTTTTGCGCCGCATATGTCCTTTTTTTAATTGATTTTGGACGCAGCAAAAATGCAACTTGCTGCGTCCTCTGCGCCCGGACGCGGGCGCCGCAGCGATGCATGCGGCGCAAAACGCAAGTGCGACGCATGTCCATGCGCCCCCATGTTAAATATAGGGGCGCATGACGCATGCGGCGCCCGCCGCTAATGTGAACGTAGCCTAAACGATATCGCTATTCAGGACGCTGCAACGTCACGGATCGCTAGCGATATCGTTTAGTGTGAAGGTACCTTAAGTCCATCTAGTTCAACCCATAGCCTAACCTAACATGCCCTAACATGTTGATCCAGAGGAAGGCAAAAAAAAACCATGTGGCAAAGAGTAAGCTTCACACTGGGGAAACCAAATTCCTTCCTGACTCCACATACGGCAGTCAGACTAGATCCCTGGATCAACGCCCCATCAAGGAATCTAGTATATATACCCTGTAACATTATACTTTTCCAGAAAGGCATCCAGTCCCCTCTTAAATTTAAGTAATGAGTCACTCATTACAACATCATACGGCAGAGAGTTCCATAGTCTCACTGCTCTTACAGTAAAGAATCCGCGTCTGTTATTATGCTTAAACCTTCTTTCCTCCAGACGTAGAGGATGCCCCCTTGTCCCTGTCTCAGGTCTATGATTAACCCCTTACCGACCTCCGCCGTACTATTACTGCGGAGGTCAGATCCCCTGCTTTGATGTGGGCTCCGGCAGTGAGCCCGCATCAAAGCCGGGACATGTCAGCTCTTTTGAACAGCTATGTGCCCGCAATAGCGACGGGTGGAATCGCGATTCACCCGCCGCTATTAACTAGTTAAATGCCGCTGTCAAACGCTGACAGTGACATTTAACCGGCGCTTCTGGCCATCGGGCCGGAAATGAGCGCATCGCCGACCCCCGTCACATGATCGGGGGTCAGCGATGCGTCGGCAGAGCAACCAGAGGTCCCCTTGAGACCTCTATGGTTGCTGATGCCGGCTTGCTGTCAGCGCCACCCTGTGGTCGGCGCTCATAGCACACCTGTAATTCAGCTACATAGGAGCGATCTGATGATTGCTGCTAAGTAGCAGAGCCGATCAGGCTATGCCAGCTTCTAGCCTCCCATGGACGCTATTGAAGCATGGCAAAAGTTAAAAAAAAAAAGTTTAAAAAAATATGAAAAAAATAAAAAAAATGTAAAAGTTTAAATCTTCCCCCTTTCAAAAGAAAACAATAAAAAAAAAAATCAAACCTACACATATCTGGTATCGCCGCACTCAGAATCGCCCGATCTATCAATTAAAAAAAATGCATTAACCTGATCGCTAAACAGCGCAGCGAGAAAAAAATTTGAAATGCCAGAATTACGTTTTTTTTTGGTCACCGCGACATTGCATTAAAATACAATAACGGGCGATCAAAAGAACGTATCTGCACCAAAATGGTATCATTAAAAATGCCAGCTTGGCACGCAAAAAATAAGCCCTCACCCAACCCCAGATCACGAAAATTGTAAACGCTACGGGTATCGTAAAATTGAGCAATTTTTTTGCTTGCTTTTTTTTTAGCAAAGTTTTGAATTTTTTTTACCACTTAGATAAAATGTAACCTAGACATGTTTGGTGTCTATGAACTCGTAATGACCTGGATAATCATAATGGCAGGTCAGTTTTAGCATTTAGTGAACCTAGCAAAAAAGCCAAACAAAAAACCAGTGTGGCATTGCACTTTTTTTTTGCAATTTTTCCACACTTGGAATTTTTTTCCCGTTTTCTAGTACACGACATGCTAAAACCAATAGTGTCGTTCAAAAGTGCAACTTGTCCCGCAAAATAGCTCTTACATGGCCATATTGACAGTAAAATAAAAAAGTTATGGCTCTGGGAAGGAGGGGAGCGAAAAACGAGAACGCAAAAAGGCAAGGTCTTGAAGGGGTTAAAAAGATCATCAGAAAGGTCTTTGTACTGTCCCCTCATATATTTATACATTAAAATAAGATCACCCCTTAGTCTTCGTTTTTCCAAACTAAATAGCCCCAAGTGTAATAACCTATCTTGGTATTGCAGACCCCCCAGTCCTCTAATAACCTCGGTCGCTCTTCTCTGCACCCGCTCCAGTTCAGCTATGTCTTTCTTATACACCGGAGACCAGAACTGTGCACAGGGTTCTAAGTGTGGTCGCACTAGTGACTTGTATAGAGGTAAAATTATGTTCTCCTCATGAGCATCTCTGCCTCTTTTAATACATCCCATTATTTTATTTGCCTTTGTAGCAGCTGCCTGACACTGGCCACTGAATATGAGTTTGTCATCCACCCATACACCCAGGTCTTTTTCATTGATGGTTTTGCCCAGAGTTTTAGAATTAAGCACATAGTTATACATCTTATTACTTCTATCTGTTCTGCCTTCCTCCGCGTATGATGCCGTGTGGATTCTAGCATACGGCTAAACCTTCATCCATTGCCTCAGTAAACAGACTGTATAGGTTCTTAAGTCTATATTTATTGAGATGGTGAACGATGAACAACAATAGTAGATGATATTGTGAGATATTCGATATAATGGATGATCAGGTAAAAACTACAAAGGAAATAACAGTGCATCAGCACTTGGCATATTACAGCATGTTACAAGATGCAATAACATGAATAACAGAGATTAGAGAGCTAACACTGAACACAGGATAAGGCAGATCCACAGTTATCATGGCTATCTTAGGGCAGGTTCAGGCTGTCAGCATTGTATTACTTTATACAGGCAAACATCTCTCTGCATACAGAGAAACAGCAATATGAAGCAAAGCACAACGTGCCTAACTATGCACTCTGCTACACAATGGCTGCATAACTGTTCTAACCTAACACACACATGTAAGTACATTTGTGCCTCACTGGAATCCGCGTATCAAAAGCAATGATCTGCAGGAAAAGCGAGCCAGGAACATGTGTAAGGGTACCGTCACACATTGAAATTTCCATCGCTACGACGTTACGATTCGTGACGTTCTAGCGATATCGTTACGATATCGCAGTGTCTGACACGCAGCAGCGATCAGGGATCCTGCTGAGAATCGTACGTCGTAGCAGATCGTATGGAACTTTCTTTCGTCGCTTGATCACCCGCTGACATCGCTGGATCGTTGTGTGTGACAGCGATCCAGCGATGTCTTCGCTTGTAACCAGGGTAAACATCGGGTAACTAAGCGCAGGGCCGCGCTTAGTAACCCGATGTTTACCCTGGTTACCAGCGTAAACGTAAAAAAACAAACCGTACATGCTCACCCGTCGGTGTCCTTCAGGTCCCTTGCCGTCTGCTTCCTGCTCTGAGTGCCGGCCGGAAAGTGAGAGCAGATCACAGCGGTGCTGCGATCTGCTCTCACTGTACGGCTGCACTCAGAGCAGGAAGCAGACGGCAAGGGACCTGAAGGACACCGACGGGTGAGCATGTACGGTTTGTTTTTTTACGTTTACGCTGGTAACCAGGGTAAACATCGGGTTACTAAGCGCGGCCCTGCGCTTAGTTACCCGATGTTTACCCTGGTTACCCGGGGACTTCGGCATCGCTCCAGCGCCGTGATTGCAACGTGTGACCGCAGTCTACGACGCTGGAGCGATATTCATACGATCGCTGCGACGTCACGGATCGTGCCGTCGCAGCGATGAAAATTTCAATGTGTGACGGTACCCTAAGACTCAAGGTCCGGGGGACAATGGCTACTTTGCCTGGGAAACCAGGGGAGGGCGGTTCTAGTCAGAACACAGGCTTAAAGCGATATGCTCCTGAATACAGGAACAGGATAAATGTGTACCTAATGACCTCTAATGGTGACAACTGGTACTACATTGTGAATTTACTTGCGGCACATTAATGGGCAGAACACTATCCAAGTGTATGACCTGACATTTATCCCCATTAAAGCTGCTTTAAAATCATCCCATGGAAGAACTATAACTCCCAGCATGTCCTGCAGATCCTATGGCATGCTGGAAGTTATAGTTCACCAAAGGAGTGGCAGAGTGCTTTATTGTGTGTTGTAAAGACTAACCTTTTAATTGTGCCAGCCAGCCACACTGTGGTGAGGTAAAAGCTGGTGCATCCCATGACCGCACACACAGAGCCCTCTCTCTTGTTGCCTTTCCACAGCACAGGTCATAAGAGGAAGCCAGCAGATTCTAGTGGGGAGTCTGAAGGACCTGTGATGACATCAGAAGAGGGAGGGCTCTGTGCTGTCATGTGATGCTCCAGCCCGCCCACTTCATGACATCACACAGGTCCTTATGCCCAGCACTCAGCATCCAGCCCAGGCAGATATGCAGCGATCTTGTCCCCTCTGGCCCCTGCTGCTGCCCCCTCCTCCACTGGACACACAGATGTCCCCAGCGGCTGCAGGAATCCAGCGCTGGGGAAACCATGTGTGTCCGCTGCTTAAGGCCTCTTTCACATTTCCGTCTTTTTGAAGACGTTGCAATGCATCGTTCTGTGCAAAAAACGCATCCTGCAAAGTTGCCCGCAGGATGCGTTTTTTGCACATAGACTTGTATTACCGACGCATCGCGACGTATGGACACACGTTCCATACGTCGTGCAATGGATGCGTCGGTAATTGGCGGACTGTTGTCACAAAAAAAGTTCAATGTAACTTTTTTTGTGTGACGGGTCCACCATTTTCAACAGCGCATGCGCGGCCGAAACTCCGCCCCCTCCTCCCACGTCGTGCAGAAAATTCACAACGTCTGTCTGTACGTCGCATTGCGATGGGCCTGTACCGACGGAAATGTGAAAGAGGCCTAAGTGGAGTATTCATTTGCTGCTCCCCTCTCACTGCTCAGGCTGACAGGTGGGCGGGGAAGCGGCTAATGAATATTCACTGCACTTAATCATCGGGACCATGTGGATTCCCCAGTGCTGATTCCGGGCAGCGGGGACATTTTTCTGCCTCCTGAAAGTGGGATCCCAGTGCGATCCCACTAGCCGCTGCCCCCCTCCTCACATGTTACATCCCTACCATAAGACGCACTCACACTTTCCTCCCAAATTTGGAGGAAAAAAGTGCGTCTTATGGTCGGAAAAATACAGTATTTTTATGTCTCAGGATATCGTCCCAGTTTATTGCACCAAGATCATCTCTCATCCGTTGGAAATTTGCCCTCCTGAAGTTTAGTGTCCGTGTAACCCCTCTACTACACATCTTATTAAAGGATACATGAAAACTTATTATTTTGTGATCACTATTCCCCAAGTGACCCCCAACCCTTATATTTGATATGCGGTCTGGCATGTTGGATAATATTAGGTCTAGCAGTGCCCCCCTTCTTGTTGGGTCCTGAACCAGTTGTAAAAGGTAATTGTCTCTCATAGTTGTCAAAAACCGATTACCTTTGCTGGAACTGCAGGTTTCTGTTCCCCAATCTATTTTAGGGTAGTTGAAGTCCCCCATAATAATGACTTCTCCTTGAGTCGCAGCTTCATCTATTTGCTTTATGAGGATATTCTCCGTTGCTTCCATTATTTTTGGAGACTTATAACAAACCCCTATCAGTAATTTATTATTTTTTCCCCCTCCCCTTATCTCCACCCACAGGGACTCTACATTTTCATTAGATTCACCTATATTATCACGCAGGATAGGTTTTAAGGACGATTTTACATATAGACACACATCTCCCCCTCGCTTAACCGTTCGGTCATTTCTGAACAGACTATAGCCCTGCAAGTTAACAGCCCAGTCATGGCTCTCATCCAGCCATGTTTCAGATATCCCCATGCAGCGCCCCAGAGTCCTGGTCGCTGCAGTACTGTGGCTCCGCCACTAAGGGGAGCTATGGTACGTCTGATGGCACTGAAGGAGTTCATCTGATCAGGTATCACAGACACCAATACATTTCACCGCCGGGCCTCCAGGGGGAGCTAAGGGTTCTATTCATTAGGCCACTCCTCACACACTGGTAAAACTGGGGGTCAGACAGGAAGTTAGGCAGAAAGCTGACTGGGTTGGAACCAGGCAACACCTTGTGGCAGAAGGTGTTGCGGGAGAAGATTCGGTAGGGTCTCTGTCAGGGGTGGGATCCTGACAGAGACTTGGCAACTAGAGAGAAAGCAACGGGACCGTGCCTGCTCAGTATAGCGGCGGTGCCCAAGAAGGGATTGGAAGCGAGATAGATTGTGCTGAGTGAGAAACGAGATCAAAGCGACAAGGAGAATACCAGTAGGGGTCGTGCTGTAAGATCGAGGCAACATTCTACTGAGGCGCACAAGCGGCGGCCGGAACGCCGAGGGAGTATTACAATATTCAGCTTCAAGCAATACTCTAAACAGCGGCAGGACAGTCAGTCTAAGGCGGGCTGTCTCACTTAAATCACCTATGCAGTCTTGGGGGGCAACTTGTGGAGAGGGGCGACTCTAGGGTCCCGGAAGAGCTCCGAGCCTACCCGTCAAACGGGTGCCGTTCTAACCGTAACATCAGGGAGGAACGGAGAATTAGCAGAACATCATCTAATTGAGTTGTGAGGGAACTTAAGAAACGGACACAACAGTTGTGGGGACTTTCCGTAAGCACAGCAGGGAAGGACCGCAACACATAGCGCTAGAAGGAAGGCACAGATTTCCACCTGTGAAGAGAACTCTGGAGGTGCCATTGGACCGGCCGGACTTGCGCAGCCTGGCTATCTGGACTCCGGACTGAGGACCCAGAGATCTTCAGTAAAGAGGTAAAGAGACTACAACCTGGTGTCCTCGTTATTTACTGCACCGCACCACTACAGCATTCCCATCATCATCCATCATATCTTTCACTGTACGCCCCTCAGCAGGGTCACGGACCGGGCCTAGCCACCGTGACAACCCCAGAGCAGAGACTCAGAGGCCCGGTACCGGGTACCCCTCGGCCCTGCGGCAGTGGGGGCGCTACACCCACCATGTCATAATTATGCTCCAACAACATTAATTCTTATTCGTCCATTTTGTTGGCGAGGCTTCTGGCATTAGTATACATGCACTTTATATATCTCTCTGTACCTCTATTCTTTCTTAAATTATTAATTGTTCTAACCCCACCCCCCATGCCACCACCACCCCCAACTTCCTTATTTGTTACCAGGTCTCTATCTGCACTATCTTCTCGTCCTATAAAATGAATATCCTCCCCCTAATACCTAGTTTAAACACTCCTCCAACCTTCTAGCCATCTTCTCCCCCAGCACAGCTGCACCCTCCCCATTGAGGTGCAGCCCGTCCCTAGCGTAGAACCTGTAGCCAACTGAGAAGTCAGCCCAGTTCTCCAGGAACCCAAACCCCTCCTTCCTACACCAATTCTTGAGCCACTTATTAACCTCCCTAATCTCCCGTTGCCTCTGTGGCGTGGCACGTGGTACAGGCAGTATTTCGGAAAAAAACACCTTGGAGGTCCTTGCTTTCAGCTTCCAGCCTAATTCCTTGAAATTATCTTTAAGGAACTTCCACCTACCTCTAACTTTGTCACTTGTGCCAATGTGCACCATGACCGCTGGGTCCTCACCAGCCCCTCCCAGTAATCTGTCCACCCGATCAGCGATGTGTCGGACTCGAGCGCCAGGTAGGCAGCACACTGTTCGATGATCCATTTCTTTGTGACAGATTGCCCTATCTGTTCCCCTAATAATTGAGTCCTCCACTACCAGCACCTGTCTGGCCTGCCCTGCTCTCCTATTTCCCTCCTTACTGTAGAAGTCACTCCTCCGGTTTTCAAAGGACATGCCTGGCTGCAGCAGTGCTACCCCTGTACTGGTACCCCCCTCATCTGCCAACTTAGCAAACTTATTAAGGTGTGCCAGATCAGGACTAGCCTCCGTGGCACTCTTCCCTCTACCCGGCCTTCTGTCACCCAGCTTGCTACTTCACTGTCCTGCAGCTCACTCCTACCATCCCCCCTCATCTATCCCATTGAGCATCTGCTCAGTGAGCAGAAGACTCCTTTCCATATTGTCAATGGATCTCAGTGTTGCCAGCTGCACATTTAGATTCAGAATCTGGGCTTCCAAATGCACAACATGCTCACATATTGCACAGCAGTATGCACCCTCGACCGGCTGATCAAGGACTGCATACATGTGGCAAGATGTGCACTGGATGGCATTGTCAAATATGAAGCTCATTTCCTAATGGGGATTGCACCAGACAGAAATGTTAAGTAAAACAAAATATAAAGTATTAATAAAATGCAAACAGCAATCCAGTAATTCCTCCCTTGCAAACTCCCTGAATCCAAAGTCACTGAATCACAAGTCACACACTTACTTCCGTTCGCACTTCTGCTCCAGACATACTCAACTCGTTCACACTCGCTAAGAAATAAGATTTAAAGATTTTTTTCCTTTAGCACTAACTCAACCAACAGCTCAGTGCACTTCCAAATGTTTTTCTTTTTCATTTTAACTTCTTAACGACCGCCGATACGCCTTTTAACAGAGGCAGTTAAGGGTACTTATGCCTCAGCCCCGCCTTTTTAAGGGCGCTGAGAAATAAGTGTATAGCGCCCCCTAAAGTCGGAACTCTCTGGGGGTAGCTGAGACCGCAGAGAACATTATTCAGGTCGTTTTTTACCGACCCCAGTGGTGTGATCGCCGTTATTAACTGTATAATGGCGACTGCAAAAAAAATTCCAATTTTCCATTTAATTTCTCTCTCATCTGATGTGATCGCATAGGAGAGGAGAGAGAAATAGGGTCCCCCCGGTACCTTCGGAGTCCCTGCATCCCCCTGTGAAGTCCCCCGGGCAGCCTGCATCATCCTGGAGAAAATGGCGGGCGTATGCGCAGTGCACTTGCTGAGATCTGCCGGCCGGCACCCAGCAACAATAGGACATTTTTCCTATTGGTTCATTTTGATCACTGTGATAAACCCCCTTTATCACCCCCTTAGTTAGGTAAAAATAATAACATAAAAAATATATATTTATTTCCATTTTAGGGTTAGAGTTGGGCTAAAGTGAGTTAGGATAAAGTTAGGGTTGGGCTAAAGTTAGGGTTGGGCTAAAATTAGGGTTGGGCTAAAATTAGGGTTGGGGCTAGGGTTGGGTTAAAGTTAAGGTTGGGCTAGGGTTGTGGTTATGGTTGAGATTACGGTGAGGGTTGGGATTAGGGGTGTGTTAGGGTTGGGATCAGGGTTAGGGGTGTGCTGAGGTTAGGGTTGGAGTTAGTATTGGGGGGTTCCACTGTTTAAATACATCACGGTGTCTCCAAACGCGACATGGCGCCACCATTGATTACAGTCAATTTTGATTTCAAAAATTCAAATGGTGTGGTCCATTTTCTCCTGATACCCTGTGAAAATAAAAAAAACTGGTTCCAAAGTAAATTTTTTGCAAAAAAAGTTAAATGTTAATTTTTCCTTCCACATGGCTTAAGTTCTCGTGAAGCACCTGAAGGGTTAATAAACTTCTTGAATATGGTTTTGCGCACCTGGAGGGGTGCAGTTTTTAGAATGGTGTCACTTTTGGGTATTTTCAGTTATATTGACCCCCCCAAACTCACTTCAAGTGTGAGGTGGTCCCTAAAAAACATTGTTTCGTAAATTTTGTTGGAAAAATTAGAAATCTCTGATCAACTTTTAACCCTTATAAAGTCCTATAAAAAAAAAATTATGTTTCCAAAATTGTGCTGATGTAAAGTAGACATTATTTATTAATGAGAACCTGTCACCCCCAAAATCGAAGATGAGCTAAGCCCACCAGTATCAGGGGCTTATCTACAGCATTCTGTAATGCTGTAGATAAGCTCCAGATGTATCCTGAAAGTTGAGAAAAAGAGGTTAGATTATAGTCACCTGAGGGGGCGGTCCGGTCCGGTCCGGGGCCTCCTATCTTCATAGGATGACGTCCTCTTCTTGTCTTCACGCTGCCGCTTTGGCGCAGGAGTACTTTGTCTGCCCTGTTGAGGGCAGAGCAAAGTACTGCAGTGCGCAGGCGCCGGGCCTTTCTGACCTTTCCCGGCGCCTGCGCACTGCAGTACTTTGCTCTGCCCTCAATAGGGCAGACAAAGTACTCCTGCGCCAGAGCATGAATACAAGAAGAGGACGTCATCGTAAGAAGATGGGAGGCCCCGGACCGGACCGCCCCCCCCCCAGGTGACTATAATCTAACCTCTTTCAGGATACTTCCAAGGCTTATCTACAGAATTCCAGAATGCTGTAGATAAGCCCCTGATGCTGGTGGGCTTAGCTCATCTTCGATTTTGGGGGTGACAGGTTCCCTTTAAGGCCATGTGCACACGTTGCGGTTTTTACCGCGGATCCGCGGCGGATCTGCAGCAGTTTTCCATGCGGTCTACAGTACCATGTAAACCTATGGAAAACCAAATCCGCTGTGCACATGCTGCAGAAAAAAACGCGCGGAAACGCAGCATTGTTTTTTCAGCAGCATCTCAATTCTTTGTGCAGATCTGCAGCGTTTCTGCATTGACTTGCATTGAGTCAGGCAATTCCGCAGCAAAACCGCAGATATAAAAAAGATCTGCGGTTTAGCTATGTTGAAATGCTGCAGATCGGGAGGGGGGAAGAGTGTGGGCAGAGACTTGTGCGTGTGTGTGTACGGGACCGTCAGGGGGTCTGTGCGGTCCTGCTGGGGGTCTGTGCGGGCTGCCGGGGGTCTGTGCGGGCCTCTCGGGGGTCTGTGCGGGCCTGCCGGGGGTCTGTGCAGGCCTGCTGGGGGTCTGTTGGGCCTGCCGGGGGTCTGTGCGGGCCGCTCGGGGGTCTGTGCGGGCCCCTCGGGGGTCTGTGCGGGCCCCTCGGGGGTCTTTGTGTGTGTGTGCAGGCATCGTCTGATGGGACTACAAGTCCCATCGGGCTATGCCTGCTACAATGAGTGATTGACACATTAGCCAATGATGGGACAGTAGTAGTCCCATCATCCGGCTAATGTGTTGAATGTAAAAAAAACCCCACACATACATACTACATACATACTACATGCATACAGCATACATACTACATACTGTACATACTACGTACATACAACTTACTACATACATACTACATACAACATACATACTACATACATACATACCACATACATAGTACATACAACATACTACATACATACATACTACATACATAAAATATACATACATACAACATACTACATACACTCACCGGCCACTTTATTAGGTACACCATGCTAGTAACGGGTTGGACCCCCTTTTGCCTTCAGAACTGCCTCAATTCTTCGTGGCACAGATTCAACAAGGTGCTGGAAGCATTCCTCAGAGATTTTGGTCCATATTGACATGATGGCATCACACAGTTGCCGCAGATTTGTCGGCTGCACATCCCAAAGATGCTCCATACAAGGCAGGATGGATCCATGCTTTCATGTTGTTTACGCCAAATTCTGACCCTACCATCCCAATGTCGCAGCAGAAATCGAGACTCATCAGACCAAGCAACGTTTTTCCAATCTTCTACTGTCCAATTTCGATGAGCTTGTACAAATTGTAGCCTCAGTTTCCTGTTCTTAGCTGAAAGGAGTGGTACCCGGTGTGGTCTTCTGCTGCTGTAGCCCATCTGCCTCAAAGTTCGACGCACTGTGCGTTCAGAGATGCTCTTAGGCCTACCTTGGTTGTAACGGGTGGCGATTTGAGTCACTGTTGCCTTTCTATCAGCTCGAACCAGTCTGCCCATTCTCCTCTGACCTCTGGCATCAACAAGGCATTTCCGCCCACAGAACTGCCGCTCACTGAATTTTTTTTCTTTTTCGGACCATTCTCTGTAAACCCTAGAGATGGTTGTGTGTGAAAATCCCAGTAGATCAGCAGTTTCTGAAATACTCAGACCAGCCCTTCTGGCACCAACAACCATGCCACGTTCAAAGGCACTCAAATCACCTTTCTTCCCCATACTGATGCTCGGTTTGAACTGCAGGAGATTGTCTTGACCATGTCTACATGCCTAAATGCACTGAGTTGCCGCCATGTGATTGGCTGATTAGAAATTAAGTGTTAACAAGAAGTTGGACAGGTGTACCTAATAAAGTGGCCAGTGAGTGTACATACTACATGCATACTACATACATACAACATACTACATTCATAGTACATACATACAACATACATACTAAAAATAAAGATTACTACATACATACAACATACATACTACATACATACAACATACTACATACAGTACATTCATACATTACATACAATACATACATATAACATACAGTACATATAACATCGAGTACATACTCACCATCACTTGTCACTTTGATCCCCGAAGCCAGTGTCACCTGTAAAAAATATTAAAATAATAAACAACCAATTTACTCCCTGATCCGCAGAAATCCAATAAAAACGAGTGTCCCACGACCATCTCCCGTGGAGAGCAGCAGCATCAGCTGATGCGACCGCTCTCTAGGGGCTCCAGGAATACAATGACGGAAGATATCCTTCGCACTGTATTCCTCCGCCACTGTAAAAAGTAGTCCCTAGTCTCACTTTTAGCACTGCTGTGTGAGAAAGTTCCCACGCAGCAAATGCCATAAAGTGAGACCAGTAAACTACAGTAACCTCTCAGTGATGCACTGCAGGAGCCATTGTTTCCTGTCAGTGTGTCACTGGAGGTCCTATAGAGCAATGACATCACCCAATGTCATTGTTCTATAGGGGAGATCGTCGTGGGACACTCGTTATTAATTGGACTGCGTCGGACAGGGAGTATACGGTATATTATTTTACGTTTTTTGCAGGCGCTGAAGTATGGTAAGTATGGTTAAATTAAGAATAATAAAATACTTTTTTCTGGCTGTCTTAATTTTTTTTTTTAACTCTTTCACTACTGTAGGATTAATAATGGATAGGCGTCTTATTGACGCCTCTCCATTATTAACCCGGCTTAATGTCACCTTACAATAGCAAGGTGACATTAACTCCATATTACCCCATATCCCACCGCTACTCGGGAGTGGAAAGAGAGGGGCTAAGTGCCGGAATTGGCGCTTCTTACAGATGCGCCATTTCTGGGGCGGCTGCGGGCTGGTATTTGTAGCCGGGGGGGCAATATCCATGGCCCCTCTCTAGGCTATGAATATCAGCCCGCAGCTGTCTGCGTAGCCTTTCTGGCTATAAAATATAGGGAGACCCCACGTCATTTTTTTTTGGGGGGGGTCCCTTATTTTAATAGCCAGTAAAGGCTACACAGACAGCTGAGGGCTGATATTCATAGCCTGGGAGGGGCCATGGGTATTAACCCCTTCCCAGGCTACAAATATTGGCCCCCAGCCGTCGGCTTTCCCCCTCTGGCGCAGAAAATTACGCGGGAGCCCACACCATTTTTTTTTTTTAAATTAAACGCTCATTAAGAAACATCGGCCTTTCTATTATATATCTATGGCTATATTGATCTATAGATATATTTATAGATATATCTATAGATATATCTATAGATACATAGATATATCTATCCATATATCTGGCTGCTTTCACACATCAGGTTTTTGCCGTTAGGCACAATCCGGCGAGTTTTGAAAAAAACGGATCCTTTTTTTCTCATAGAGTTGTATTAGCACTGGATTGCGCCTGATGGCCACACGTTTAATCCGTTTTTTGCCGGATCCGTCAGAAAAGCTGTTTCCGGCAGATGGAGAAAACGTACAGAAGAACGGTTTTTCTGTCGGGCGAAAAAACGCGCAGCGACGGATCCAGCGAAAAACGTATGAAACTGAGATGTGAAATGATGAATCCGAATCCGGTTTTTCATGCATTTTTTCCATTGAAATCATGCACATCTTTCATTCTCTCTCTAAAAAAAACCCAAAATGGATCAGTTGCATCAGTTTTTCACTATTTGCAAAGGATCAGTTTTTTCAAAAATTCGTCTGATCCTGCCTGATGGATAGATGTAGATAAATATATGGATAGAAAAATCATGCATGCAAAAAGGTCATAAGAACAGCGAGCACTTACCATCCTCTAATGTCCAATCTTTATTATGGCATATTTTCAATAGCAGGTATGGTCAGGGAGAAATGTGTTTCCACAAGACGACGGCCGTTTCGCGCTCCTGCGCTTCCACGGGTCTTGGCCGTCATCTTGTGGAAACACATTTCTCCCTGATCATACCTGCTATTGAAAATATGCCATAATAAAGATTGGACATTAGAGTGCTTGCTGTTCTTATGACCTTTTTGCATGCATGATTGGAGTTTTCCCAAGCCAGAGCACCAGACATCGGTAAAGGGCTTCATTGTGCTAAAGAGGACATTAAGCGAGCGGGTGTGGGTGATTTAACCAGCTGATGGTGCTGCTATTTGCTTTTCTTTTGGTTTTTGCAAAATATATGGATAGTTAGGCTACTTTCACACATCAGTTTGTTTCCGTCAGGCAGCATCCAGTGAATTTGTGGAAAAACGGATCCGTTGCAAATAGTGAAAAACTGATGCAACTGATCCGTTTTAGAGAGAGAGAACGGAAAATGTGCATGATTTCAATGGAAAAAATTCATGAAAAACCGGATTCGGAGGCCGGATTCATCATTTCACATCTGTCTCATACATTTTTGCCGGATCTGTCACGGGACAGAAAAAACTTTCCTCAGTATGTTATCTCCGTCCGGCGTAAACATTTTTTTCTACAGATCCGGCAAAAAATGGATGAAACATGTGGCCATCTGACGCAATCAGGTCGCTAAGGCTTCTTTCACACTTACGTCGGTACGGGTCCGTCGCTAAGAGTCGGCGCGACGTACCGACGCACGTTGTGAAAATTTGGCACGACGTGGGCAGCAGATGCAGTTTTTCAACGCATCCGCTGCCCATTCTGAAGTCCGGGGAGGGGGGGGCGGAGTTCCGAACGCGCATGCGTGGTAGAAAATGGCGGACGTGACATACGAAAAAATGTTCCCTTGAATGTTTTTTCGTGCCGACGGTCCGCCAAAACACGACGCATCCAGTGCACAACGAATGCGACGTATAGCCATACGTCGCATTCCGTCGGCAATACAAGTCTATGGGCAAAAAACGCATCCTGCGGGCACATTT